>NC_133235.1:18039465-18348792 GCF_040436345.1 Pagrus major | reverse complement strand
AGGTGAATTCTGCAGGACTAATCCCACTACACCATATATATTCAAACAGATAAATGAAGGCCTTTATAAAGAGAAAGCTGCAACAGATGAATGTGTTTACTTTGGGCAAATATTGGTAACTAAAATAAGTGATTTCAAAGGCTTTATTGTGATTCATCATGAGCAGAAATAACTCATGTCTGACTTCTAGGTTATACTCATTATACAGTAGCACGGCTGTGAAGCTAGAAGCAGAATGGCAGAGTTGGATTCTTTTAATTTTAACTTTAGTCGCTCTCTGCCTTTTATCATAGCAGCCGTGACAATAGGGTGCCTGGTTGTGATGTGCTGCTATTTATAAGCAGCCGTATCTCTGAATAAGTAATAGGACTAGAATAGGAACGCAGTACAGGTCACCTTTGTATGGCAAGGTGGCAAGGTCTATTTTAACTGCGATGCATTAAATATGTGGGATTTTAGCTGGTTTCTGGTTGGTTCTTGAATGTGAAGTTAAACAAACTATTGCAACTCAAAACGCCAAAGAATGAACTCCCTGCCCCGACACAAATGATTCAGATGATCAGCTTGTCATTGAGCTCTGCTGAATCCTCACAAAAGACCCATTCATTTGAACCACGTGTGTTAACCATTTAAAATGGGCAACATTTTTTTAAAGATCTTGAAGGCATCCACAATCAGTATAGTGCAAGTTCACACCTCAAGCAACATGATGTAACTTTTTTAACCTTAAAACAACAGCTTTAAAATCATTTTGATGGTACAGTGTCTTGTAAAAGGATGAATGGTGTCTCCGTCTCAGCCTCTCTGCCCCCCTATCACTTTTATCAAAACATTATTATGACGTAATGAGTTTTGTTTGTAGTTGGTACCTACATTACGTCTGACAAATTGTTCACACGCATTTAAATTAACTAGTTCACACTCATAGTTCTCAATTTTGAGTCTGTCAACCAATTAGAGGCTGTGTTCATGACTTGTTGCACAATGGGAGGCAGGGTGAGGCAGGTCTTTTTAAGAAAAGTAGTGGGATGCATAGTAACATCCTATTCTCTTTAGAGGAAATTAATACCGGGAAAGGTCACTCACCAGACACACACATACCTATATGGTGGCTCGGCAGGGATACTGTCACTGGCTATATTTGTACTAATTTCATCAAGTTCTTCAAGATTCCAATTAAAGTCAGCTGAAGGTATTTCAGTCAAGGTGGCTCAGCCTAATGTGGATTTGTGACACTTTGGTTGACCTTTGGAGTAAATGCCTTTCACGGCATAATTGTCTCATGCATTGCAATGTCTCTCAGCTCTGTCTGAATGTTAGCATGATAGCTCCTGGCTCCTGCTGCCTCACATATTGACAGATATGGATCGTCATACCCTGGGCTCCGCTGGATCGTTTTACTATCCCCTTATATCTGTATTTCTGTAAAATGTGATGCCTCTTTGCTATGATCTTTTCTGTTTTACTACTAATTATCTTGTGTGGCCTGCCCTCTTCCAGGTCACCACGGTGGAGGGGAGGTCGTGTGGCTCGGGCACCACTTGGCGATGCCTCGGCCTGCTCAGTCGTTTCCTGGATCCACACACTTTACATATATTATCATTTGTGTCAGATATTCTGTCAATGCAATTTGTAAATTGTGTTTTTGTTGTATGTGACGTCTATTGCATGTCTGTCCATCCTGGAAGACAGATCCCTCCTCTTTGGCTCTTCCTGAGGTTTCCTCCATCTTCTTTTTTCCCCTGTTAAGGGTCTTTTTTCTCAATATGGCAAGTTTTTCTTCAGTCAAATCGAGGGTCTAAGGACAGGATATCATTCACTGTACAGTTTGTAAAGCCCACCGAGGCAATGCGATTGTGATTTTGGGCTATATAAATAAAATTGATTTTGATTTGATTTAGCCACCACTGCTTGAAAGAGGAAGGTGGTTTCTCACACAAGGGCTTCAGATCTTCCAAATGGATACACACAAGACAATTACAGTCTGGACACAGGCTTGTTACTGGATAGGCAGAGACGTGAGTTATAAAGTAAATTAAAGGTTTTTTTTTTAAAACAATCAAAAATCAATGTAAACAGACAGGGAATTGCTGAGGGGGAAAGAAAGGGATAATTAGCAAATGAAAAACTCTTAAAATCAGTAAGGTGAATGAAATTACTTCATTACAATTATCTTTTAAAAAAGGCCTCAATATGAAATGTTAAAAAGAAGATCAGTGTAATTGTATTAAAAGTCAGTCCAACCACGACTATAAAAAAGGAAAACTAAGCTGAGGCCATATGTGGAGGGCAGACTACACAGAGGCAGTGTCCAGGGGTGCTACCACTAATCATCTTCAGTGCAGCACAGCAAACCTCACAGCAAAATGGTGCAGTCAATAGTGTACACCCGTGTGTTTACTCACATACAAAAGTGAAGGGACCTCACCACGGGTGCCTAGCCTCCCGACAATATGGCACTCTGCTTAGGAAAATAACTAAAGAAATGGTCAGAAAAACAGCAAGTTATCAAATAAACAAGGCAACAAAACAACAAAGTAAAGTGAGGTAACCCAGTTGGTTTTAACAAATTCAACCCTACAGATAACTACGGAAAATTGACCTAAACTAAATGAAAACAATTCAATCAAACAACACTAATAAATTAAAGGGACGGGCAAAATAAATCAAAACCACCATTACCGGCAAAACAATTGCAGAATGCAAACTAAATGTAAAAATGTGGGCAAAACAGCAGTGTTATTGTGCAGGTGAACCTGAAAAAAGGGGAAACTAAAATAAGCTAGGCTCACTGCATGTTAAAATACATTTTAAAAACTAAGCCTACCCACTCATGCACCAGACATGAATACAGAAAGCACTCTGGTAAGGGGCAAACAGGGATTCCTCACATGGATAGCTGCTTCAAACAAAGGCAGTCCACTATAATACACATGTCAGGTGAGAATATGCATTTAAAGAAAAGGGTTTTTCCAGCATACCTGGGACACCAAACACTGCCACCGACAGAGAGCAGGAAGCAGAGGCAGAACAATGGCACACAGGTGCCTTATAGTTTGTTGGGGAAGGAGTTGAGTCAAGGCTGCATTCACCAGCACTACACCTTGCTATGTTGCTCAATGTCAGAATGTTATTAGAAAAATCAGCCATGTTGCTTTAATGATACGGGATGGATTGATTGATGACAAAAATGTTAAACACACAGTTTGAAATAGCATTCAACACGCTTTATTCAATGCTAACAAATCTTTATTTGCTAAGATGTCAAGGTGTTCAAATTTGATTGTACATTTATAGAGACCCATATAGCTCAGAATATGGACAGAAGACTGCATGTTTCACCTTGTCAGACAGACCAATGAAAGGTGAAAGGACTCTGTCAGTTTAGCAAATTATGGCTAAGGTGTTCAGATATCATCACCTGTATCTGATATGTAACAATATGAAAAATAATAAAGATATCTGGGTTGTTTGCTGACTAATGCTACATGCTTGAATTGTTTCACTAGCCACAGTTTAATTTTGTCTCTCTGTTGTTTCAAGCCAGGAACATAATGACACTTGGCTTCTCTGAGCTTGTAAGGGCATCTTTAGGTGAAAGCAATGAACCAAAACAGTCAATATGTATGCTGGAAAATCAAAACAGTGGGCCAAAGGTGGCCAACAGATGAGTCATCTGAGTCAGTGTTGATTTAGAAAACATAACTAAATACCAGTTTAATATGATCATTTTAATGAATGATTTGTTAAATGTTTGTAGAGGTAATAATTTAAAATCAAGCGTCATGAACTCGTGATGATAATGAAGCTGATTATGTAATTAAAAGACAGTTAGAACCAGCATGCACCCATTGTTTTAATCATTACTGATGCTTTGGTTTCACTAAACTGCACTGTGGATTTTCAACATGTGCCATTTACCTTATCAGCTCCTATACAGTCCTCGACCACCGATCCCTGTGAGACAGAATACATGTGTAAACTGCGCTCATGCAACGATTGCTCTCCAGTCAGTCGTGTGTCCTGACAAAGCTGCAGGTCAGGTGTTATCAGCTGTACTGTCAATGTAATCGTCGAAAGCTCCTCACAGCCTGTGTTGCTGATAACAGAGTGACTAATAGACCGTCACAATGATGCCATTGAAAAGAAGTCACACTTAAGTGAGTACAATTTGCTCCTGGCGTTTAAAGAGTATCTCTTACTCATTCCACCGGCTTGCCTCTGAAACAGTGCGATTAGCAGCAAGATGTGCCATCACCGCCTGAAGCACCGAGCCTGACAAGGGGATACGTCAGGGGGAATGTCACTCCTGTTTAGCAAGAGTATTGTCATTATACCTGAAGGCAGGAATGACAAAAGAAACTTTAATTGGAGTTCAGATAGAGGTTTTTTTTAATACGTTGAACTTTAGGTCTTTAGTTGGGTATCTGTAATGGACATTAGTTGTTCAGTGTATAGTGTGTAAATTAGGGAAAATGTGTGTCATGCTTAAATAATTAAATTTAGAGGATAAAATAATAAAACTGACACTCAGTTAAAGATTTCTGCATCCAGAACGATTATTTTAATTATGAAAAGATTAATTATAAATGACACATTAAAGCAACATTATGTAGAAATTGCCATTTTGTGTGATTTGCCTGTGTTTCTTTACCAGAATCGGGCTCGAACATGTACGGCTGTACCGTAGCCATGGTTACAAGATGTAGCTGTGTTATTTTGGATCACAGTACCTTGCTCGGCATGACCCGCCCTACTCTGCCTCTTATTGGCTACATCCTGCCCGTTAAGTAATGCGCATGTGCAACTCTCCTCAAAAGATTGAACAGAGGCTAGACGTCTCACTCTGTAGCTAAAACAAAGACACAGTGTGAAAAGGGATGATGCAGCAATGCACCATAAAAGAAAAATTATACGTTTTTTAACGTATGTAAACCTATTCTACTAGGACCCCTAAATAAAAGTATGAACCTGAAAATTTGCCTAATATGACCTCTTTAACTAAAATGATCAACAGAATGTGAAGAAATAACAGTTTTGAAGTTATTTGTCTGTATTGTGTTGGAAAGATGTCTATTGAAAATAGCATGCTAACAAGCTAGCCCCTTGCCAATGTGTTATGTAAGAGGTTATACTTTGATAGTATACAGCACAAACTGTCTGGGCAGAGTCAACTAATACAACTGCTAGCTGCACAGTTAACTGAGCTTACTAGCTAATAACAGCTGCACTTAGCAGCAGTTAGGGGTTACCCTGATGATATGTTGCCCACTATTTGTTTGTTTGGAGAATGAATTTGACAGTTCCATTCTTACATATTGCACCTCTGAGGTAAAAAGTTACATAATGTTGCTTTAAATTAGAATTTAACTTGTATTACTTGTGTGTCTGTCATGCATGAAAATATGCAACTTCAAATGTGAAGGAAAACACCTGAAAGTGAATTTCAGAAACTTTACAGATCTGTTCGGCAGATGCTGTTGTCCAGAGCAACATTTAAATGAGGCAGAACCCACAGCAGACCAAGGAGAAACCTTGGTTACAGGGTTGCAGGTGCACCACTTTTACACAAGTGTACCACTTTATTTTTCTGTTTTGGAAAGAGATGAGGAGGGAGATTACTATAGAGGTCTATATTTGGGGAATAAGATTTATTTTATTTTATTTTGGTTGTTTTTCTTTGGGTGGGCAGAGGAGGTTCTCTTCTCAGCAGCCCATAATTGCTACAATACATAATGCCTTGAGTGGGTATGATAGTCCAAAAATGCAGTTGACAACTGAAAATCTCTTTGTCTTCATTATCAGGGGAACCTTGCTCAAAATCTCTGTTCCTGAATAGGGTGCCAGCGGTGCGCCATATCAGCCTCTGGCACTGCTACACACACCCTGCAGATCACTCCGGGTGTGTGCATTGGCACAAAGGTGGTGAAAACTGTGTCAACACACATGCAAAGCTGCCACATACACTTTCTCTCTATGTCTTTGCATGGAAGAAGCGCCTGGGACTTTGGAGACGTTTATATTTAGGTGCTGCAGTCCCTTTTTTTTTTTTTTTGTAGTGACGTCTCCCACGGTCTCCCCCAGCTGTTTTATCAAGTCATTCTGTCAGGCAGGCAACCCCGCACTGCTGCATTATTCATACTCTGCTATGGAGACAGGGGAATCGGAAGTCCCGACCACCACTTTGATGACATGCAAAGAAGGGGGAAAGACTCTCTGCAACGTTTACATCTGCTGTCACCTTGGCTTTCCCAGCTGCTGTGATCATCAAGCAGAACACAGGAATCGTAAATGAGACTGTGCGAGTGTGTGGCGGGGCTGTTCTGTGTAGGCGGCCAGATTTTGGAGGGTAAATGGGTGCTTAGATGTGTATTGGGTATTTTCATCATGCATGTACAGATGTGTGTGCCGAATCTCATGTTCTCATGTGTATGGAAGATCAGATTTAGCTTAATGTTATTTTCTTCCCTCTGGTATTGCATTTATGCAATACGTTCATTAAAACCATTCATCATCCTCATAGCTTTGGGTTTCCCTTGAACAGGCTCCCATCTGTACTATAAATATCTTTCATGGTGAAACACCCTCCTAAGGCTTTGTCAGAGACAAATCTAACCACCAGCTGGGATAAAATATGTCTACGTACATTATTGGGTAATTACATAATCTCAACATTCTGACAAGGCAACGGATGTGAAGGAGAAATGAAGAACGTGTGTCCCTCATATTTGCCGCTTAGGTTTGATAGAGATTGTGGCTGTAAGGAATATGGCTGATCCTCCATCATAGAGCTTTTTTTTGTCAGTCTAAGGTCATAATAGAAATACAGCAGAGCCGGATGGATAACACAAGCACACACACACACACACACACACACACACACACAACAAAGATAATGCTCCAGGAATGAAGGCATTCATGAAACCCTGTTGTAAAAGTAGGCAAGTACCGGTGTGACTGACTGTGTACTGATGTTTGCCGATTTGCGCATGTTTGCATAAATGGACGCGCCTGATTGACAGTGTGAGTTCCGGTGTTGACTCAGTGTGATTGAGTTGGAGATGTGAGTGCACTCTGCTGGCAGCGTTCTTCATTTGTCACCATCTTGAGCTGCGAGATGGGCCGACAGGCGCCCGTCAGACCAGAGAGCTCCTGTCTGCCTCGCCGTAATCCCACTCTTAGCATGTGCGGGCACGTCTGCGGCCCCCAAGAACACCCATCTCATGGAAACTAATCCATTGATCCCTCTCCGTGTGTCAGTCACAAAAGCAGTTAGAGCCATGAGCTACAGAGCTATGCTATGTCAAGTGTGGCCCTCAAAGCTCAGCAATCCATAGTCAGGAGGTAATTTGGGATGCAAATGGTCTAATGATGGCTCCGTGTATGTGTGGAGGAAGAGGAAGAGGATGTGTGGTTGAAATAGATGCCTTTTGTAATTTTCGATTGAAGTGCTCATTATGAACATCACGTATGACTAGGGCACGTTTTTATTAACGATATGTTTGTGATGAAATACCGCCAGGAAGCATCATTTATCATCCTCCGTCTCTCTAAAGTCTGAGGACAGTTTTTTCCCCCTGTCTTTATATATCACGTCTAGGAATAAAACCCAAATATAAAGTGATATAAAATGATTTATGAAAGAGGCTCATTGGAGAGTAGGGCAATGAAAATGCCATCCGCCTGAAAATCTAATAAGCATCCTCCCTGAATCGGCGAATGAGGCGGTGGTATGTACAGGAAGCCTTTCACAGGATGATCATGTATTAAACAGACTTCCCCTCCTCAAATATTCATGGGCAGAGATTTACTCATTAATCTTTCATTATCTTCTATCTCTCTGTTTTGCATACATCAGGAGCTTGGAGCTGTTATTGGTTGCAATCACCTTCATTTCACATTTACGAGGGTGCTTGCGGATTCGTGCTCATTGTTTTGCCTACATGCAGCAGATAATGAGTCGACTCGATATTTGAGTTTCTTATTCTGGCGTCACTTTGTGTCGGAAATCAGATTGGAAGTTCTTGTGATGAAAGAGTCAAGACAATGACTTCACTAGGCGTTCAAGGAGTAGGAGTTTGAGTGACCACACACATCACCAGGCACACTGAGGCTTAACTGGATCGCTCCATCAGCGTAGATGTTTGTCTCAGGGAAAGGACACACTTCCACTTGTCAATATGGCTGCAGGTGCACCAACAGTAATGAGCAAACAGACAGTGGTGGAAGAAGTACAGAACTAACAACTAAAGTAAAGAACAAGCAGCTAAAGTACTAAAATTAAAAGTACTTGTTTTGCATGAAAAATGGACCAAGGGGACTGGTGTATTATTATGATGTGTAAGCAGCATTTCACTTTTGTGGTCGAGGCAGAGTTAGTTTTAAAGGTGCAATGTGTAACATATGACCAGAATTTGTTTAAAAAACATGTAACAACAAAAATGTGGAATGTGTTTAGCCCCCTTCAGGTTCAGCTGGGAGATGTATGTGAGTTTGCTATATTTCACAAGCTCTTCTAGCTTTTTAAGCCCAATAAATAAAGAAAATACAACCGTATACCTTCTGAATTCAAGTTTCTCGCTTACTTGCTTTGTTAACTCCAATCCTAAAACACACCTCATTCAAACTCGACATGAACAAAATAAAACTTACTGTACCAATTTTTCTTTCCAATGTTCCAATAACCATCTCTGGTTTAGTTGAAATACATTCTTATGATGTGAAAATCTTCGCTCGTCTCCCGTTTCAAGCCTCTCCTATACTCCCCTGTCGTGTCTTCTCGTCCAGAGCTCGGAGCTCCTGGTCAGCAGAGACTCGCACAAATAGGACCACTAGCTGCACGGCTAAATGTGCTAACTAGCTAACGGCAGCTAGCTACAGCCATAGATAGCAGAGGTTGGTGCTAACTCTGGTTTGTTTGGACTGACCTTCGACAGGTGGCCGTAGCTTACACGTTGCGCATTGTTGCGCAACTATGTTATTTTAAGTTAGGTCGTTTGGTCCAGTGGTTCCCAACATGAGGGTCAAGATAAATCTAAGAGGTTGTGAGATAATTGAAAGGGTACAAAAATGTGTTGCTACAAAAATTTGTATTCATATTATTACTAAATGTTAGCATTTATTTATCTCTTTTGATTTTTGACAGTTGAAATGAAACAATCTTTCTCAGATTTTCAGTTTAGAGGAGAACTCTTTCTTTAGTCGGACTGCTGCCTACTTATCCAAAAGGAGTCATGGAAACCAAACTAGACACTGTTTCTTGTCACAAAGGTAGGGACACACTTGTTTAATCTTTAATAATGCATTGAATTTTATAATCTTGTAATTAGTTTTTAGTGTGAAATCATAATCAAAAAAAAGAAACTAGTCACTCAATATTTTGAGATTACAAGTATAAAGTAGCAGAAAAAAGAAATACTCAAGTACCAGTACTTAAAAATGTACTTAAGAACCGTAGCTGAGTAAATGTTCTTAGTTATTGCCCACCACTGCAAACAGGCAACCCACAGAGCTGAGTCCGCTGCCTATACCACCATAAAAAGAACAGGATTTATGTCAGCTTTAAAGTTGTTCTTGTATGATCAACATTCAAATCAGCACCGTGTGCTTTGAAACTCACTCATCTCAGTGATGCTGTGACGTGAAAGATGTGTTCTAAATTAGACTTTTGAGGGAGAAAAAGTACAAACTGTTGCTCCGAGATGAAAGAAGTCAGTAGTCTGCCGAGGTCAGTGGTTCACTGACTGCGTACTTAGCTTCCCAGAACCGCCCCCAGCATGATTAAGGATGTGCTGTGATGTGATCCCAGTGATTACCATAGATGACTATAGGAGGGCAAAGCTTGGAGATTGTGTGTAGGACTTCAGGGGGACACTGGTGGGCAGGGGCTTTATCGACCTGCTCCCTTGGATTCCTGTTAATAATATACAGGGACTTAACACGCCTACACATGTGGACAGCGTGCAGACGGAAATGCATGGACAAAAGCTCAAACCGAGATGGGAGAGAGACGTAAGAACAAAACAGGCGTTATACTATAAATATATCACACATGCACAATCAAAAAGAGACATTCACATAAACTCAGTATCACCATGAATCCTTGTTTCCTGCATGAAATGAAAAAGCTGCTTGAAATGAGGCAAACAATCTAAATGTTGCTGCTTTTAATGACTTTCCTCGCTGCTATCGTCTCCTACCATCATCATCACTAGGCTTCGCAGGAGCTCAGACCTTGTTATTCGGTCCACTCTCTGTCTTCATGGTCTGGTTATGCTGATAACAATGCAATTAGTCATAAGCTACTTTTCCAGCAAAACAGCCATTCCTCCACAAAAAGTTAAATCTTACCTTAACCTCAACTTTAACTTCAAATAAAAACTCCAGGAAACAATATGCAATGTTTGTGTCTTCTTTTAGTATTCTGACAAAACTGTTAAGAAGCACATGTTTCTTTTCTGTCCAAATTTTGAGCTCACAACACTGTAAACTGCTCCAGGGAAAAAGCACAATGTTTCGAGCCTTCTTGCTATTCTTTCAGTCCACTGACATGACTAATGTAATAGTGAATCAGTGTTGTGCAGAACCCAGTCAGGCTCATGCTGTTCCCACTGGTCATCCAGCTCTGAAGTGGTATGCATGTCTGCCATCTGTTGTTATTTTGGACACCCGCTGGCACCATACAATGGTACATTGATTCATATCTATTGACAGGGTGTCAGAAAAAAAAAAATATGAAAAACAAATTTAGATAGAAGAAGCTGCTGTTGGTTTGAATGCCCAGTCTATTGAAAATCAATCAGTAAAGTTAATTTTAGAAAAGGTCTGAACTTGGCTGTTAAGATAAAAGCCTGATTGTATCAGTGAATATGACTGTAGCTTGTCACAGAGATATCTTGTGTATCTTGGCTTATAATTAACAAAAAACTAGAAATGCCATGAGTACTGTATGTTTTAGGTCATTTAGAAAGTGTTTACATATCCACCTGAGAGCAAAGATGCTTTTATTTTATAACCTTATCGAGTATATTTGTCTATGTAATGTCTTTAAGGATCGACTGATGAATTATTACTCACATTTTCCCTTTTATCAGGCTCAAAAACTTTGCATCTGTCTGGATCTAATTAACACTAGAGGCTCATTTCAGACATGTGCTTACGCTCCATTCATAAAAGATGCTGGTTCTAAGCATCACGTATGTAACTTAGACACATGTGATCTATAAATCTCAAATCAACTTAAATTGACGGCACCTGCCGTGCAATTTCTCCTTGTAAAATCCCAGCACGGTTGAGGGTTTAGTCAGGAACTGATATCTGCGAAATCACAGCAAAGTCTCAACTCTTACACTCTTATACTTCGAGATAATATCCTACCCACGTCAGGTTAGGTCCACAGATGAGGCCCCAGAACAAGAAAGGACTGTACACAAATTAAAGAAGATTTGAGTGTGCAGGTGGCGTCAGTGGCTTATAAATTGCATGACAGGATGTAGATCAGCAGGAGAGGGTGTACATCATGTGAAACACAAGATAGAGTAATAAAACATGTGCCTTTGACCTGACATGAGTTAAATTCCCAGCGGTTCTCCATGCCAAAATCGCAGCATGTCATCTTGATCACAACTGACACACCCCTTATTGTGCCTCTCTTCCCATGTCAGCACCGTTCACGTTCACAGTGAGTTGGCAAAATACTGACAAAACAAACCATAGTGCGATGCCAACTCACTGCCACAAAGCCCAATGCAGCGTGTGCCATACGCTGCCATGAAACTGGAGCGTGACTGTGCAATCATGTGTATCCTCAATGACCTGTTAGATGTGATACTCGCGTCTGAAGTACACTTCAAAACACAAAATGACATGAGGACCCCAGAAGTTTACTTTGATGCATTGAGGCAATCACGACTCGGCTGACGAGAACTAATGGCAAGTCCCAAGATTCACCGACAGAAGAATGAATCAGATTCAGACAGCACAATACAGCACGACAGTAGTACAGTGCCAGCAGAAACAGATGGGCAGATGAAACAGCTGTGTGTCTAAATTAATAGGGTGTGCAGCATCAAGCTGACAGCCTGTCTCAGTGGACATTTTGTTAGTTACTGACTAAGACTGTAATCAGATTACAAACTCTTTGGAAAGAGGTAAGTGATGTTTTTCTGAATTAGTCAAACACACTCAGAAGGAACAGTCATGGAGAATTCGACTATTTCATCTGTTTCTTGTAAGTGTGAACCGACTGTGACGTGGCCTGTTGGTTTGTGGACTTCCGTTTTGAAGCCTTCCGCATTACGGCTGTCACCATCTTTGTTTTTTGGAGGCAGAGGTGACAATATGAGAATGAGAGAGAGCAGTTGATGACCATACGCATTGCTACGCCTCTGTCCTGTCACAATGGGAAAGTGTACAAAGCAGGCACGTAACGGTACACAGAAGTCACGGTTTGGTACCTACCTCGGTTTGGGGGTCACGTTTCAGTACGTAGACATTGACAGCTGTATTCTTCATATGACTGCGCCAATCTGTGACCTTTGTATCGTGACTGCGACTGAGCTTTGGTAGTAATAAACAGCGAATATCCAAAGCCTAGTTCCATCAGACTTAAGCTATAATAAGAAATGGGTCATCAAATATACTTTAGCAGCCTTTAATATACCTTACCAGCCCGTCCAGGTAAAGCATATGTGTGGCAAACACTATGCCATGTGTATGTGAGCGAGAGCAGTTTGCCCTTTAGGAAGACAATATTTTGCAAAAAAAACAACAACTGAACGATGTTCGGGTCCGGCCCGAGGATACATGTACCATTACACCCCAGTACAAAGTGTCAGAAACACTGTAAAGCTCAGTTATAGCATGCTAACATACTGGCTAGCCTAAACATGCATTATGTGTCACCTAGGTCTTAAAGCTGTGTTAATCAGGGCTTTTCTTTCTAGAAATCTTCAACAAACCATCAAACCAGACCATCACATACACCTGATGTATTATTGCCTTATAAGATTACATATAATTACATTATTACAAATCCAACAGACACAGAGCATCATTAGCGCTCATTAGGAGACAATATTCTGGCACCCAGACAAACACAAATCCAGTTTTTGCTCATAAAAGCAAAACAGCGAGCTGAAAGATGCAAATGTAGAGTTCAGTAATAATTCTTTGTGGGTTTGTTACTACAGTACTTATGACACTTTATATTCTTGATATGAAAAGATTGAATAATGAGGCTTTCAAGTTAAGCCATCAATAATAATAGCCAATGAGACTCACCCAGACTGATGATAAATCTGTCACAAATGCTGTTCAGACAGCTGATTAGCTCAGTAGTTTGCCTCGATTTATCAGCCTTTTCATTATTCTCACGTGTTAACCTCACTACAGAAATTATATCCTGTGTGTTCAGGATCCTGGTTGCTGAGTCTTGGGTGCTTTTAATTCAGCTAATGCGGCTCCACTTACCTCAATATTTATTGACACTTTGAATCAGTTTCTCACTGCTGTGCTTAGGCTTATGATGTGTTTTCTGAAGTTCCTCACTATTCTCAAATATTTCAAAGTCTGTCTGGATAAATGGAGAGATACATTTAACAACTTGTCCTTGCTAGAATGAGCAGCGCAAAAAAAAATATAGCCTTCTCCAGTGAACATTAAAATATTTTGGGAAAAAATGTCAATTTATATCGTGCTCTGCAGACAATTAGTGAAACTCCTGAGACGTTATTACAGCTCAGAAAGAGAGAAACAAGCAACAGCAACGTTTGCTGTGCAGAACTACATCCTGACGCAAAATGTACAAACCTCTCACATTATAATGAGCACCTTGTTTAATGAGCAAGTTGAAAACTGACATGAAAACAACTGCAAACTAACACACATATTTGCCTAAATTGGGCTTTAGTCAAATACTACTCTTGTAAAATCAGTGCCAACTTATTCATATATAAATGAAGAAATTAGATCTTTTCTTAAGGGGATTGTTGCCACCCACACCTATACGGTGTACGACAAGCTTGTGCTGACATTCCCTTATGTGAGACTGCATTTACATTCTATACTCCTCCGTCAGTAAGTGTCATCGCAGACTGCTTTGTACCAGCTGCCATGAAACGCCTGCAGTAGTGTGACCTTCCTCCTGCCTCTGCAGCTCACTGGGTATTTTTTATTTTATTAGATTGCTCTGTGTTATAGGGCCGGAGACCCTATGAGACACCATGTGAGCTTCACAAAAAGTCCATCATATTTGAACATCCCTTTTTTGAAGTTTAGTCCCTAGCTTTTAAAATGTGAGATTTATAAGCAGCATCCTGGGCTTATAGAGAGGGAGAGTTTGTCCTCTATTTACAAAGAGGCTCTCTGCTGTTTTATCTGTAGGACATGTTTTATTCCAAGGATTCAGTGCAGTTTGAAACTCTGCCTCATGGACTACTGGTCCATGAACGTGGCGGATGGGGACTGGATGTGTCACCAGGTTGTTGACGTGCTGCCACTGGGAAACGTCTCCGAAGACGCAGACGTCAGACATTTGGTTTTGATACCGTCTAATGGTTTCTGATGAGAAGGATATCATCCTGAGACAAAACTATTCACATCTATTCTGGGGAGAGAAGAATACTAATCTCTCAAGCTCCAACTCTGCAGAGGAAATTCAAGAATGTTTGAAATGATTAAATCTCAAGTATTATTTCCTTTGTCGTTTATCAGAGAAAAGTAGATCTCAAACATGCATCGGTCCCCTTGATTTATAACCTGTCATGTATGATTTCTCCCACTCAGGGCAAGGTGTGTCTTCTGTATTCAATATTTTTATCATTTAAAAAAAAAAATACAACCTTCACACCTCAATTGAAATGCTACTACTTTGACTGTTCCCTCTCATTTCTGAGTGGTAACGGTTCCACAATTTTTAGGGGTTGTGGTTAACTGATCCTCCAGGTTACTTCTATATGAGATATATTTCCCAGAATGCAGCGTCCCTGTGACCTGACATGTAATCGCAATTTCGCCAGTTTGATTCTAGCTCGGGACTTTTCTTGCATGTCAACTCTTAATAGTCAGTCACCAGGATGAAATATTGGCAGTTAACATTTCTGCAAACCGCTGGTATGTTCACATATGTACGTGTGATAGGCAACATACCATATTGACATTTGTATGATAACATTACCTGTTTATGACCTAAAGTGGAGAGGATGGTGGTGGAGTTACAGGCAACAAGGCTGCCAAGCTTGTGACTGCAGTTTGAGACTGTGTTTCAACATAAATGTGACACCAATGGATATTTTTGATGAGGGACCACGTTTCAACTATTTCAAGCATTACACCGCTGGAACTGGGGACAATTCCAGCCACGTTTGTGACAACATAACCAGATGTTTTTAACAAGAACTTTGGGCATATCAAGCTGTGATTATGGCACCCAAAACATGATTTTTGATGATGTGTTTTTTGTGCCTAAACCTAACTGGAGCATTAGTAAGTATTTCTTTGTAAATCATTAAACAAAAATGGGAACAAGATCAGACTGGCTACAAGAATATGTTTTGGTCATCAGACAATTATCACCCCAGGAAACTGTGGTAGAAATAAATGTAATGGGCTGTCTGATTTCACTCCCTTCTCCGTCTAGTCTGGTTCTGAAGGGATACTACCCAATCGATGGGGATTGAGAGCGTGTAGCAGGAGCAATGGAGCATCGCCTTCTCACTATAAGTGTGCTGCACCCTGAAATATCCGCTTCTCCTGGGCAATATAAAACATATTCATATGTAACACCCTGCCATGTTAATCAGAGTGCATCCTAAACAAGAAGATTCTCAACCCAATCTCTTCCATTTAAGAATATTCCAGATCTCTCAAAAAAATACAATGCAGTTTCGTGCCTAAGCTTATTAAGCCGACCTGCCCGCCCAGCTCTGGCAGGTAGATCCAACTGATCCAACTCCTCGGAGACACAAGAGTTGTTTTTTTTCCTCCGTCCAAAAGTGAAAATACAACATTAACTGTCTTACCTGTAACAGCACTGCCTGTCTGTGTGGAATGGTTAGTCTGGCTAAGCCCTAAAGGTCAATACCGCCAAACATAAGGCTGCAATTTGCAATGACAGTAAAGAGGCTGTATTTGCATGCCAGGCAAATCATGTAAGTCTGTGCTGTATCTACCAGAACCCGTTGGGGATTTGCAAAGATTGACCCTTCCCCTAGAGTAAGTTGTGGAGACCTTCGGGGAGAGGGGCCAACTGCACGCACACGGCTCGGTTTTCCGGCTAATGAGGAGCTTAACCTCTTTTGTTTTCTCTTGGCGATCACAAATAACTGGCTGTATATCTGCGATGTCCATGTCCAGTGTTGCTCATCGCTTTGTTTTCTGAACTCACACTTTCTCTGTGAATGTTCACTCTGTCTCATATTCACTCTAATTGAAGCCATTTATAGTTTCACTGCAAGCTCCTGCCATCTGTGGAAGACTTTCACTGAAGACTGGACTGTTTACAGTCTACAGTCACTCTGCTGCTCAGTATTTTTTACTGCTGATTGTGGGTCAGTTTCATTGGCATGAAAGCAAATGTGCCTTCTCTGCGTGTGGCATTATGATACAGATTGTGTCTGCGTGTGGGTATACAGACATGCATTTGCATATGCAACTACTGTTGTGTTCACGTATACCTCCTCTCCTCCCTTCCTCCCCCCCGAAATGATTCATCTGTCTGCCGTTATTGCAGGAAATAAAAAAAGAAGAGAGAGTTGAGGAATACCATCTTTTGTTTATATTTAGATGAAAGCAAAAATAACACATCAAATGTGGCTTTTTGAACAATCAGCATCGACATCAACAATCAGCGGGTATATTTTTCCTCTAGGTTTGTCTGTCTTCTGTTTGCCTCTATTTATGAACTCACCAGGGAAATGTTATATCGGCTCTGATCTGTCCTGCTAACCGAGGGAACCAGCTGCAGCACTGCAGCATCACAGGAGGCTTAACTGTTCCTGCACCAGTGCAGGTCAAATCAACACATCTGCGCTGTAGTAGACACTCTGGTGCAAAACAGTCAACATATGGAAACCATGGTGTTTGCTGTAAGTATGTCATTCAGACTCTGGCTTATGTTTTTGCTCTATATCATTACAGCTCTCAAGGCATGAATACTGAGCGGCTGATAAGTGACCAGACGCTCAAAGTCAGATCACTAACAGACATTGTAAGTCAGTTACACATTTACAAGGTTGTCACTTGTTTACTTTCCAGTAATTTTGGATTACCTCACTACCAAACATATGCAAATAAAGAGAAGAGAAAAGATATATAAATAAAAGGACTTTTACTTTACTGTAACCTCACTCCCAATGCGTCAAACACAGCAGCCTGGTCAGTGCCCTACGCTTCAAAGTTTGACACAGTAGTTACCCCTCCAGCATAATATTTTGAAGCTCCTCTCTTGTATAGTAGTATAAAGAGCAAGAAAAGTCAGAGTTGATTGGATGGGTCATATGCAGGACTTTCCCAGGAGACCTGGATTTGCGGTCTGTCTGTGACCAGGAGTCAATATCAGTTTGTTTTTAAGATATGCTGCATTTGCAGGACTGTAATGTTTTCCTAAACCTAACCAAGTAGTTTTATTGCCTAAACCACAAAATATCTCTCCACTAAATGGACAAAATCATGGAAACTCCAGCAACAGCCTCTTTTTTTTTGTTTCTCTTCTGCACTAAATTGCTAAGCTGAACAGCTAATCAGAGGGATTTCTCTCGCCAACAGGCTCCACCACTGAACGCCCAAAAAGCTGCCGACAAGGGTCGGCTGGTGCCAACTGTGCGGGACACAACTAGGGCCACAGATGATGACTGATTGACTGTAGGCCTGGTGTGTCAGGGCCCAAAGGCCACTGACTAAGCTGCCATAATTAAAGGGTAGGGGGTGAGAACATAGTGCACAAACTGGCACACGGCACGGCATTCAGACAGAGAAGAAATTATGCCACTAGACTATGAACCATCACCATCTTCGGTATAAATTTACAGACAGACATGCGTCTTTATTGCCATTTCGTTCGTACCAGTCAGTACGACATTGTCTATCATTTGCATTCACAGCCTTGTGCACATACAACCACAGCCTGTCCACAGCCCAGCGCCAAGTCTATATCCAAGTCTGAGGGCAATCAAATATTTACCAACCAAAATAAGAGGGAGAAATCAGACATCTTGCCATCTGAATAACAAAAGACTTCACCCTGCTTTTAATAAACCTCAGATTCCCAAATCAATCTGAATTAAAGTATTTGATTACCAGTTTCCTAGCAACCCAAGACCATGGCCATCTGTTGCTTCTGCAGACAGACGAGTCGGCCTGTGCTGTAGCCAGCAGGGAGGAATTCCACCACGCTTTACATCTCTCAAGCTCATGCAGAGGTCTTTTTTACACCGAAAGGAAAAGAAAGGACCCGACAGGATTGAATTTGCAATACCTACGTACGAACCTTACAAAGACTGTTTTTCCAGAGTGCGTTCTGCTCAATAATTTAGCATTAGACTGGAGGAAAAAAATGTAATATTCATACAGACAAATGTCCCACTCTATTGCATTCAGGCCCTTGGAGGACCAAGAGGATGCCACATACTTCCTCAGACACAGTGGACGACGGTACTCAAGAGTAGCTAAACCAAGACAGGGTATCAGTTAGAGTTCAGCTGGTGACAACACATGCCAGGAGGACAACGTAAACTCACACTTACACTGAATACATGCTTCTGAAGGACGATCCAAAGGGAAGCACTACATGGACATCATATACAGGAGACCTTGAAGTCTCATGATTGCTTTAAAAATACTTTTCGTTAAGATAAATATGAATTCATATTTAGTTTGTTTATGTATGAACTAAGGAATGACTGCAGCTGAAGAGGACAAAATAAAAATAAAGTTTTTCCCTGTCATGTAGTTCATATTGCGGTTTTTACTAAACCTCATAACATTGACCTTCAAGTCATTTGTATTGCAAATAAGCTAACACTTGTCCTCTTGGGAAATATACAATAGCTGATGCTACTGAATGTTGATTAGTGGTAAAATAATCAATATTTCTATATTTGTATAACACTTGATAATCACACAGCAAAAAGTGCTTTCAAGGGTGATACAAACGGCATAAGCAGGCAACACCATACAGTAACTCAGGGGAAAAAAACAAATCTGAAAAAAAACACGATCAAACAAATTTTAAGATTTACATACAATCTGGTGGTACCGTGACAGATCTGTATCTGTATGTGTATCTGAGTCAATGAGCCAGACAAGAAGGCAAGTCTAAAAAACATGTGCTTTAAAGGGGTACTGCAGTGATTTGGTATTTTGAGTCCATATGGTTTTGGGGAGAGACATAGATTTGTCAAAATTGAAGCAGTAGAGGCAAAAACATCCTAGGGTCAAGCTGTAAATACACTGGATACTACATTTCCCACAATTCAAGATGATGGAAATCTTCATGAGACCTGTATGTGGTGAATGCGCTTTCTAACTCCACACCTCAGTTTTTTAAGCAGACTTGCTGTTAATTTGTAGTGTCCAGGTCCAAAGTAAAATAACACTAATGGCATCATCAGTATTTGTAGTGACAAAACTGGGTGTTTCTAATGAGACCTCAGGACATCTCCAGCCAAGGTATTTTAAGCCCAAACATGATGCTTTCTGGACCCTAACCAAGTGTTTTTTGTGCCCGAACCTAACCAGAGCATAAGCACAGCGTTGTCACAACATAAAATTGGAAAAGAAGGGAACCTAAAAAAAAAAATAAAGAAATGTAATGTTTCAACATAAATACGTTTCACAAAAATGTGCAATGCCATTGTTAATTTGGCAAATTATACAGCGATTGGCAGGGCTGGGATAGTTACTTTAAAAATTTATTCCACTTACTAATCATGAAATAAAGAAATTTAGTCAGTAACCTAATCCAAGTATCACAATATTAAAGTAATATAACTTGATTACTTTCCATTACTTTTGGATAACCTCAACGCCAAATCTACTGTATGAAAATGAAGAAGAGAGAAAACAAATAAGATCAATAAGATCTTTCACTGGAGACTCACAGTTCAATCCGGAGAGACAAGAGAATGAAGTAAAGAACATTTTTATTACAGCAGATGATAAGTGATAATGAGTCTTGTCAGAGGGTCTTAAGCACTTAGACTCTACAGGGAGATTTCATGATCGAAGGGTGTCTGCGCTTAGCAGCAGCAGCAAGAAGAATCCCCTCATGGAGCCCAGATGATGGTGGTGGTAGTGGCTGATGACTCTTCTGAGACAGATAGGCTGATGAAATGATGAAGCTGATGACTCTTCGAAGACTGGGTGGAAATGGAGAGGTGGTGGGCACGCACGAAACAGCAGCGTGACTGAACTAAAGGCAGGGAGAGAATCGTATTTAAAAAGACAGCAGCAATATGATAGGCTAACAGTGAAGGTGTGTCGCTGTGCTATTGGATAGATATGTCCGGCTGACGTGAGCAGCTGATATCAACTGACGGTCCCAGATAAAGACAGGCAATTATGAGTGAGCATGAGTGAAAGAAAGGATGGTATGAGAAATAAACTAAGGACTGAGCATCCTGTCTGAATGTTCACTAGAGCTTTATATGAGTGTTATACATTCTTTATTTTAAAATAGTAATCTTGTCAGTAATCACATTTTTTACTGAATGCATCTGTTATCTATTATATACATATTATTTTCTGCATAATTAACTTTTTTTTATATCCTAATTACATAATCCCATTACATGTATTCCGTTACTCCCCAAGCCTGGCGACTGGAAGGCAAGCTCTGACAGACAAGATGTAAGGGTCTAAATGATATTTGGTATCTCAAAAACCAACTGGCCTCAAAAAACGTTAGACAAATACACAAAGAAGAATATGAGTGAGAGGAGATCCTGTGACAGCTTTCCCTGAATTTCCTGAAATCGACCAATAGAGGAATAAAAGATGTTCCTTATTGAACTTTTGCCAAAGCTTCACATTTAACACAGAGACAAGAGACCAGTGGAAGAATGTAATCAGTTACTTTGGTGTGTACAAAACAGGAATACAGTCTGATAATAAGAGAAATGCTTTCATTGAGTAAAATCTGACCCTGAACTGTAAATCAATTCCCATGCTGAACTCAAAGAACACAAGCACAGCTCTGATCAGATTATGATTTATGATCCATATTTTATACTGATTTTACAATACAAACAAATATGCTGATTATCTAACAAGGAAACCACGTGACAAACAATAAAATCTGGGTCAGGTCCAGCCTACCTTCTGGAATAGGGACCACTATACTTTGACAGTAGTGCTTGTCACGTCTCCCCTGTCTTTCTAATTGCCTGTCTTTTTCCCCCATGGCCGTGATTTTGGACATAGTGAGGCAACACATTGTACGAGCCAGTTCTGAACAAGCATAGCCCAGCCCTGAGGCTTATACTTTGAATAATAAACAGTTTAAAAACACAACAATTTGCTGATATATTTGTCTTTTAATTAAACTGCAAGTATTTATACAGCTGTTATGTATAGTTTGTGTTTGGGCTAGATTAGTTTTAGTCGTCACTTTCTTCACATTCAAACTAAACTGTGGATTTTTAAATATGTGGTGGAAGAAAAACACAATCACATCTTGTGCCTTCCGACAGCAGTTTGTCCCAATTTCAACAACATTTTGTGCAGCTGCTGGCAGCCTCTCAGTACTAAACTTCATTGCTTCCAGCTGGAGCAGCCTACGTGCTGCAAAGTTACTCGGTGCAACTTTCATTTGTTTCTTTCGTGTTCTCCTGGGACAGTTTATGTGTCTTTTAATTTTGGCTCGTGTTGTGAGTTGTTACAGGAATCACGAAAATAGCTTTGAGAGTTAGTAGAAGTCGATTTTTGGCTTAGTGGGACACCTAAGCTCTCCCTCACCTCTCTCTGTCTCGTCCTCCTCCTCCTCCTCCTCTTCCTCTTCTTCTCTTCCTGCCTCACAGACAAAGTGACTTGACTCCAGGCTGTGTTTGCTATACACTGCAGCATCACTCAGACATTCAATAATGTTTTTCTATAATTAGAAGCTGTAGTAGTGCACGCATTCCCCCCCCCTTTCAGGTTGCTGCTGGCGATGTCCCTTGTTTGATGATATGAGCTATATTTTCCCACCATATGGCTACCTGACATATAAGTAGACGCCATAATATCCACAGTTTTATTACAGCACATTCCTTTCCGTCATGATTCTGGGAGAATGGTGTTTCCGTAATAAAGCTGATAGATGAACGGTTAAGTTCCTCAATTCCTGTTCATAGCTTTATCAGATGCTTTCTGTCAGATTAGAAGCACTTCATGAATTCAAAAAGAAGCACTCAAACGTTCTCAGAGAAAGTCTTTGTTTGCATAAGTTGTGTTTGTTTGCTTGTTAGATCCTCCCTTTTCCCTCCCTCGGCCACCACTTGCATCATCACACAATTCAGCCACGGTGCTGGTGTAAAGGGGGCAAACCAGCCCTTTTGGAGTCCTTCAATGGCCATTATTAGTATTCTGTGGGGAAATAAAAGGACCCATCTGTGGAGGTGGTGATGAGGGGGTGACAGGAGGCCAGGGGGAGGAGGAGGGAGGGAGCGGGAGGGTGTCCCTTGAGAGACCGAGGGATTAACCACTGACACATGGAGCCTGCTAATAAGGCGGTTCAGAGACCTCATCCATAGGATCAGTGCATGCACATGTAACACACACCAGACATGCACACACACAACAGTCATATAGTTTCATATATGCAGTGTTTTTTAAACACTCGAGCCAAGTTTCACACACACACACACAGGCAAACAGAAAGTCGCATCTCCGCATCTTTATTAAATTTGTAGTAGGGCCACATCTGGTCACATACACCCAGAGAACAAAAGGAAGAGGTGGAGGGGGGCAGAAAAGCCCAGTGTCAGATATGGAGATTTCATTCTGTGCCACAGAGTATTAATGTGCGTGTGCACGCGCCAAGCATCTGTCACATCTAATTGGAGGGTGTCAGGTGTGGACACGGGGGCCAGATTCAGTCCACCCACAACATGAATTGTCTGCTCCTGTGACTGGTAGAATCTGTGTGTCAACATCTATATTTATTATGGGGCTGATCCAGAGTTTGGGTACGATGACGGCCTGATGGGGGATGAATGACTCTCAAGATTGTCATGAATCACACTGCATCACCAGGCGGACCAGCAGCGACTCATTTGCAGCGGCTCCAACGTTGCTGTGTCAATTTAATCAGTATTCATTGATTGTCCGGAGCGTTTTCTCCAGAGAGAGGCCGAGTAAAAACATCCCCTTCTGTGTCAGTTGTAGGCAAATATGTTTACACTTGAGTTTAATAGAGCATCGTTGTAAAAGCAGTGGAGCAGGACTTGTTTGTTTTGCTGTCCAAATTACCTCGTCACCAAGTGCGGCACATGGGATCCAAGTGCATGAACATGAGACCCTTACCCTCATGAGACTTACCTGTCACTGCCACTGCACACAAGCCCCCGAGAGTCTCCGATCCTGCGCCGCCAGCTCTGGAAGGAACGTTTTGACACTTCATGCTGTAGCTGTGTTTGCGCAAGCAGTCCAAATTGTCTCGATGTGCAGTTCCGGTTTCTGCTTTATCAGACTGCTCATGAATGTGTGCTGACAAGAGGAAAAGTATTGCTCATTACCTTGAGCTTTCATTCACGCTAGATAAGTAATGTGACACACGCGTTGATAAAACTGCTTGGAGTGTGGATTTGCCCAAGGGGCGAGGCAATTAATGGGCATGCAGAGCAGCCTCAACAACAATATGGCAAGGGGGGTTTGCCTCCCTCAGTCTCTCCATCTAACCTAAATTTAACTTAAATGACAATAGAGTGCCTGGATAGGAATAGATCACCAGGGCTGGAGGAGAGACAAGGTAATGTAATGTCATTCACCGCAAATCAGGTCTTGTTGGCTTCCTGAGATATGGTGGATCCAGAAATAGAATTTTGCTGACAGAGGAAGTTGTTGCAACCAAAGATCGATACACTCACTCGCCCCCCTGTTTGAAGCCTAAGGCATTTTTCTGAGCACTGCATTTTGTTTACCCTGTTCCTGGTCTGGTCGTGCCCTGACTTAAGAGACGGTAGTTTTGACTGTAACAAAGTTTACTCCTGAAAGACTGGAGCACCTGCAGAGTCAGCTTACTTGGGAATTATGCCGATGGAAGCTACAGTCAGACAGGACTTTGCCTCGGAAACATTCGTTTTTGAACATTTGCAAGTAAGGATGCGCAACCCAATCATCAGCTTTATGTTTCTTTAGGTTCAGTTTTCCATTTTATCTTTAGTTTATACTGTGATGCAGCATAAAGGGACTCAAACTCAGTTACATTTTGCAACCCTGGTATTGTAAAATGATAAATAAGTGAACCTCGTAACCTTGTTAGAGTGAGGTAAGATCAATGTACTTACTAAATGAAAACACACCCCTATTGGACACACGTTACGTACTCAAAAGTGATTCGCTTCTGCAGTGTCTGCTTCAAACTATGAATTGATGCCCTAAATAAACAGATATGTGGCATCTGTCTGGCATTTTACACTGTCAGAGTTAAACACTGATGATTTCGCCTCGCGCCAACATGCGACAGTCAGTCTTTCCCCATATGGCTCCGAACATGCTCACAAGCTGCTGTCAGTCAGTGACTAGATGCCTCCTACACCAAACAGTGGAAGTGATATGGGCCTACGCTACACGTCCAGCAAAACAGCAGCAGATGGTGAGTATTCTGGATCCACGAGCCATTGTGATACCTCTGAGACTCCACTGAGTGACAGCTGTTTCTCAGTACGTGTCCAGTTGCTGTGCAATCAGCCGCGGATCAGGGAAATGACCTGGAGGGTGAATTGGCAGGAGGTTTGGCAAGAAAACCTTAATCACAGATGTGATGTCATCAACATCCACCCTTTGGTGTATCATTTGAATGATAACGACGTGGTCAGAGGGGTAATTAAGGTAAACACTTAAAACAACAAAGTCTTTTAAAAGCATGAAGCTTTTTGGATATGAAAGGTACAGTTTCCTTTTTTTAAAGAGATTAATTGATATTCAAAGTACAACCACTAAAAATAAACTCATTACGCTCTCATGTTTTTCCGCAGCTGAATGAAACAGTGAATTTATAATTATTTCTCAAAATACACGCTGTACAAGGCATTTCAAAGCAGTCTAATCAGTTTGTAGTCATAGCTACAAAGTAATGCACAGAGGCTCTCTGCCAAGATATTCACCCGATCATGTTGTGCAGATGTTAAAAAGTGGGGCTTATTTGTTATGAAAGTTGGCTGCAGGTCTCTCACCTGCATGAATTATAATTAACTCAGCTTGAGGAAATAAAGCATCTGAACCATCTCAGCAGATAATCTGTAGGAGTGATTTCCACTCACGACCACATGCAGTCTGAAACCGAGTGAGCTGAATTGGGTCATTAAGAGGCAATTTGGCCAGAATTTTGGTTTACAACATTCAACAAATTAACTTATATTATGAACAGAGTGTGAAGAAACAACAGTGTTGACGTCAGGTCAAAAAAGTCAATGTATTGTATTGCAGAGGTGGCAACTGAAGTTAGCATGCTAACAAGCTAGCTTGTACATCAAGAGGCATGGTGTGATGGCCCCTGCAGTTTCAGCTGGGAGATGTAAATGCAGCGAGTAAACTATAAAGGAAAACTTTTTACACCTAATTTTCTTCCTCAACAGAAAAATAAAACAGTAAGCCTTCTGAATTTTAGTTTCTCTCTTTAACCGAACTGAGACGAACTTTATTGCTTCATTAACTCATTGTAAAGAGCACTTAAATCAATCTCGACATAAATGACATAAAACGCCCCGAAACAGTCTTGGTCAGTCTTTCCACAATCGCCTCTGGTTTGGTCGAAATAAATCCTCCATTCACAGAGTAAAATCTGAAAATATTCTGGGTCTCACTCTCTCCTCTGCCGCTTTGTGCCTTTCTCTCCCCACCTGCTGTGTCTTCTCGTCCCTGGAGTCATAGTCCTGGTCAGAGCGGCTGTAAATCACCTCCATACTGTATTCCCCGTCTTCAAACCGGTCTTTTTTGAGCCTCGTTGAGCCAGTTAGCTCTGTGGCTAACTGAGCTACTTGCTAAAGGCAGCTACAGCCAAAGATGGCTACGGCAAAGAGTATAGTGAGCAGCACTAAGCTGTTATGCAGCCCCCTATAGTTTTGGAGGTACCTTCGAATTCCGGCTATTTCTTAGAAATGACACCTTTAAGTGACTTTTTCCATCTTTATTGTTACATTTTCATTGTTCCCTATTTCCTCTACTTGCTTTCTGTTCTTAAAAAACTCAAAACCTTTATCCTAACGAAAGTAGCGTGTCAGTTTTGTCAAAGGTCTAACATTGCTGTTTGTCGTCCAGTATATGCAGTATATCATCTTATTTAAATTTAAAAGGTGAATGACAGAGAATGCAAGAAATGTGTTACTGATTGGAATCTCTCAAACTAATACATTCATTTTAGTGTGGACAAAAACATTGTTTTTGAGTGGACTCTTTTATCAGTAAATACATTTTTCCTCTCTGTCCTCTTCCTTTCCTTTACTTAACGTTTTTCTTTTTTTTAACTCTGTTCCCACTTTCAAGAAAAGCTGTGAATTGAGCCATTAACTTGACAGGGACTCTCAAAGGTATAAAGCTTGGAAAGCTTCTGTATTTTGTTAAATGGCTTCACTGAGCACAACATTTGCACTGATTCTTATCTGTCCACATGCACATGGTTTTTACACCAGATAAACACTATTATGAATTTATAGTCTGTCAGTCACAAATGCATTTATAACACTTGAAGAAGACCTGTTTTCATATGACTTATCTTTAACTCTTGTGTGATTAGTGCCTATAAATATGTGATCAATCTGCACAGGGCTTATGCAAGGTTGATTTGATTGCTAACCTTGTCTATGGTTATTATCTATATGTTTACGCCGTCCTAACTGAGGTTTCTTTTCTTTTCATTACAATGTACGAAACCAGTGTTTAGATCATCTTCGGGATGTGTCCCTCTCGCTAAGCTTATATCAGTCAATAAAATTAGCTTAAAATGATCATCTCAATGTGTTTGTTTTTATTTGGAGACATCTGTGATGCTCAGCAATCATTGCCATGTTGTTTTCACTGCATTCCTCAGTGATCATTGTGTCAGTACCGTGATGTCATTGGACTGACAGCAGCTGCCAAACCCCAAAACAAACAGGCATGAGCTTTTCTTCGGGGACTACAAATAACAGAACGCAGAAATTAACACAGTGACCACATCTAAAGAGACAAGAATATCTGCGCTATGATGGGAAATAGATGTAGAATTATCATATTTCACTCATTTATTATAGTTCATAGCAGGAAAATAGGCCGTCTGACATCTATAGTGACAGTGAGTGCTTACAGTATATTTAGGGTAAAAAAAAACGATGCCTATATGAGTATACTGAAATAGATATGACAAGCTGTAATGTGATGTTGTTGCTGATCCAACACAATAAATGCACTCAGTCTAAACTGTGATCAAAGGCAGCCAGAGAGACTATCAGTCCATAAAAACAGCCCTGATTTGCATCTAATAATCTGTACCTCTCATTCTTGGTTTAATGCAAAATGAAAACGCAAAGCAAACTTTCATCTATCAAGCTCTACTGTTTATATAAAAAAGCCCAAATACAAAGAATTTGTTTCTCTTTCCATTAAAGTAAAATGCGTAGAGAGGAGGAACAGGGGTACGGTCTCACTGATTGAGATGAAAGTTTAAATGCAGAAAATAATTAACCAGGAAAATTCCAAGCAAGATTCAACAAATCCATCACACCAACACAGTGGAGGAATGCCAAAATACTGCAGTGTCTGCTTGTCTGGGCGTTTTGGTATCGGTTCACTTAAAATAGAGAAGTAAGTGACCAGTGTGCCCTAAAATGACATGTTTACATTCAAGCAACAAAGCCCTCTAGCAGCCGTCGGATTATTATTATGGGAGCAAAGGAGGAAGTCAGGGGACACTATTATAAAGCAACAAAGTCCGTGTATAGGGAGGAAGTCAGGATGAATGGATGGATCAACAAAAAACCTGACTTCTCATTTTTAAGACACTGTGAGCCAGACCCCAAAACAATGTAGAATATGCGGTGGAAATATGACATTACAACACATCCTGACATCAAAATGATTGAATTGGTCTACTCATTAATTCAGTTTTTGTTTTTTTAATTTTCAGTTTGGTTCATTAACAATACAGTAAATACAGTATTATGATCTTAAATTACAATATCATACTGTACTAATCATCTTTAATTATTATAAATTCACAACAATTTATTGTCATATTAAAGCAATTTACTGTGTTTTCACTGTAACCCAACCACAACATTACTGTAAAACTACAATATTTTATTATACAGTATTTACTTGTGATTTGATTGTTACACTATTCTTACAGCAACACATTGGCCAATATTTTTCTCTAGATTTAAAGAGTACCTACATTACGCAAGTAACTTATGTTAAGGTATGTACATGATGTTACTTTGTGTTAGTCCAGTTTTAGACTGGACATAAACAACAGTCTTCTGAATGAAAGTCCCCGGCCTGCTCCCTATGCACACTTTTCGCTCCTCAGACTACTTCTCGTCACTTCCTCCTTTGCAACCGTAATAATTACTGCAACCACTAGAGGTCGTGCCTAAAAAGACACATAAATATGGGTTTTTAATAAGATGCTTTAATCGTGGACATACAGTAAATGGTTGTTTTCCTGATGAGGACCGTTTGGACATTTCTGTTTGTCTCGTGTTAATGTGAGGAAGGTTACATCAGATCTGTGTGGAACAATGAGTAGATTATATCTACAACAATTTTTTCAGTCAGAGTGGAAACACCTGATGTGAGAGAAATGTTCTCTACATCAGAACTTATTCAGAAAAGGTGTTTCCATTTCCCCACAGGCACAATAACTCTTCAACAAAAAAAAGGCAAAAACCATCTCAAGCGAGTGTAAAAACTTTTGTGTGAAACTGAGGAAGTGCCTTTTTTTAATTCCGCTGTTTCTGTCAACCTTTTCTATATGCTGTATTAAAACATGTTGATGGACACACAGCTAGAGTGTAGGTTGAATCACTCAGTCAGTTACAGAGTGAGTTGCAGCACTGCAAAACCTAAGATTTAAATGTCAGGGATTACTGCTTCACACCCAAGATTGTTTCAACACTGTGTAAATCAATGTAACAAAAGATCCCTGATGGGAAGAGTCATGTAGGAGGGGAGCCCTCGAACAGAAAGAAGAGAGACAAAAGGGAAATAGGGGGAGACGCAGGCAGAGGCTGTCTCCCTTCATGGATGCCGTAACCCAGGGAGCGCAGGATGTCGCTCACAGGTGTGAATGAAGAGCCTGGTTGGTTTCCCACTCACACCTCTCTTCTTATCACACAGCCTCACTTTTTATAGAGCCGCCAAAGACAGTTCCCGAAGAGCTGTGTGTTGCTCTGTGACAGGCAGTTCCTTTTGTCATGGATACGTGTGAAAAGACGGGAAAAGCCTGTGCCTGCTTTGTGCCTCCACCTCTCAAAGTGAACGTTTACCCTTTTGGCGTGCATGTGCGGTCGGGATGAAGCAGTCTCTACGATCTCTGTGTGAGAACGCTTTCAAGTGCGAGAAGTTTGTAGGAATGGAGAAGATGCATTTTACAAAGGTGATGCGAGACTGTTAAAACAAGAAACTGCTCCCATTATGAATAAAGGATGTTGCGGAAAACGTCAATATCTTCATGTGCACCAGAGGAAAAGGACTTTGCAGCTTTTCTATTCTCCTGCAACTTTTTCTTCAAACACTTGTGTTTCATTGCCCACAGAACTTCTAACATCTGGAGCTGTGCCTTTAGAAACTACTGTTATATCCCGTATTATCCAGTCTTTGCCAATATTTTGTCGACATTTTAAAGTGTTCCCCACCATACACACAGACACACTCACATTCGCTCATATTGCGTTCATTAAAAGGAAAGAAAAAAGGTAACATAACCACAAGCTGTGTGTCAGCGTGAAAATTTGACTCTCATGTGCACATAAGCCATGAAGCCTGAAACCGACAAGCGTCTCGCGTCTCTCTCTACCCTCAACTGTTCTCCATTCATTAACACTCCTCTCATTCAGGAAATCTGTCACAACTTCAGAGAAGTGAGGGTGAATGATGTGGAAAGAGATGCAACAGTGGATATCTGCAGGGGGAAGGAGTAATAGGGTGTCTTTCTCCTTCATTTGGAGCCAAGTGAGAGAGACGGGGAGGAGAATAAAAAGAGCATGAACACGTTTTCTTCTCACTAATCTCACACTGAGTTTTCACACCTAACTGCTCCAGCAATGATACATTATTCAGTGTTTGCACAGCCTCGCCCAGACTAGAATAAGCTGTGCGAGCGTATGAGCTACAGGCAAAATAACAGACACAAAAAAGCTTCAAGGTGTCTGTTTGTTCACCTCACACTGAACTCTGAAGGTCAGCATGTGTGAGGGTTTGGATGCTGTCGTGCATGACCGGATTTTTAAGGAAACGTTGCATTGAGGAGCCAAAGACGACTTATAGAGGTTCCTGCAACAAACATAACTTCTATTGACGTCAAGTCACCACACTCGAGTAAGTTCAAAAGCCGGCGAGCCCACCTGCTGCGGCACACCCCCACTGACATTGTTATCGACAGACATTTCGAGAAAGCACATGGGACACAACAGTTCTCCGTTCGTGTCTTTTGGAGAACCACACTGGGAGAAGAAAGCTTTAAAGAAATTTGTTTGATGTTAAAAAACACAGAGCCACAAGCTCTGGGAATGTTTTTCGGTTAAGTAGCACTGACTACTGGGAACGAGAGTTCTGAGGATAAGCCTGTTAAAAATGTGTGCTGACAAATTAGAGCTTGAACCGGCATCTGCAGTCATAACTGACTTACATGGGGTTAGGGTTAGAGGAGGGAAGTCCTTCAAATACTATTATCATATTTGCAAACTACACTTAAATGACATGATTCTTTTTGTGCTTCTGTGGTTTCCTGTTTAATTTTGAAGTTTTCCCCTCATGTGTCATGTTTTTACTTTTCATTTTCTCTTATTGTTTGACTTCCTGCCCTTTCTCTGTGTCCACCTGCGTCTTGTCTGTAATCAGCCCTTGTGTGTGTGTGTGTGTGTGTGTGTGTGTGTGTGTGTGTGTGTGTGTGTATAGTCTGTGTGCTCCCTCATGTCCTTGTCAGTTCGTATTGTGTTACTCTCCTGTGTAATCATGTGTCAGTCACCTGTGTGATCCACCTGTTGTGTTCCCTGAGCCTGTTCCCGTGTCTTCCAGTGTCTCCTCGTGTCACCTTGTGTCCCTCTGTGGTATGTTTCTGGTTTTTTGTTCCTTGAGTTTTTACTAATTGTTACTTTGTTTTTTGTTGTACTTTGTTTAGCTTTTGTTTTGCTAATTTTGATATTTACACTTCTTGGTTTTTGGATTTGACTTTCTGGATTTCCGGTTTGGGATTAAAGCTTGTTTTTTGTTCCTCATCCTGCCTGCCTCCTGAGAGTGTTTCTGCATTTGGGTCTTCACTGTATTTTTGAAAAACGTCACACTTAATACTTGCATGTAGATGTGTAGGATTCACCTCGGACATGGTGACAGAGCTGTCATTAACATTTATTTAAATATATTTTTTATTGTCTTGAAAAGCAAGCCTGCACCTACTCAATTTAACCCAAGTATGTAACATCACTGCATGATAGACGAAGCAGAGAGGAAAGACTTCAACTACAGTGACGTTATTTATATATTAACGTCACTGTACTTTCTAAAGATCCGATACTGCAGGCAAGACTGCAGTGACTTGTTGGGTAGTGACTTGACGAACCCCGACTTGCCCAAGAACAAAATTACTTGGGACTTGCTTGAGACTTGGACCAAATGACTTGAGTTACATGTCTTTTACAACGAATGGAATTTGGCTACTATGTGTAATGTGAAACGGATCAAACCTGATGACAAGTCTGCATTTCCCTTCACTCTATGAAGCATTTTATCTTAATTTTTAGCAAATGCTATTTTTTACTGTTAACTGTACTGTATTAACTCTGCCAGGGAGGTTATGTTTTCACCTGTGTCTGTTTGTTGGTTGGTTCGTGAGCAGGATTACACAAAAACTGCTGAACGGATTTCCCCGAACCTTGAGGATGGAGGATGGGTCTGGGCTCAGAATAGGCCCCATTACCTTTTGGTTCGGATCCAGATAAAGGGACAGATCCAGGACTTTTTAATTTCTCAGGGAATAGTGCATGGATCTTGATGAAAAGAACCAGGAGTATTTAGGGGGCTGGTATCTATGAGTGAGTACAAAAAGGGACTGTTGGGCCTTGGCGCCATTGGTGCTATTCCAACTTTACTATATATGTGAACATTTTCATTTACTGTGTAAATATACACTTGATTAACTAAGTGTACCGAGCATCTTCGGCACAAAAATGTCCTTTGTGAAGAACGAATGAAAGAACACATGATATTTTGAGCATCTTTTTTACAGGCAAAGTGTCAGGGTTTTATTCCAAGGTACCCATCATACTCCAACTCAGCTTGGAGACACACAAGTACAGTAGCTGAGAAAATGACACTTGAGATGGTCATTTTCCTTCATGGCCATATAACCTCATGATAAATGATGGATCGTTGTGGTTACCCATGATTACTCAAGCAGCACAGGTAACGTGTTTCCTTCTATGCCATGAGCAACTCTTGATCAGTGGTCCATGTCTGCAAGCCCTCGCACACACATCTCCTATTTTCTCCCTCCCTGTCGCCTCTCTAGCCCTCTCGCAGCTCCCAGAGGGGCTGCTGTTCACCGCAGAGTGCCTCCCGCTTAATGGTAGATGTGACAGAACACACCACAAGATGGGATTTAAGGGAGAGGGGGCTTAAGGGCTGCCGGAGTCACGGGTTTCATTGCAGGCATGACCGGACCGTCCCCCCCAAACCTGACCACTGAATGATTCATGAGGTGAAGTGCAAGTGGAGGGAGCTGGGGATGAGGTGTGTTTGATTGCATCACTGCTGTGTCTGGGCCTCTCTGGTGAGTGCTGTATTCTTAACCCTGACACGCAAGAGAGATGACGGGGGGGGGGAGGGGGCAGGTAAATAAGCACACACACACATGACTGGAGGAAAGGCAGAAATGTTAATCATACAAGCAATGAATCAGTATTACATGACAAAGAAAGCTGGGTGTGGCTGTGACGCTTTGGGGGGGTTGCAGCATGGGTATCCCCAGTGGAAAAGCCCTGAACACAACCTCCCCTTCCCCCTCGAACACCTTATACATAATTAAGACGTGTCTAGAGGCATTGGAGGGCAGAGGGAGGATTATTAAAAGCTGCATATGATTCCAAACTCAGTGTGAGCCAGGATGTAATTTTGGGAGATCTTCCCATTTTTCCCTCCAGGAACCAGCCAACAAAAACAAGCCAGTTGAAAAATTAGGATCAACTGTAGACACTTAATAGGAAGATAAGAGGTGGAGCGATTCATGCCACAGAGCAGCGATGATGCGAGGCTAGGAGGAAGGAAGGATCTTTTTATTGATTCAGGCATTACTGTACATTCTGTACAAATTGGTGGAGGGTGGCCCCTCATGTGAAGCAAACAAATTGGAGAATTTGTCTCAATATCCACGTATCAGGGCGTGAATATCAAATTCAATTTATTTATGAATACATTTTTTTTTTTCATTTCTTCTGGCTCACTTGCTCCATCTTTTTTTTTTTTTTAAAGTAAATGTCACAGGAGAAATGTGAGAATCTGCGCTTGTCAAGAGGACTAAGCCTGCTTTTCTTCTTGACAGCTGAAGAGGAAGACGGGGAGGAGTGGGGGGGTAAATAAAGAATGAAGACGTCCTATATATCACACAGGTACCTCAAACCCCTGACAATCGACAATCTGTCAACTTTTTCATAGCAACGGGGCAACTCCCAAGATTCAACGTCCTCAAGGGAATATAGACATATGTCTCAGAGCATGTGTGTGGCAGTTTCTTGTGGTTAAAGGTGCACTACGTAGTTTGGGGAAAAGAAATGATAATGAGAGAGAAAGATCTCAAAGAAACAGACCTCAAAAGACAATTTCATACTGTTTTGTTTATAGTTGGCGGACCCTGCCACTTTTCTAGCTTATTTTCCTCTGAGAACAGCTTGTTTATTCAGTTTTGGAAAAAACATTTCTGTGTTTGCAATATTATCTTATTAATATTCTAAATATTGAAATTCTGGGTTTGAATTTCTTCTCCCAAAACTACATAGTGCCCCTTTAATATTTTGTTAAATTTCATTCATCAGATTCACCACCTGTGCCAGCGACTGTTGGTCAGTGAGAGACATACAGTGTGTGTCTGTGCTTTCTCTGTTCTCACAAACATAATGCAGAGCCTGCTGAAGGTCTGCCAGTGTATAGCACGCAAAACACACTCAAACACAGACACACACAATCTCCATATCTCACTCCCTCTCCGCACATACAACCACACTTGACACATGCGTATACATAACCGTGTCCCTTTGTGGACCGTTGCCATGCAACATTTCTCTGATTGGGTTAGTTGAGCTCTGGTGCTTGTGTACTCTCTCTCTCACACACACACACACACACACACACTGCTGGCTGATGAGGATCAGATCACACACACACTCCTTTGCCACACCCATCCTCCTTCTCCCACAGGACACAGCTGCACTTCCAAGGCCGAGGATGGAGTGAGGAGAAAGACGAGGTTGTTGTTGTTCCTGGAGGAGGGAGGCTGCTCAGTCCAGGGTCGGAGCTTATCTCGATGATCTCCTTGGAGATGCTGGATGCTTCTTCAGATTCTCTGAACCACAGGCGCATTTACTCGTCGCTGATGTGTGCAACCCCCATTTTCATTTTATAAACTGGAGCTTGAAAGTCTAAAAAACACCTTGAATGTCATTATGTGGTGAAGGTTGATCAATAAAAGACACTTTCTGCGGCATCGTGCATTGTTTATTCTTCTTGCTGATAGGTTAGAGCAGCTCTGCACCGTGCACCAAGGCTTTAAGATTCTCAGATTTTGTGTTTCATCTCTGTTGATCTGGCTTTGGAAAGATAAATTGACAGAACCCGGTGGTCAATGCCATGTTTGTTGGAGGATGTTTCACTTTGCCGCGTGTATTGTGACTCGAGCTTTGTGTTTGTCTCAGACAAATGTGTGGCCCTTGGTGACCATGTCAACTAAGTTTTCAAAAGTAGATTGTAATGTAAGTTGCAAACAGAAGACTGTGGCCAAAATGTGCGACAAGGCTCATACTATAGCTCTCCTCTTTCTTCGTTCGTGAATCATCTTAAAGGAAATAATGTGTTTCAAAGATTAGACATTGATTAGAAAATGTTGTTTACAAAAATTTATTCATACAAATCTTACAACACTTCCATAACATTGAGAAACGTAAAACCCCATATAAGGACTCCTGTGTGTATAATGATGTCACTTGTACTAAGGTTCACTTTTAAAACACAATGTCTTCAGATAGATAAGAGATTAAACATTGAAGTAAGGCGTTTGGCGCTTTCAGAAATATCAACAACAGGCAATTTTCTATGATCTGAACAACATCTGTCATGTTCTGAAACCCTTTTAATCTAGATAGTGATGCACATAGTCGTAAATAAGATGTCGGGGCTCTTTTTTCTGGTTAATAAATTACTGACCAATATCAAAATAATCAACAACACCTCATAATCAACAGTAACAAACACTGGTCATTGTTCACAACTCTCACAGACACTGAACACCCCAAAACTCATGCACACGCACACATACACACACACATTGCCTGCTCCATCAACATATACAATCTATTTCTTTTTTTTTTTTTTTAGTATTTTTAATGTTTTCCACTCAATGGATCATTGGCCATGCTTTAAAAAGAAAGCCTAATTCTACTACTCTTGGGGCAGACTAAGCCGAGCGATTAAAACAGAGTAAAAGGAAGTTTCAGTGTAAGCTAATGGACTGCAGCATTGTAGGGCCACTAAAATTGCCATCTGTCACTTGTGGCGAATTTTTATATAGTTAAATGTTTTTTTTTTCTCACGTCGAAGCAAGGCACCAAAGCCAAAAGCTGTTTCCACCTCCACACGCGCGTTCACTCAGCCTCTCGTTCACGCAAACATCAAACACACACACACACTCGTGCATAAACACAACTGCACGCTGATGTGCAAACATCTGCATCCGCACGCATTCACACAAAGCCTGTAGGATGAAGCCGAATTGAAGAAAGAGTGTTTCTATGACGGGTGCATGGTGGTGGGGGGGACGCAGGCCACTGATTGGATTGCAGGGGCGCATAAAGCTGCATTTGCATAAGATTGAATAAATACGCAGGATATCTCTCTAATAAAAGTCAGTGGGAAGATCCCCCTGCTGGAGGAGGGGAAACTCAGAGCGGCCTCGTCCAGCTTTGCTCACTCTTAATCCGTCTGCTGATACCAAAGTGGAGGGAATTCAACATCTGATATTCTCTATCAGACTCATTGACCCTGATCTCACTCTGGCAGGCTTGTTTTGTTTCAACATCCAGGTGCGACAACCTGTCTCAGGCTTGTAGGTGCTGTAACCTGTCTCTTACGTAACTTTCCTCTCTCTCTCTCTTTCTCTCTCTCTCTCTGTCTCTCTGTCTCTGTCTCTCACTCACACACACACACACACACACACACACACACACGATCTGTCTTTGTCTCCAGCTCCTGCACACTCTCCTCATCTCTATATCTAAGCACACCCTCACTGCACATGAACACAGATCAGCTCAACGATGAACCACAGCACTGTCATATCAACTATTCAGCACGGCGATCTAGAAACAAAAGAATCTCTATAAAACCGCTACCAGGACAAAAAGAGGGGGGGTCCAGTGTCTTGACTCATGATATCCACAATGACAGCAGCAGGGGAGGTAAAAAATAAAATAAAATAAAATAAAAAGGCAATCAACAAGTCAGTGCAGTACCAGTTTCCACCACCTCTAGCCCTCCTTGTTCACATTCCCAACACATCTGAGAGGGGGAGTGGTGCTGAAATAGGCTCTAAGCACAGCCCACCTCCCAAATAGCACAATCCAAAAAAGCACGATGGCATGCAGTTTTTCTGAGCAAAATTAGCACGGTGTCCGTTTCCGCATGCACCAATAAATAAGAGACAAGATAAATATTCCTAACTGTAACTCAGGTGCTACCTTTCCCTCTCTACCAGTGCTTCATGTCCTGCATCCTACATGTTCTGGGTCCTCTCAGGATATTTGCAGTGCCGCCCAAATACAATCAACAGCTGAAGCGCATTCCTCCAAAGTAACTGACAACATTGAGATGAATATGTGCACTGCGTAATTTCTATACTGTACATAATAACACACATGTGGGACATTCTTTACACAGTCCTATGGAGCATGATTTATCTCCTGCAGTAAATGACTTTGAGGCAAGTGAGCAAGCAGTGTTTGCCGCATACTGTTGAGTGCTTCCTTTATCTTTAGTAAAGGCAGTAGTGCCCTTGCAAAAGCCTGCAATTATTTTGTTTGTTTGTTTGTTTGTTTAAAAGAGGGTTGGATTTTTTTTTCCTTTTTTTTTTTTTTTACCACCAGTTCCATGAATGACTGTGTGAGTCAATCAGGTATCCATCAAATGAGAGGCTGTAAGACAGAAGCCATCTGAATTCCCCTGGAGGGGGCAGCAAGCTATACAAACCCACAGAGCTCCCATTAAGGGAGCGAGGAGGAGGGTGGACAAGGGCAACATCTATCATTTAGGATAAGCCGGATATGCCTCACATAGCATGCTCACTGCTTCTTTGGGCCTGTTTGGAAAACAAACAACACTAAAAAAATAGAACGTTGGTTACAAAAATAAGTATAACATTCAATACTTTGATTGTCTTTTTAAAATCTATTTATTTTCTGCATATGTAGATGACCTTTAAAGATTTCAAGCGCATAACGTTGAAGGTGCACAATTATCTTTTTTTTCTGATTTATTCTTCTTCTTCTTTTTTTTGAGTCATTTTCTTTCGTTTTCAACATCTTAACATGAAAATAAAATATTGGTCCACAAAGTATAACTGTGCGGTATCAAGTGCTTTTGTACAAAAAGAAAAAAAAACGATATTATTATTAAAATATTCATTTTAATGGCTTTACTTCATACATAAATACATGTTGAAAGAACACAGGCGCAATCCACTGGTTGGTCAGATATATCTGAATGACTTTGATTTAACGACTGGATGTATATACACAGGAGGGCAGTTTGGGCGCTTTAACAACGCTACAAATCGGCAAGTCGACGTCCTTTGTTCCTAACTCTCTGTCTGTACCTTCTTCCCAGGACCGCTGCCAGGTATTTCTGCACGGCCATCTGCTTTCTATAGCGACTGTAGCTGTCGGTGAAGATCCCATCTGAATGTCTTTTGGATAGGGGCTCTGACTCTTCCTCCATGCTGTTGTCTTCACTGTAAAAAGAGAGAAAAAACAACGACAAGACACAAAAATATGAGTTAAAGCTGCAGAGTCTCGCTTCCTGCTGTGTATTTAAATTTGAAAATCTTTTTTTTTTAATGTCACCATGATGCAAACTTATCCTACAACCATTAATAATGCATTCATGGGCCTTTTATCCTATTTTCTTTTTCTTTTTCGTTTGAAAATAAAAGGCGGCAAGCAAGACAGTGTAAAAGAAACGGTGATTTAAGCGTTTTACAGACGTTATAAATTATTCATCTGCAGCCCATTGCATATTCTGACGCATGTTTTTTTTTTTTTTCATTAGGGGCAAACAAAAAAATCAATCTATGGATTGATCGCATATAAATCGGAGTGTACATTCAACAAAACACTGGCCCTCCAATCTGAAGGGAGGGGGGACCGATCGTGAGCGCAGTGCCACGCCACGATGAAACAGAAACGAAAAGGATGTCTTGAACATGTCTAGGTGTTTTGTTTTGTTTTTTAATATAGAGAGAGATAACATGAAATTAAAATAAATAATAATAAATGTAACACATAAAATGATAAACAGGGATGCAGCAGCCCGGACAAACAGAGAGGATGATGACTGCAGGTGAACGCTTATAAGAAATGCCCTTACCCTGCACGAATTGTCATCAGAGAATGCAGATAATGTCTCGCTGTTAACTGACCCAGGATCTCCCTCAAGGCTCTATCTAATTCTTCCTCAGCATGCCTTTCTGTTCTGAGATGATAAAACGCCAAAACACATAGATCATCAGTGACTAATAAAAAGCGCAGACAAAATGATCAAAAGTAGCCTAAAATGTCCCACCCACCCATGCACCCGCAGCTCCAAAAGCACATCAGGTGCGATTAAATCCAAATATCCTCCCGCATCTGCCCACGTTTTATCTCTATGTTTTATTATTATTAATTAACAGTATTTGGAACCAACATTTTAGGCCACTTGGTATGAAAATAACACTGAACAAATAACATGAGAAACTCTGGGAAAAAACAAAGCAAGCAAACATTATCGCAAACAGCAAAAAAGTCATTAAAAATGGACTCCAGCCCCGAGGCTGCTTCATAAAGCTGTGGTGTGAGAGCACGTTTACCTCTTCTCTGGTGGGAAGTAGAGGGTGTACGCGTCGTCGTTTAAGGATGGTGGGCTTCGTATAGCAATCTGATCGCTATCAAAACCCATGTCGGATAATGAATTCCCATCCTCATCGAAGGCGTCGTTGTCAAGTCTGAGGAAAGGGGAGAGAGAGAGGGAGAGGGAGGGTGAGAGGGAGGGAGAGAGAGGGGGGCATTCATCACAAATTTGATCCGTGCACAAGTGGGACGCGTGGAGTGAAAGAATGCCAAAATGTCTGCATGTGTTCCTCAAATCAGTGGGAGGTTAAATGCACGAGAGATATACAGGAAAGTGTCTGAAGGTGTTTAAAATAAAAACCAGAAAACGAATTATTTAAATGGGATCCAAAAAAAATAATGGATTTAAAAATGTTTTAATTATGTTTTTCTGCCTTTAAATGGATTTTTTTTTCTCCATCGGGAAATGATGTGTTTTAAATTCCAACTTGATGCTGCTGCTCTTAACAGATGCTCCAGCCTCGTTAATTATTAAAAAAAAGAAAAAAATCGAAACAATGGGTGTGAAGATGATCGCGTTTGTTTGTAGGCGTGCGGCCAAATTTTCTTATTCAAACAACGCTGAAATTAGCGAGGAATTTAGAATCAATACGAACCACGCCAAAATTATGGATATGCTTTTCACAGGAAAAAAAAAAGAATAAATCTTAAGCGGATGAAGCTCTCCTATTCGTTTCGCCTCGCGTCTCCTTGGTGACGCCAGTCCACCGTCATCCCGCAGGGCTCTCCATCGCATTGACTGCACTCTCATTTTTAATAAGGGGAGTTCTGTGAACCGTCCCACCGGACAGATACCTCTACGCAATTGCCATTGCAATTTTCCACTCAGGACTTGCATTTGTGTGTGCAGAAATCACTGCATTTCCTTTTGTTTTCCAGTGATTTAGGATGAGTTTGTGCGCAATTACGCATAATGAAAGTGCCCAAATCCAAATACGCAAATAAGACTTGAAGACATTGAACAAAAATAGTGTTCTGGAGCATTTAACATGGATGAATTTAACAAATACCATTATAATGTAAGATTGTGAAGATGCATGAAGCGCATACCTACCTAATCTTAGGGTAACTTAGTCCGATATGTGTGCAGAAGACGCTGTAGTGCATTAAGATTCCGTAGATGAGCAAGATTAAAGTCGCTTTACTCGAACTGGCCATGCTGTTAGAAAAAGAAACACACACACACACACACACGGAACATGAGACAGGTTAGTCACTCCTATAGAAACAAACATGCTCGCTCTTTGTTCTCTCAGGTTCACATGCGGTTCTACTTCTCTCAACACAAACTACACCGCCGGATCGAGCACAAGCCTGTTTGCATTAACTGGAATAAACAAAGCGTCCACTTTGCTCAAAGCAACAAAAAAGAAAGAAAAAAAGAAAAACATCCCTGTCTGTTTTAATTCATCCCATTTCGTAAAAGTTTAACTGTGGCATTCACGCCGAATCCTCTGCAAAGTCATTAAAAACAGCAGGTCTCCATGCAGTGCAGAAAAAAAAAAAGAATAGTTTCCATTACTTTATCTCGCTCTCCATCAATGAATCTCTCACAATCCGCAGATAAAGCACATACCTATAGCAGGGAAGCAGGGAGAGCGCTGTGCTGTAGGATGTGATCCGGGCGCGGCTGTGGTGGTGTGTGTGTGAGGGAGAGAGAGAGAGAGAGAGAGACGGTTTCTTTCTCACGGCACTTCTTTCCTGGCTGAAGCGCCTCCGTCGCCTCCTTATGTTCCCCTCAGAACAGCCTATCTCACTTTTATGCACAATTAAAAGGACTCGACGGGTCGCACGGCCAAACAAAAAACTCGGTGGGAAAAGTGCGCTGTCTGTTCGTCTACATATCGCTGCTCTAAACTTTTGTCCTGTGCTGTGATTGCCTTGGATTTTTATCCATGTATCGTAAGCCTTGCCCCCCCCTCCCCTCCTCCCTCTCTCTCTCTCTCTCCCTCCTCCCTCCAATAAGTCACATTAAGGATGCTATAGACGTCATCAAGTCTGCCTCCCGGAATATAAAAGTACAGTTCCTTCCTCATCGATGCATCCGTCAGACTCACCCCCCCCCCCCCCCCCCCCCCCCCCCCCACCCTCCCCCACCTCCCCCCTAAGATGGAAGTTTACTTCCAAACTTTCTTCTTTTTTTAAAAAAAAGAGAAAAAAAAGAAAAAAGAAAGAAATGTTGTGAATGCACACACGAACCGGTGGGAATCAATTTCACCCCGACCGCGACGGATTTCTCCCCCACGCGTCATCAATAAGTCAAATTAGGCTTTTATGATTATGACTGAGCTGGGAAGTGATCTCTGGTGGTGATGATGGTGGTGGTGGTGGTGGTGGTTTCGCATGACTTGATGGAAAGAGGAGGAGGAGGAGGAGGATCAGGCTTCCTCTGACCAAGTTCAAGGCCTCTAGGGAGTCCGGAGCTGTCCGGTGCTGAAACGACTCATCTCAGATTGCGGCTTTCTGTATTTACAGTAACTTTTTTATTTTTTTATTTTTCTTAATCATTTCCAATCATTGCCGTCTGTATACGGAGGGGGGCTGGCTTCTTAATGGGCATGCGATGACAGCGCTCCCACTGAAGGCCTCGGCCTGACCGTTTGATTGTTGGAATAAACGAGACACGTAATGTGATTTCAGCACGCCGGCTGGTGACGCAGGATGCCGCTTCAGAGAGCCGTCAGCCTACGTGGCTTTATGAACGATCCGCCCGTTTCCCCCATCATAGTTCTGAAACTGTCTATATCGTTATAATGCGCGGATTAATACGATTAAACGAAAAAAGAAAAAAAAAGGAAATGCTCGTAGCCACGTTGTTCTAAATGTGGAAATGAACCAAAAAGCAGTGAGGCCTAATTCTGACTGGCTGATGAGCTTTAATTTGGCTTTAATTGAACATCTTTACTGTTCTTTAATGGTTATTGGCGACCTCTCTGCACTCTCTCTAATAATGCAGTTACATAAAATCAACTTAATATCCATGATATATAACATTGTTGGATCAGCTACCTCAGAGTAATGAGACTTTTAATTTGGAGGGCTGTGTATGCCCACAGATCTAATTCTGTCCTCCTGTTCTCTTCACCAGCTCGAGGTCAGCGCACCTTCTTGATTCCGCACTGTACCACCACTGAATCAGATCTATAGCTCACCGACCAATTGAAGACTTTGCCAAAGAGGAGACAGACTCACGTCAGCGTTTTGTTTACTCTGACGCAATGTGACGAACAGAGCCAGTCACCGGGGGAGGGGGCCTATCCACAACTTCTTCCAGGCGGGGCGTGATTCCTGTGAAGACTACAACTTAAAGCCCATACGTGTAAGCTGGAGCAGGCTGCTGGTGTTAGGCCTCTTACAGCAGGTATAGACGCAGCACAGTAGCCTGAGCAAAGGGCGCCATCATGAGGCAAGAGGAGGAACATGCGGATCATTCATCATCATCATCAGCAGCAGCAGCAGCAGCAGCAGAGCGTACAGAGAGGAGGAGAGAAGAGATGAGCACATACTGAGGCTGACAACCATGACCAACAGACCTTTCACAGCAGGACTAATACATGCTTTCTCTGTATCTCTGTCATCCAGAAAACAAGATATATTAATTGGATTTCTTTGCAAATATTACACAATTTTAGTTTGACGTTTATTTAAAGGGTAACTTGACACATTATAGTGTGTTTACAGGTCTTGTGGAGTACTAAAAAGTAGCATAAAGCCTACTTTGTGGCACCAGAGGAAGATGCATGTAATCTGATTTTTGCCTCCAGTGATGTCACTCAGTAACTAAGTTGTATGTGGGTGATGTGGGCACCAGGTTTTGAAAGAGAAGAAGAATGCATGAAATATAAAAAGCTGACCAGATATCTCTGGTTCTGCTGTAAAAATTCAGCAATTTTGATCATTTGTTTCTAAACAGTAGACGAGTGGATTGCTTTTCAACATCACAGCTAAGTCATCTTTCTCATCTTTTATTTTAAATTCTGTACATTGTTGACAGTTTCTTCCTCTGTATATTCACATTTTGCACCTTATCTTATATAAGCAGTGATACTGACGCTATAGGGTCACATCATTTCGCTTTGTTCAGGTATTTCTAAAGATCTGAAACATTTATTAGTTAGATATTTCAAATAAGCTGATTCTGAATGGTTAAGTTTACAGCCATGTCTTTCAATGGGTAAAACTGTAGACGTGCTCTACTTTTAAAAGAGATGCCATCAGTATTCTCAGCCAAGAGCCTGGTGGACTAAAACAAAAACCCATGGAGAGCTGAAGGATGATTCAGTCACTGCATGACTCTGTGAAATGGTAAGCATCTTTCTTCTGGGAAACTGCACAAACAAAACTTAAAATCCATAAAGATTATGACCTCAAATAACGATGTTTAAACCATAAGCTTAAGAACTTAGAACAAAATATATATAGTTGTCCGGATACATGTGGGTGTTTGCTTTGTTTTTTTGTTTTTTTTCATTCAAAAGTCAAATAAAAGAGCATTGATTGATTAAAAAACATGAAATCACACTAGACAAAAAATGTCAGAACCAACGTGCAGCACAAAGATCGACTTGATAATTATTAATAATCTAAAGCAAGATTACTGAAAAGAATATAATGAAAGAAATGTAGCAGGCAATTTGTGAAAAAAGGATGTAACAGAAGCAAAAATTGTGCCTACATTACCCACAATGCAACTTAGCCACTGAGTGACATCACTGCTGGCAAGTCATCAATAAAATGCAGCTTCCTCTGGGGGCCACAAAAGGCCAGAGTGATTTTCCCTCTTTTAATATCTCAGATTGTTTCATAGAGTGGGAACACTATGAGTATTTCACAAGGAAAAAGCAATAATTGCTTATTTTTTTCTTTCTAGTCCCACTTATCATCCTGTATGGAAGATTTGAGATGCCTAAACGATAGAAAACGATTAAAATGAATGTGATTTTAAGTGTAAACTTGTTTTTTTAGACATGTTATTTACGATGTTATGTCACAGAAATGGCACACACAGCAAGAAGATTCTGATAACAATGTGTATTGTATTTGAATTTATTATTTATTTGTTTTTTATTTTTAGCATTTTAAATCTTCCATAAACCTGTGACCCCCTCAGATTCATCTTGTGAAGGATAAACCTGATGCAGGCTACAGCTGTACTCGCTTCAGTACCCCTCAAAGGATTTCAAATACTCTCATAATAAACTCTCAACCAACTGTAGTCTGTTTATGTTTTATTTCCTATGAACTACAGGCACACACAATGTTATATTTGAGCATTCATGTTTGTTCTTAATCTAATACAAATACAGATCTATGATAAAGAAATATACAATTCAATGAAATGCAGTCTTAACCTGTGGAAAAACCTTGAGTGTAGAGTATTTTATCACAGATGTACTGTATAAAGCTTCAGGAAGATATGGAAACGCAAAACAGCAGCAAATAAATGGAAATTATATTGATATCATCACTAAAAAAGGTATTACATTTCTCTCTCTCTCTCTCGCTCTCTCTCAGTGTGTGTGTGTGTGTGTGTGTGTGTGTGTGTGTGTGTGTGTGTGTGAGAGAGAGAGAGAGAGAGAGAGAGAGAGAGACGTCCCCCAGGGGAAACTTGCAGAGCACAGTGCAATCAATGTCAGTAGGGGTCAGCAAATCACTGTAAAGAAATCTCAGCACAGGGTCTTATACATATTGAACCTGCAGTGTAATAATATTGTAGTTAAAGTTGTTGGTCTTTTTTTGTTTGTTTGGTTTTTTAATTTAATTATTTTTTTAATTAAAAAAACGTGTACGATGCCACCTCTACCTTACCCTACTCTCTCAAAAACAGACTTTTTTTTATCATTATATAACTGTCCATTTATTACATATAAACACCCATTATTCCCTCTTGGAAATGTTGCAAGACTGATACCACAGGAAGTTAAATAGGCTTTCATGCACCATGTATAAACAGCAGGTAATACAAGTCAATAATACAGAGTCATGCATGTTTTATATAGAGGGCGCCAGATTCCTTCTCATTGTGTGTGAGGTTCAAAGGTTAAGCTGCACGATGCAAAGTCGCTATTTGTGTCTAAATCATAAAATTTAAAAATATATTTTTTACAAGACTTGATTGAGTGATAAAAACGAGAACAGCTTTATCCAGCTGGTGCTGAGCCAGATGGTGTGTTTTCTCCTCAGCCTGAGCCTGTGATGTCGGCCATATTGGGCACAAGGGAAAACCATTCAATGGGAGATGATGTGACGTTCAAGTGTCATCGGAAATAGTATAACTTACCGGCGTGAACCTAAAACGAAGCAATGGAGCAGGAAGATCGACATCCTCAGACATCAGAGCTCTGATTGTGTTGTTTGTGAAGTGTTACTGAATTATTGTGGTAAATCATCATTCGTTTCAAAACATCAGTTAAAGCATGTAGGGCTGCTATCCATTCCTTTACATATCCTCTACAAATGTGATCATTTGCTGTTTTTCTCCATGTTATTGTAACTTAAATATCTTTTAATATCTATTTTTTCAGTTTTTCTTTCACATTTTATAGATGAAATTAATAATTGAAAAGGGAATCAGCTGATAGACAGAAAGTTATTGGCAGCTCAATTTTTTACGGAACAGCATCAATGAAAGGTAGTTATGATGACAGGGTACATGTTATGTCGTGGTTTCTGGAAATTAAATCTAAGGGGGTCAAGAGATTATTAATAAGATAAGAAAGCAATGAGGAGCAAATTGTTTTCTGCTACACAGAATTATGTTAATTAATTCCAACCCTTTCTTGTAATCTTTGCTTATTGTAAAGCACAGCAGGATGGTTTTAAACTTAATTATAATTAATCAGTGTTTTGGTTGAACTGGTTTCATAAATTGACATTACTGTGTTTTAAGGCCTTACAGTTGAGGTGTCATTCACACATGACCCCACCACTTTGAAAATGGGAATTTTGTCCCCATCACTTTTTTTAAAAAAGCATAATTACTCACATGTGCTATAAAAAAACAAAACTTACGCTAGGAAATGTTGACTAACATAGGTTGTCTAGGTGGATCCCTTTAATTCATTGCCCTAAAACTGCATATGTTGAAGACCACTTGAAAAATGTTGTTTTTATACGAGCCCTTGTATCTCCACCACTTTTCAACACAAAGTCTTTTACAAACCAAAAGTGTTGAGATTTGTGTTTTATGACCAATTCAAACTGCGAAACCCGGACGTACGAGTCTAATCTGAGTCCCTGAACGCGGCATTATTCCTTCTTTGGCCTCGTCGGCTCCTCGGTGCTAGTCCGGCTATTGTTGTGTGTCTTTCAGGGTAGCTCTGACCTATCAGCAGGCGGTGATTTGTGGATATTTTAACTGTTTTGCTTAGCTCTCACCCCGCCATATTAAGCAGTCTTTGTCAGCTGCCGGTGTGTCCTCGTTTTTACGGAATATAAAGGATCCCAGCGGAGGACTTTGGGCTGGTGAAGTAGTTAATCGGTATGGGACAGACGGAAGACTGAGATTCCACGTTCAGAGGCTGCCTGTGTTTCCACTTCTTTGGGACTGTCGACGTGAAATAAAAGAAAAGCGTGGGGAAGAGGAGACCACAGGACGCATGTAGCCGAAGAACAACAGTGCAAAGCTCGCTTTTAAGGTAAGAAACGCTCGCTGGAAAAGTCACATTTTGTCTTGGAAGTGAGTGAGCAGGGGCCTTGTAGTGCTGCTGTGACACTTGGAGAAAGTTGGGAAAACGCATCAAGGAGAGTTTCCTCGATGTTTACATTGTTAAAAAAAAAGTCAGTGTCGTGTTTAAACCTGAACCAGGACTCGAGGATTTGGGATTGTTTGCTTGTATCAGTCGGTTTTGGGAAGAAAACAATGAGGAAAGACTCCCAAAATGATCCTGGACTAAGGCTTGATGATTAATATTGCTGCTTTTTCCACACTTTTAGTTATTAAACAAACAGAATAGCAAATTCTGTCATTTATATCCCCTGTTAATTCCTTTCACATGAAGTCCAACTACCTACCCTTTTCCCTCTGCCTCACCCAATCTCTCTGTCTCCCTCCACACACACACACAATCAGCTGCTGTTAAAGGCCTCAGCTGTTAAAGGCCTGTATTGCAAAAGCACACAGACCTCCCAAAAATGTCCAAACCTCTTTAATTTGAGCCTTTTCCTGTTGTTTCCAAGTCTGTTCTTGCATGCTTTTATTGTGGCGGGGCTACCATACTCAACAGAATTGCACACTCAACAAAATTCATGTGTGTAAGATGATAAAAAGCACACACAGGAATGCTGTTAATGTTGTGTTTGCTGTGTGTGTGCGCATATATCCACTGTCCCTGATGCTGCATGTGTCTGTTGCTTATATACTGTGGTGCCACAGTAATCCTCCTCCATGGTAATCCCTCTGTTAGTACAGACCCAGTTGGCTGGACAGTCATGTCTCCCTGCCTCACACACACACAGCTGGAATGGCGAGGGCTGTTGGCAGAAGAGTGAGGAGAGCTAACAGGTGGCGTTGGCCGGGGTTCAGGGACTCAAGTTTTAACTGGAGACATGAAGGATCCTCGCAAAACCACTCGAGTGTCCTCACGACATGAAGGAGACTCTACAGTGGTTAGAGTTTGCAGATTAGAAGCTTGAAATCTCTTGTGCCACAGCGGCGAGGTCAAAAACTCACATTGGACACGCTCGCATGTTAGCAAACTGAATAAATGTTTGGATCCCTGGCGAGAAAAAGGAGAATCCTCAGATTTTCGATGTGGGCACCGAGAACAAGAAAAGCTCTTCTATTTTGTAGCTTCTCCCAGCCTCACTCTAGCCTTTGACAGTCACAGCAGGTGGCCTCAGTGGCATGAATGGATTCGGAAGGAAGTTCCTCTCTCTCAGCCCCCCGCCGACCCCCTCCACTCACTGTGATTGGCAGAGGTGGCACGCTGCCCCGAAGATAACGCCGAGCTGTGCCTCAGAGAGTGTGCCAGGGAAATTACAGAGTTATGCTTCAGTAATGGTTTGCAGCCCCGAGTACCTTCTCATCTCGCTGTGATTGTGGCCAGTGTTTACGGAGCAAGTTGGTCAGCCCCGCTTGAGGCTTCTGATCTTGATACATCTTTCTCAGCACAAGCAACCACTCGGGTTGCAGGCTTCACATGCTGCTGTTTGAACATGTGAAGCAGATGCTCAATAGTAGCCTGAGGGCCTGTCTTGTAGTGTGGAAATGATCAATGAAAAACAAATCAACAATGTGGTGGTGATCAGTGAATCGTTGAAGTAGTCTGTCAAGCGAAAATGCCAAACATTCACCGGTTTCATCTACTCGCATGTGTGGATTTGCTGCGATTCACTGGTTCAAATTAGGGGTTGACGATATGGCTTTTTCAGGGCTGATACCAGTCATTGGAAATCAAGGAGACTCACTAAGTAGCCAAAAGTAGCACATACATTGGTTTATGTTATTGGCAATATGACAGAAAAATCACTGACACAATAATCGGAAAATGTTGACTTTCGTCCCCCGATAATTGTCCATAATTCACAACAAAAGTTATCTCATGACACTTTCCAACTTGAGCAGGTCTAGACCATACCCTTAATTAAGCAATCACGCAGCAACAGTGGCAAGTAAAAACTGCCTTTTACCAGTCAGGAACCTCGAGCAGAACCAGACTCAGTTGTGGGTGGCCATCTGCCTGGACCTTTTGGTTTGCTTTGTTTGACAACACAAGAAATGCAAAGATCCTATTTGCTTTCATTATTTTCTTGCTCTTCACAGCCATAGCATTTTTGTGTATTTCATTAATAAGGTTTTGTATCATTCGACAAGCTTGGATACCAGTTTTCATATAGGATCAGAGTATCAACACCGATGATGTGCCGAAATGGTGCTTAACTAAATCTCCCAGCTGTGATGCTCAGTCTGGTCAGATGTTCAACAGACTCTGCGGGCATTGAGGCTGAAAATATCCCTGCGTTTAACTTATTTTAGGCACTGGGATGGAGGGGGCATGTTGCTTCAGGTAGCTGTGAGGCAGTGAACACAATGCAGGACATCCAGTTGCACAGACAGGTTAATGCATTTGAAACAAACGGAACGGTGAGACATGATTTCACAGGTTTGTAAAGATATCACGTTTTAGATAATTTTTTTGTTGGACAGATTGTGACGTAAACAAGTGGTGTGCTGCTATATCTGATTGGCCGGGTGCGTTTGTGAAACACGTCTTATTGCACTTCAGCATAAGTCTAGCCAGGCTTCCAGCATGAAAGTTTAACTTGGCAACACAATGTAACATCCCGGATGATGCTGCGTTGGTCAAACAAATACTCGCAGGTGTGCGTTCCCAGTGAATTACTTTGTAACACAAACACCATATTTCTACTTTAGACCTTGTGATTATCATGACAAAAGATCGAACGGTTGTCGCTTTGGTATTAAAATACTGTCTGTGAGTTTTGCAAACCATCGTTCAGTGTTTGTGAGCCTGACAATCATTTGAACACACATCTATTTCTAAAACTGAACTTTCTGGAAACTATTTAATGTCTCATAGGTATCAACAAAACACCCCCACAAACGCAGCCTCCTTTGGTCTGGACGCCCACTTAAAATTCAATTCAAAGAGGCCAGTGCAGCTATGCAACCAGAAGAATTTGCCTTAATATAATTGTTAAACGCTGCAACATTTTGATATAGGAACAAGAACTATCTGATCAGAGAATAATTAAAGAAAATGCTCGCTGTCTGGTTATAGTCTGTACCAAAAAGGTAAGAAAGAAGTTTGATGCACATCCTAATTCTGCTAAAGTCTAACTGGACCAAGAAGAATCTTTCAATTCATGTACTCTAGTTACAGCTGAATATACAGCCTGGATGAGTGCGTCATTTTTGTCCCAAGTGACTGTAGAGGTTACACAAGACAGGAGCTCAAAGGTCGAAGGGCCTCTCCCAGAACTCTCCAGAGTTGCATCTTATCTGATTAGTCAGAACGGAAACAAGAGTTAAGAGCTGTGACATGTTGAGTGCGTTACAAAGAATTCATGCTGGTCAAACTCATGCATACCTTTTGTATTGTTCATGCAGTGCAGAACTGTAACTAAGTGTAACTGTATAACCGGATTATACAAATAAACTTGACTCTAAGACAGAAGAATGATTGTGACTGGTTATCTGGTCTGCATGTCACTCACAAGCAACAACATCTCGTATACCCAAAAACCCTTCAATTGGATAAAATTATGTAATATCAGACGGACTTCTCTTGTGCATCAGTCATGGAAAATGAGCACCGTGTGAGTTACTTTTGTATCACGGCGAAAAAAATTGCACTGGTGCACTGGCACATCATTTATGTGCACCCAATAATAGCCTACATTTTAATTTCATTTCTTAAAACATTGTGTAAATGATTTTAAACGGGAATAAAGGTGCAGATAAATGTTTTTCTTCATTTAAATCACAACACACGCAAACAATAAATCGCAATGAGCTCATTTGTTGTCATTTTCAAGTGCTGATGTTGAAAGTGTTTTACAAACTCAAAGAAAGAAAGTCAAAAGTTTAAGTTTAGTTTTACAACTGTAGTGTTTCCCCTGTCTTACTGGGATACCGGCTAAAGGTCTAGTACTTGTGGGAGCATTTTTGGATTTGCTTTGTTTTTGGTCATTTTGTTTGTTAAAAAATATTCTTAATCAATTTTTTGATCTTACCTGCTGAATGTCAGGCGCACCTGTATGATCAATGAAAATGTTTAGTTAAAATGTTTGAATTAATTTGCCTTACTTGACATTGCTCATCCTGGAATGTGACTATTGCACAGGTTGCAATGTCGATGCTGAAACGATATATTGTGCAGCACTAGTGTAAATTTACCTCAGGATCACTGGCTGCTAAAATTGGACACAGCCCAACAAATCCAATGTTGTAAAGGTGAAATGGGGGAGACTTTCCAAAGATATTCGACCTTCCTGCATGCAGTTTTGACAGATACTGGCCCCTTAAGGCTGACAGTTTGGCCTGGTTACGTGTAGCACTGGGATTTTGTTCTCCTGAATGTTGCCTGCATGCCAGCTACAGCAAAAGCTTCCCTCCTGCAGCTCTCCAGCATTGTTGTATTCAGCCTTGTGGGAAGCAGCAGCCTGTGTCTCCTTAATCTGACACGGCATCACTGGCAGTCTGGAGCTCAGCCTCGCATGTCACATGTCCTTGGATGGGGTCTGGCTCCAGCATTTGTTTAAACACATACCGCTGCCTTTTGTGTGCTCTTGTACAGTATGGCTGGGAGTGAAGTTCTTCACAAATGTGTGTGGAAGCATTGACATGTATTTACTTCCATCTCGTGTCATACTCAATGCGGCTTGTTTGAAATTTCTGAATACATTATGTCTCGATTGGTGAAGTAAATGTGGGTGCTTGAACGCATCCAAAGGGGGTTGAGATACATTTCTGTTTTTGTAAATATGTTAAGTGCTAACACATGCTAATAAGCTATTTACATTTGTTCATTTAAGTGGGATCCATGACCCACATCTCAGTGAGAGGCTTGAGGCGGTATTTACAGTGTTCCCTCTGAGCCACCAAAAGAATGACACATTTCTTCCCGCTAATCTCATTGTGTATATAACAGCCTCATTTAGGAAACCATCTGGGAGAGGATACAATGATCTGCCTGTAATTAGATTTTCTGTGAAGTCTGTTCAAGTTGTCATTAGTTTTGGTAAATTTGTCACAAAAGAATAGTGATTCTCTTCACCACAAATACTCAAATTTCCCAGTTTAATGTTTTTCATGGATGTTTTTCCCCCCCCAGCAGGACTCAAATGAAATCCTCCTTCCCTTAGTGGGTAGACCAGGACTGGGGGATGGAGGATACCCACTGAGAAATTCCATACTAAAAATGTGTGTTTGGATAAAATGATCTATAAAACCGCATATGTTAAGTCCTACAATTATTTTATTATGTTTGCTGCAACAATAAAATTGTCCATAAGAGCTATGGTTGTAAATCTGTTCCTGTCTGTGGAAGCATCTGGTTGTTTTGAATATTTAATTGGAGCTGTTAGTTTGATTGATTGCTGTTGAGCTATTTGGCTCCACCACTGTAAGGACAGTGTGTCTGAGCCCCAATTACCATTTGTGCTGCTCAGTGTTAGCATGTGTATAGGTCCATGGGATTGTTAGTGCGCTCGGTGGGGGAGCACCACGAGGTACTTTCTCTGGACATAACAAAAGGTAGATGGCACTAACAAAAGAATACATTGAAAGCCTTTCTCTGGGGTGCTAAACAGGGAGAGGTGGTCTTTTCTGTTCTTCTCAGAGCCTAATTCTCCGTAGGTGGTTTAAAAGCTATTTGATACATTCAGGGGTGGGTGATCTGACGGTTTAAGATCCTGATGGATCTTGAAGGCGTCCACAATCTACTTTTTTAGTCAAATGGTACAGATCACTCTATTTAATGCTCTTTTACACCTATTTCCAAACTTCAACTAGCCTCATTGATTAACTGAGCTTTGCTGCATGAAATAACAATAGAGAAATGTGGTGTAAAAGATGTCTATTCTGATAGGACGAATTACTTCCCTTGGCTCTTAGGGCCTTGATGCGCCACGCCAATGGTCAGCCATCAGTGAGCGTCTGTGGACCTTGTTGTTGGCACTAGTCAGCTCTTGTTGTGACTTTTGCTGATTTAGCGTGTAGAATTAGTGGGTGGAGCCAATCACAGGGGAATAACTGTGATTGGCTGTTAAGTTCTCTTCACCATCAGACATTCTCGTTTTGAAGTGGCAGTGGTGTCATAAGATACTACTTTATCATAACAACGGTTTGTATATCCGTCTTCCTTTTTGAATGACGGAATACAGACTACTGCTGCCTTGTGGATTCAAGAGGTATTTCACCCTAATGTACGTGCAGATTGTATGAGCAAGTTGGCCGTTGGCTGTAGCCTTTGTGGTGTGTTGAAGTGCAGCTTTTTGGCTGAGAAACAGGCAGCCTGAGGAGACGCAGCAGTCCGCCTTCATTGCCACTAGTTCTTTGATGCCAGTTTGGTTCATCTGGGCCCTTACTTGACGTGTTGTAAATAATGGAGAATGATTTATAGCTAGCTGATGGGGAGCTTGTCCAAGAGAAGTACTACCCTTAATGCAACATTGAGTTTTAAAGGATCAAATGGATAGGTTTATATGGTATTTCAAGTCGGGCATTTCAAAATTGAGGAAAAAAGATCAGAATTAAGATTGGATCATGATTGCGATTAAATAGATCAGGATATTACTTTTTTTAGGTGTAGGTTTTAGGTAATTTGGTTATTTAAAGATTGGGAATGGACCAATTTTTGGATCAGGTATAGAAAGCAGCAAAATGTAATTCACTATTCCTAAATAATCTCCCCTATATGCTCCCTAGTTATCCCTCAAGAATCTCTGTAGCAATAAGAGCCACAAGACCTTCTTATTGCTTTTATTAACTACATCCGTTTTGCATCTTTAATAATTCACAATTTTAATATCCTATCCCTAGATTCATTCTGGATTTCACTGTAGGCCATGTCTTGTATTTGAGCCAACAAGAAAGGGATCCAAAGTGAAACTTGTGGGCGTTGAACCAGTTTGACACGCCAGATCATGCGCCAACCCTGCGGGCTCGCTCAGGCTTGTGATCTATTCATGGCCATTTTAGGAACGACTCCTCTGGGTGCATAATGGTGAAACTGGGAGAGACTGCCGATCATTAAGGAAAGGGGAGTTTTTAACATAACATTCAGCCTCTAATTACATGACAGAATTTGGGAACATTAATCAAAAGCGTCTTGAAATAAGAAAGTGAAACTAATGATAAGCAATGAAAGGTTTTAAGTACCTCTACTCATCCACACAGGAAGAGTTTGATATGGTCCAAATCAAGTCATGACGCTTTGAGCCGCGTCATTGTAGTTGTTAAACCTGATGGTTGTCTTCATTTTAAAACAGATAATCCACATAGTATTACCAATCTGTGTGTTTGCATTGGTCATAATCATCTGTGGTTTCATCAGGATTAGCCCCAGCTTAGAGTATCTGATTCCATGACAAAACAGAGAATTTGAGCCATTGGTTCGCTCTTTGAAACACTGACACTCCTCCAGTATGCCTTCTTTCAAGTCACCATTTGTTTGCTTTAGCGTTAGCTGAAGGGTGAAGCACTAAGCATCTTGGACATTTGGAAACATGTCATGGTTGACATGTGCGACAGGTTAAGGTCAAAGGTGGCGCTCATGTTTATGTTGGCGTCTGCTCTGATGTCAGTTCTATTATGGTTTTGTGAGCCCCAGAGGTTGTGGAAAACAGTTATTTATGGTTTAGTTAGGCCCACTTCGAGATATTACACAATACAGCGAGCACCAGGAAGTTCAAAGCACCTGGGTTACAACAAAGAATTATTTTTGTGATCGATTTCTCAGACGAGTATTTTCTGGATTATGTGTTGGGCCTGTCAAATGTCAAAAATAGTGAAGAATGGGCCCTTGACAATTTCTGTAATTAGCTTCCTCAAATTACTTGTTTTGTCTGACTGGAATTTCAAACCCCCCAAAATATTTAGTTTACTGTCACATAAAACAAATGAAATCTGCAAATCTCCACTGAGTAGCTGCAACTAAGGAATCTTTGGTATTCTTAGCTTGAAAAATCATTCAAAACAAAAAATACATTTTCTGGTTGTCCTCTCATTTCAGTCCACATTTTAGAAGTTGGTAAACTACTTTGACATTTCTTTGAAGGAAAAAGAGTCTTAACTGTCATCTGCTTCCCCTTGAAGATCTTTTCTTCCTTGTTTTTTTTCTCTTTTAAAAAAAAAAGTATTGTACTAAAATAAAAATGAACAAAATTTGAACCAAGAGCCGATGATTTGAGCAAAGAAGAACATTCATCATTGGTGTTTATTCTTTCTTTCCTTAACGTTCAACGTTTGACGTGACACTTTTCTGCGGAGCTTATATAAATCTTGCGTGCTTGTAGGGTCTCTGACACCTGTGTGGACATCCAAGGAAAGCAACTGTGCATGTTTGCAGATACAAACATGCAAATGTGTATTTCAGGCTTCACTGACACACAAACCCTCTTAATTGTATCTCTTATACTTGAAAAATGTTATACTAACCAAAAATAATGTGTGCTCAAGATGAGGAGAGAAATCGAACTAATAATATGATAATTAACACCGATTACATTGCACTTCTCAGCGGCCAGAGCCTTACAAAACTAGAGACATGTTTGTTGTTGCATTGCATATTAACCAGATTGAACAAATTGCCAGAACAAGTAGTGCTGCCATGCTCTCACAGATCGCATGCTGTCATCACCAGCTGTTACTGGATATCCTGTCTGTGATAACAATCCTGTGGAGGATGTCTGGTTTCCGGAAGGGCAATAATATGTCTGAGTGGACCAGTTAGCCGGCCAATCACCATGATGTTAATATAATGGACTGTTGTACTTTGATTTGTTAAAAATATAATCTTATCATCATCCACTTCTCTTTCTTTATCGATAAAACTATGACTCCAATCTGCCTCTCAAATCATCTTAAATCATCCCTCTTGCTCTTTAAATTTCCCCGTTTCCTTGATTAAAAATTCACCTCCATCCGACCTTCTTACCCCATCATTCATCCCACTCGCTGTATTTTTTCTGCCTCAGCATTGGCTTTCGGTCAATACCATTTTTTAATGGTAGGAAGTCAATACACCATTCATCTCGAATAAGTATATCCATAGATTGATTGTTGACCCTCATTAGGTTTAGTTGTAGCACAGCCCTTCACAAACCAAGCCTGTACTCTCAGAAGAGACTAAATGATTTGTTCACCAGAGGATTTGGTCTTGGATCCATTTTGATAGAACAAAGAACGTCCAATTTGCTATATCTATTACAAATTAAATTTTTTCTGGTGAAGCATGACCTTATTCTACTTGTGGAGGAGTCACAGATCAAATGTTTGTGGTGAAGACAGGGTAAATTACAGTGAAGTGACAGGATTAACATAGAAAATTAGAAGTGAGGAATGAAGCCCAAACAATGTAAGTAGGAATAGAAACCTAACAATACCCTGCACAAGATAACAGTGGAAGCTGTAAGTAATCATGTAGTTGCATTTGATTGTGTTTCCATGGACACAACGATGCTGTAACTAATGAGGGCTCAACAATTAATCACTTTAGTCTCAACATGGAGACTGAATGAAGATCTGCAGTTTTAATTATGACTTCAACCATTGACGATTTCCTTGAGTTAGAAATATTGTTTGTGATTTTGATGAACAAAGAGAAAAATGAAGACCATAGTGTGACTCTTTAGCCACCGAAAGGATACGCTCGATCTGCTCAGTAATTAGCAGTTAGCTGATAACTCGATTGACTGGAGAGTAGTGAGCAGTGTCCAAACCTACCATTTAAACTTTAAAGCACATTGTGTTGTTTTTAAACTCATCACCTTGAAAGCACAGAATTGGTATTGTCTAGGCTGTGAATTAACTTGGCTCGTCAGTCGAAGACTTTACCTGCATTGGCAGATCGATCACCTGCTGGGGCACACCTCTGTTATGCTGTTACAAATACAAGAGCGACCAGTCACTAATGGTCATTTGAGACTATGCTGTAACATTTTTACGATGCCAGGATGAGTCATTGAAAGTAGATAAGTCTAGGAGTTGAGTGTTCATCTGTCTTACAGTGGCAGCTTGTTTTATTGTGTACAGTTTGAAAAACACACAGAAGAACTTGACAAAGAGGCCAAAGGTGACAGAAAAATGAGTTAACAGAGCAGGACCTGTAGACAATGCTGTCAACTCATGACAACACACACAAGCTTATACACATAATCTGACATGCATTCATATATCATCGGATACCCTTTCTTTCTTTATTTCTCTGACGTAATTTTTTTGCTCAGTTTGTGGGAAAGATGTTTAAAGTTTTGTTATTTTCTTATAAGAACAGAGGCATTTTTTCTTTATCTTTCTGTCTATGTTAAGTAATTTGTCTTAGTCCTTGAAGTACAGCAAACACACGCTCTCACACACACACACACACACACACACACACAGGCTCTCGTATATCAGTAAGCTCAGCAGTGACTCTTAACACCGAGGGGCTTGTTGCCCCTCACAAATCTGTGTCAGTGATAGTGGGATCACAGGGGAGAGTTGAAATGGCCATAGGCTGTAATAGGATCTAGTTTCGAGCTGGGCTGGCCTGACAGCCTTTTGTTGGGACTTGTGAAGTCATATGAGGTCATTCGTTGGCTTGCAGTCTTTGTTTTATGGGTGGCAGAGTCATGCCAAGACCCCCCAAAGAGCTCCAGGCTAAATATCATTATTACTTTTCAGCCCCATGACAAAGCATGAGCTCAAGCTTTTGAGGTCCTGTTGCTAATTTACACACCAAAACACTTCTTTGAGTTTTGGACACCTATTTATTTCAAGAGTCGTTGACAACCTTATAAGGCTGGGACCTGCATTATGTGTTCTGGGACGATTATAGTGAAGTTGGACAGTGTCTGTTCCAGTCTGGGCCAGTTGGTGTTGGTTGGTCACGTAGCAGGAGAAATAATGATTCAAACAAAACTGGACCAATGGAGAACAAACAGTAAAACAATGTGGTCACTCTTGTGCAGTTCATGCACCTCCAGCTCTCTTAGCAGAGTTTACTGCCCACGGATCTCCATAAATCTCATGTAAACTTTACCTCCATTTCTCCGCCCTTTCCATGCAGAATAAATTAGTAAATCATCAGTTTCTGTTGGCAAGTAATTTAATTTCTGTCTTACAAAGAAACCTGATACTGCTAAAATTTCTGTTCCTACAGGATTTTTGCAGGCTACTCAGTGACACAGCTCTAATCATTGTCTACCTGTTGTTCAGTGTGCTGAAGTCATTGTTAAAGACTAAAGAAAGCTGTGTATGTTGGTGGACATGGTGTTGGAGGTTTATACATTCCAGGTTTCAATATTCTGTTCCTAGATTTAGACACCTATACAACAGGCATCTTTTGCATTTTATGTTTGGTTTGTACCTAAATCTCACTTAGCTGATTTAATAACTAAATATTGCATGAAAATGGGAAACCAATTTTTCCATTTAGAGAGACTGTACATCTAATCACCTCCAGAGAATAAATGTTATGTCTTCAGTTCCTTTTACGGTTTGGTTTTATGCAGTTTTGTCCCATTTTGTCAGGAGTGCAATGCTAGACCAGCGGTTATTCAAAACCTGGTGCCTACATTACCCACAATGCAACTTGAGCCACTGAGTGCCATCACTGCAGTGACATCACTGCAGGAAATTAATTATATGCAGCTTCCTCTGAAGCCACAAAAGGCTTTACACTACTTTACACTACATATGCAGTAGTACTCCCCAAGACCTGTAAACACACTTTAATGTTTAAAATTGGTGGAGTTACCCTTTAAGTAATTAGCAGCAGATGTAATGCTGCAAAAAGCTAAGATGTGTATAGACGCTACAAATATCTAATCCTCCATAGATGCAGCCAAACTCATCCTTAATTAAATCTTCCTTTTCCTTCTCCTCCCTGCAGGCTTGACAATGGGTTGCGTCAGGAGTAAAGAGGACAAGGGCCCGGCCCTGAAGTACCGACCTGATAACCCAAATGCCACGCCGGTCAACGCCGCCCACCTGGGTCACTATGGGCCCGACCCCACCCTGATGGGTCATTCGCCAGCTATGAAGACACACAACAACAGCTACAACAGCCACGCCGCTGGCCTCACGCCCTTCGGTGGGGCGTCGTCAATCATGACGCCCTTCGGCGGGGCCTCCACCTCCTTCACCTCGGTGGCTGTGAGCAGTCCCTTCCCCAGTGTCATCACAGGTCAGTTTGTGGAGATGATTGTAAAAAGTTTTTCACGCCTGGACACATGGCACTTGCATAAAACTGGGCTGTCTAAGCGGTAGAAAATGGCAAATATTTTTGAAATTGGTGCCATTACTATTCTTCATTTTCATATACTACCAACATTGTAAAGATACAAAGCTGGTTGAAAATAGGTCCCATTTAAGGTTTCACAGGGAGACACATGGGACCAGGAACGTGGGGGAAAAAAAGGCATTGGAAGTTTCTCAACATGAATGAAATGTTCTTTAATATTCAAATTAATTCATATAACTTTGGGTCCCAGAGCCCCTTCAGAGGAGAAACGGAAATGTAAAAGTTATGCAGCTTTAAAATAGGATATAAATGAACTGCAAAAACGAAATACAACCACATTTTCCTCTGCCATTTTCTAACTTTTCATTCTGTTGTCATCACTTGTTAACCAGTGTACAACTTTAGAATAAACCCTGCTGAACGTTTGTCATGCACAGGACGGTATGAGCAGCAGATGTTATGCAAATGAGACGTTTAAAATGAGTCAGGCACAACATCAAGGCCAAAGAGAAGCCCAAAATAGGTCTGTAATATGGGAAGCAGCGCAGCAGGCAGGGCCTCTCCGGAGCCAAAGAAAACAATTACATGCACTGAGTTCAATAGTTTTAGTCATGCACATTATAAGTTTATATTTTCAATAAGAGTTTGACTTTGAATAACTTTTTGATTAAGAAGTTGTCGGTAATGAAATGATTCTTCGTGACAGGAAAAGTAATAGGAAAATGACAGTAAAGGTAACTTGCGCAGTAAATGTACACAACAAGAATAATGTTTCCTCTTAAAACACACACACACACACACACACACACACACACACATCATTTTGTCCCTGTCTCGCTCTCTTGAGGAGGATAATCTGGCCTGAGGGGCTGCTGCTGGAGATCTAATCCTGCCCGTTCAATTTCCTCCTCAAGATAAACACATCAGAGTCCCGTTGTCTCTCTGCACTCTGTCACTTCACTCCACAGACAAATCAACTCTTTTCATTATAAACAAGAGATTAAGAGACGTCAGTTTGAGTGACTGACTTGGAGTGACGCTGCCGAGTTTAAAAATTGAGAAGGACATTTTTTGTGAGAAAAGATTGTGTTAGCGTGATTGTTAGAGGTTGAATGTTCGACATTGAGAATCAAAAAAACCCTTAATCTTGTGTTTTTTAGGTGGAGTAACATTTTTCGTAGCGCTGTACGACTATGAAGCGAGGACGTCGGATGATCTGTCGTTCACAAAAGGGGATCGCTTCCAGATTATCAACAACACGTGAGTGCATTTGCTTTTGACTCTGACAAAACTCCTGCTGCGTGGATGTGTGAGTGTGTGTTGGCTGTGTGTTTAATCCCTCATTGTATTCAGGTCTGATATTAAGGCTGAAATCTGTCTGGGTTAATGGGTTCCTCTAATGGGCCATCTGTTTACTCCCCATCGCTTTTCAGATCATTCCTCCAGTGTAAGGTTTTACAATGTTGGCCTACAACATACCACTCTTCATTCATTTTGAAAAATACAAGAAATGCGGATAATAAAATGGATAAATGTTTCACTAATATTTATAGCACTAATATAAATATAATATATTATATAACACTAACAGATGCTCTGAAAATCTGCCTGAAAGTCAAACTTATTAGAATATTATGGAGTCAGTTTTTACACCATTTCTCATTCTCTTAATTTAACTGGATATTAAATACAGGTATAACAAGTTAAATTGAATTTCAAAAGTTATTGCAAAAATCAAAAATATCATTAATGATTGATAAACGTTACTGATGTCTTTTAATTCCAGAACTAAATTTCAAAACTAGATCATACTAAAATCAAAGGAAATAAAACTAATTGTAATGAAAAGAGAAATTCCTCTCTGCTCGTTCCTCTGTACCTACTGCCGCAGCATCTTTTTCCCTGGTGTGCACAGGTGTGGAAAATGGGCAGAGCTCCAAGTGCTCCACATTTTCATCACACAAGTTTTCAACCACAGTCCATGAGCGCGTTGCGTTTGCAGCGATGAGATGGCCATCTGTTTTCAGAGAAGAGGTCGGAGGAAGGCAGATTTGCTAAGTTTTTCAAAAATGCCAGCAGATTTTCTCAACACCTCAGTTCCTCCTCTTTGAATTTAAACGAGCAAAGCTGCTGTTCAACATACCAGGAGCTTTGGCTGCGTGTGTGGATCCTATAAAGGCTGTATGTTATATTCTGTAGCCTTTGAAGTTTTGCTTTTTTATGTAGGCCTAGTGTTTTTTGAAAGTTTGAAGCAGTGGAAATATATCACACATAATTATCTTAATGGAGGCTGGCTATTTTACAATTTAATAACCCTTATTGTCCAAAATGATTCCAGTGCACTGAAGCAGTCATACAGTGTTTTTACATTGTAATATTGCTACTTTTACTTGAGTAAAGGCTCTAAAAGCTTCATCCACCACAGTTTATAACCTGCTCCACAATCTGATCGAATCATCTGATGACTTGTATAGCTGACGTGTTTGAAATGACGCACAGTCCGACCTTGTCCTTGCTCACTTTTATACCTGCAGTCATCTTTTTTTATTTTTTTTTTTAGAGTAGGTGTATTTTTCTCTTCATGCCTTTTGTGTCTGTATCGTGTGTTTCTCATTTCTAATCTCCTTCTTTCTTCAGGGAAGGCGACTGGTGGGAGGCTCGTTCCATCAACACCGGACAGAAAGGTTACATCCCCAGTAACTACGTGGCTCCAGCTGACTCCATACAAGCTGAAGAGTGAGAGCTTATTACTTTTTCTAACACTTTTTCCATCATCCTCCAAAGTTGTCTTTCTTTCATTTTTATTTTCTCCAGCTCCACGTTCCTTTCATATAACTCACCTTGCTCTCTCAGTTCTCCTCTGATTAAGACGATGCAATGCGGCTGGGCGATCTCACATTGTGACTCACCCGTTGTGTACCAACATGGCAGAGAGTCTAAACAATGGAGTCCTGTATTGTCGCTGTGAGCCGGTGGCATTCCCATTGCTGTTCATTCGGTGTGACAGAAACATTGAGTGACTCTGCTGCTTTTAGTTTTGGCCTGGTTTGTCATGGCTGACGGCCATTTAACTAATACTAGATGTTTAAGCAACTCATTAAAAAACACCTCTGGGTAAAAAAGCCATTTAACTCTGCCTTTGAGTACAAGTGACTGACAGCGTTCAGGATTTTTAGTTCCTTCTCATTTTAGTCTGGAAACAACTATGCCTGTGAGGTGAGATAATTCAACATGACTGAACTGGTAATGATGTCTTTAAATAGACGGCGTGCTCTGTAAAAGAAGAAGAGGGGAAAAAAAGGTTGATTTTTAAGTTAACTGTGAGCTAACGTTTTACTTATGTATTCACATCTAACAATGTATAAGTTGGAGCAAAGTTAATAATAAGCTATAATTGTAGTAGTATGGTTGAAATTATTTTGACTAAAATGAGATTTCAAGCTATACACTTGCCTCTGTCTGACTTTGAAGGTAACTAAAAATGAAATGCAAATAAATTCCGGATATCTGATTTCGACCTAATGTATTTCATTTTCCTGTTCATGTGTTTTTGATGTTTAACTTGATCATATCACAGTGTTCAGTATTCATATACAGCCAAAGAATTTCCTAATCTCTTAACCTCTAAATTACTCAAAGCTGGTGCAATATTTTTATTGCATGAATGAAAACTACGACTGCTTGTTGTGCAGATACCACATTGAGAGCTCTTCCTGTGACCTGACTATCTGACTTTCTCTATTTTTGGCAGATGGTACTTTGGTAAAATGGGCCGCAAAGATGCAGAGCGTCTCTTATTGCTTCCAGGGAACCAGCGGGGCACTTTCTTGGCACGAGAGAGCGAGACGACCAAAGGTACGAGGATTTAAAAGCAAGACTGCCACGACAATGCTGTTATTTTAGTATATAACGCCAATGATGAAAGCCTAGTTTTCTTATTCGTGCTTGTGCAAGCTGTGGGCTTTTATTGCAGCCAGAAGCTATACTATAGGGACAAAAATTATTTTGTGATGTGGGTTTGAATTTAAAGGTCCCATATTCTGCTCCAATTGAAATAATTGACATGCTTTAATGTAAAAAAACAAACAGCAAAACACATGTAATTTTTCTCATACTGTCCATTGCCCAGCACCTCTATTCATCCTCTGCTTGAAGGCTCTGTTTTAGTGCCTGTATCTTTTAAAGGATGAGTTCTCCACTAGACCTAGACTTGCTGTATAATCAAAAAAGAAAGGAAATCTAACTTTCTTCATTATGGGACCTTTAAATGTGTTTTTACATTTATCTGCTATGTTAAAAGCCAGAGATGCATAGCAGATTTGTGAGAGTTTCCACTACCACAAGCTAACTGAGTTTCTGTGGTTTTTAAAGGTGCCTACTCTCTGTCTATCCGCGACTGGGATGAGATGAAGGGAGACAACGTCAAACATTACAAGATCCGTAAGCTGGACAACGGCGGTTATTACATCACCACCCGCGCCCAGTTTGAGACACTACAGAAGCTGGTGAAACACTACACAGGTATGCAGCCTGCAGAGAAATTGTTGTTTACAACTGGACACCTTTCACATTCATGTTGGGAGTTATCTGAACAAACATTCCAGTGTTTATTGCAGTCATTTATACACGTGGTAGTTGTCTTTTTAAAGTGTTTTTACAGTAGAAAGTAGCCTCTACTGTTGTTTCATTTGATATTTCAGCCTGAGAATTCAGTGCTTGCTGTAGAAAATGCATTATTCAGCTGCAGCTCTGCTGCTGGGATGTGTGTTGAATATGTTTTACAGAGGCTTTTTTTGGTGATTCTCCAGCGGTGCTTTCACTGACACAGTTGTGGATCAGTAATCGCAACAAAGTCCCAATAAAGCAAAACCATGCAAGACTTAAGCCAAAAAGAGTCCCGAATATAAAAAACAGTCTTAAGCCTGCTGTAGTCTGCACAACATTGATAAGCAGTTGTTCCTAAAAATCCCCATTGGACAGTAACAAGAAAGCATCTGGATGATGTAAACACACGTGAAAACTTAGAAAGTATACAGTCAAAGGGGATGTTTGTGATGTGAGTCCTTAACATTTGAAGTCTTGTGTTGTTGACCCTTCCCCGCTAACTGCAGCTCTCTTTATAATGGATGACTGGTAAACTCAAAGCTCTGCGCTCATTTACATTCCTGTAAGTGTAGCCTTTAAGCTCCAGACAGAAGTCAGTAATAAGTGAGAAGTCATGCAGAAACGGTTTGTAACATCTTACCTGTTCAGTGGCTTGAATGTAATGATGTAGATGATGTTTCACTGTTTCTCTGTGCAGAATTCAAATGGGATATTTCACATGGTGGTTAGTGCCGCTGCTGCTCTGTCTAAGAGGCCTGTATAGCAAAAACAGACGCTTGATGTTTTTGCTTTCTTACTGAAATTGAAATTAAATTGAGGTCAACACGGTTCAAGTCATTATGATGAAAGTACCATCAAATTTGATTATGTCTGGAAGGGAAAGACGAGGAAATCAACAGTTCTGTGCATGTGCTCCGTTGTGGTGTGATTGTACTTAGCAAATGTGATATTTTAGTCATCACACATTGACACATTCACTGTAGCATGGCTCAGCTTACTGCTAAGATTGTGTATGTACTTAACACTAATCAGGCCCAGTCCACACAGACACAGGTAAATCTTAAAACATAGCCTTTTTCATATGAGTTTTGGCCTTTTCATACACAAGTAAACAGCGTTTTAGGTCACTGAAAACTGACCTTTTGGGAAACTTCTTCCAAGGTTAAGATATTCAGAAATGCAGTGTTTACATGTGGGTGGGCAGAAACAGAGATTTTTGGAAACAAACTACATTTGCTTCCTAATTGGGTCATTTCAATGTATGGATCATGTTTATTTAAGACACGTTTACTTGCTTATTCATGCTGTTTTCTGTAACTAAGCGACCAGCCACAGAGTATACATTCTGCCTCATGTTTACACTGACAGATACATGCCCAGTGTACACCATAGCCATGTGATATGTGTTTTCAGAGATTATATCTGAAATTGTGCTAAAACACTAGTCTGGATGGAGATCGTTGTAGTTTCAAAAAATACCCTTGTGGACGAGGCCTCAGTGATTGTGAATTAGCTGATCACTAACCAGCTTGAACTTAAAGCTTATTCTTTTTCTATTTTTTTTCCTCCCTGTGTGTCCAGAACATTCAGATGGTCTGTGCTACAGGCTGACAACCGTGTGTCCCACCGTGAAGCCTCAGACTCAGGGACTAGCTAAGGATGCCTGGGAAATCCCGCGAGAGTCTCTCCGACTGGAGGTCAAACTGGGACAGGGCTGCTTCGGTGAAGTTTGGATGGGTGAGTGAGACTTTATTGCTGTGCTAGAGCGAGCACACAGAAACACACATACATGTATATCTGCTGTGCACATTGTGTTCACCGAACCTACTCCTGAAAAGAAATTAGAAATAAGTGGTGCTGTAAGCTTGGTGGCATAGAGACTACTTGTGCTCTCTGAAGCTAACTGGATATTTCAGTACAGTGAACTGAGGGGATGGGACAGTATGTGAGTCATTCTCTCGTGTCTAATGGCTGACTGCAAACTAGGCTGCACCTTTGTTGATCGAGGCTGCATCTTTGTTATAGATCCTTTTGCATTCCAGTAGAGCTGGATTAGATTAAATTGGAAGGTGGGACACTCATAATATGATATATACTGTATGTTGGGCTGAAAATTGCGAAGCCCCAAGATTTTCAGTTTAATGTCATAGAAGGCAAAGGAAGCCAACAAATATTAGTTTTGAGAAGATGGAAATAGATTCATCTTTGGTTTTATGTCTTAGGGCGCACTCACACTTGCCCCAGTTGCTCTGTACCATGCCGAAGCACGATTGTCCCTCCTTCCCAGTCCCTCGCTGGCACGGCTACCTCTTGTACATACGTCATCACGTCGTAGCGCGGCAGCAGCACAATAGAGCACAACGCAGACAACATGACTTCACTGTCTTTTTTGTGGCTTTATTTTGTGTCGTTTTGGTGATAAACACCCTCTCACATTCCTGGATTTCCTGATTGATTTGAAATTAGTTGATTTCACTCACATTTTTGCTTATACACATGCTAATGTGACCAGACTTACAGGTTTTAGGGTTTTTTTGTAGTTCTTTTGTTTATTCCAAGGAAGCATAATATGAGAAGAAAAGAAAGAAAGAAAGAAGATTTTGCATTGAAATTCACTTGCATGTAGAGGATGCAGGTTGAATCATATTTATTTTCTTATTCTTTATCTTTTATTTAAATATTCAATAAGACAAGAAAATGCAATACAGGTAATTACTTTACGCATGAAACCGTAAAGAATATTTGTGTGAAATCTGTCAGGAGAACTTAATATATGAAAAGCCAGATGTTGCAGATTTAGAAACGCGTACCTCACTCAGAAGCTGTTGAAGGTTGATTAGTTCCAGGATACTCTGAGATTAGTGCATGTTCTTCCTGTCAACAGCACACTGATGCATAAACACTGTAGTATTGATGTTTTGATGCTGACATTGATCATGAATTAGTAAAGAACATAAACATCTGCATGGACATGTACTAACACAGCCATTAGGGCTTACATACGGACACAAGACAACCACTCTACATTATTTATAACCGATGTAAATTTAATGTAAAAGTCAGAAGAAGCAGCAGCCACGTATAAACAGAGTTAGTTTAAAGAAATGATTCATATTAGCCTGAAGCTGAGTGGGACTGACCTCAGTAAAGAGCTTGTCTTGCTGCCGCACTGGCCCACATACTGATGTAAACGCTGATTACTGATTGCTGTGGGTTTACGCACACACACACTCACACGCACACACACAGACAGAGCTCAGTAATCACAGGTCACCTCCTACGCTTCAGTTCCCGGGCCTGCATGTGAGACGGGGGGCCTTTCAGTGAGCACGACTCTCTTCTTTCATCACTCAGTCTTTCATTAAGCCTGGCCTGCAGCAAGCCTCGACCTGCAAACCTCCGCTGTGCAATCCCAGGAATCCCTCTCCGTCTCTTCCTGCAACTCTTTGCTCTTTCTGCTCTGCTACAACTTATTGTTACTGAAGCTCCCACTCCTCTTTATGCTCGACATTTACTTTTTTAAATGCATCATGCTGTGCGAGACGTCCTCCATTGCGTTCTCGCAACCTCATATTATTATTCGACGTTCTCATTGCCCCACTTTGTCCTTCAGCTTGTGTGTGTGTGTGTGTGTGTGTGTGTGTGTGTCAGTGTGTGTGTGTGTGTGTGTGTGTGTGTGTGTGTGTGTGTGTGTGTGTGTGCGCGCGCAGTTTGTTCAGAGTGATTCATTCATGAAGGTCAGCCTCATGACGGAAGCAGTGGAGCTCATTGTATGTAAGCAGGGCGTGAGTAAGTGGCTCTCAACCAGGAAGTGGCTGATTATTTAAGCTGTCGTGTTCTTTCTCCCCCGAGCTGCTCTTCACACATGGGAACACTGCCAGAGATCACTGGCATGATGGCTGATTTTAGGATTGACTTTTCCAATCACTTAAAAGGGGTCAAAAAGTCCTTAATGTACCCTCAGCGTGTTTCAGTACTGCAGTGTGTGTCACTTAATAAATTGGAAAAATTGCCTTTCAAGCTGCACAAATGCATCAAAAGTTTATTGTTGCTTTCAAACATGAGTGATGATTTTGTTTTTGTTTTTATTCAGGCACATGGAACGGCACCACGAAGGTGGCTATTAAGACCCTGAAGCCGGGCACCATGTCCCCAGAGGCTTTCCTACAGGAGGCTCAGATCATGAAGAAACTCCGACATGACAAACTGGTGCCTCTCTATGCCGTGGTGTCCGAGGAGCCCATCTACATCGTGACAGAATTCATGGGCAAAGGTAAGGACAGGTGGACACTTGTGTTAATTTACCTGCATATTCAACCCAAATGCCCCCGTTCAGGGCCGCCCTGAAAATCGATCGCATTTAATTTTGAAGTATATTTCCAGCCTCATACTAAGCTTTTACATACAGTTGTTCAGGACTCGTACAAAGTCTTGAGAAAATATGACATGACAAATATGCTTGAATTACTCCTTGAAAAACGCTTGATATTTCAACATAATCTGGTGCATTCATGTAAATCATTTTTAAACGTGGGTAAAACCTACTAAAATTGACTCCTTTCTCATTGCCAATAAATGAGTCTTGCTTTTTGTATTTTTTCTGCTGTGTCATGTTTGACGTCACAAACGCCGCAGAAGACGGGGAAAATGTAGAAAGCAGCAAATCATATACCTCATCAGATTGTATGGAGAAGACATAGATCTTGTTTTTAAAAAGTCTTCATTAAAAACATTCTGAATTGTGAGAGCTGATGATGGAATTGGCTAAAGAGTCAGCCATCTCGCTTCTTTGTAACCTCTGTTGAAACGTGCACATGCACAGTACCAATCGAGTGCTGATATCTTTTACTTCACGCTCTCTGTCAAACTCAACGCTGACTGAAGGACGTTCTAGCACTGCTTGAACGGAGATGGATGGAGATGTATTTATGCGTCAATGTCCCTAACTAGTCAAAAATTAGCCTCTTAAGTTAGTCCTACCGACCAAATCTGACCCGAACTTGCTAGCCCCCAAGTGTTGGGTATCCATGCTGTATTCCGATTTATGATGCTTCATTTACTTTTGACATTGTGTTCACACGATGCTCACACAGTCGTATTGATTCTGCTTGACTGCAGCCTTCTTAACTCTCCACAGGTAGTTTACTGGACTTCCTGAAGGAGGGAGATGGTAGATATCTGAAGCTGCCCCAGCTGGTGGACATGGCTGCACAGGTAGGAATCAAAATACAAACACTCCCTCTGCCTCTTGCCTGCTGTTCTAACTCTGTGTGTGAGAAGGATTTTCATGCATCAGTTTAAAACTAAAGGCAGCTGCGTGTGGGCAAGTTCTCAGCCATGTGTGAGTCATATGTTCAGTCCTTGTGAATAAGCGTTTCAGTTTGTTCTCCATCTGGCTGTCATAATTATTTAATATTCTACCTGACATCTCTCCCCATCCCCTCCCCTCCCTCTCCTCCTCCACACTGTATGTGCCTCCCCTCGTTCCCCGCCACTTAACTGCCTGTAGCACTTAAACGCTGCTCATCAGAGACCACTTGAGCTCGCTGGTTCAGTCACCTACTGTGATCTGCTCTTAATTCGCCACTCTGCACGCTCCCAGCCTCCCTCTTCTCCTCACTCAGCGGAGTGGAAAACTGTTTGAGAATGAGAACGGGGCAGGTTGAAACCTTGAGACACCTCCGAGGGAGTTGACAGCCGGAGTGAGGGGATGTTGGATAGTTGTGTTAAAGATTTGTTGTCACAGTTGCAGATGAGCTCTTTTTTGATTCCCGTTGTTCAGCCTGCATTGATATCTGGGTCAAATACTAGATCAGTGAAGTGTGTATTTCCGGAAATGACAACTCACTCCAGGCTGGTGTCTCGGTCAAGGACAGGCAGGAATATTGACCTAATATACATGTATCTGTTTCTCTTGTCCGATCCCGTCCCAGATCGCAGACGGCATGGCCTTCATCGAGAGGATGAACTACATTCACAGGGACCTGAGAGCTGCCAACATCCTGGTGGCCGACAACTTGGTGTGCAAGATCGCTGACTTTGGCCTGGCTCGGCTCATCGAGGACAACGAGTACACCGCCAGACAAGGTTTGTGTGTTAAGAATTCAATAGGGGTAAATAAAAGGTGCAGTAGCAACAGTATAAGAAACATTGTGTGTTCTTTGAACATAAAAGCATGTAAACATTTTCTAGTAGAATCCTAAACAAAAGTATGAACCTAAAAGAAAGAAATTGGCATAATATGGGACCCTTCGACCGTGAACTGTGTTGTGGACAACTGTGTTGATTAAATAATCCAAAAATAGAGCAGATGAATTAATAATGAAAATTATTGTTAATTGCCAAGAGCACATTCTGACAAAGATTTTCTTCATCTTATATGTTTTACTCATGTATTGACCAATCAATTACTCTATCAAGGGAAATTAATTACTGATTATTCTGATAATCAATTGTTTATTTTGGTCTTTTTTTTTACAAAAGTTTGCTGTTCTTTCACTATTTCAAAGACTAAACTATGCATTAATTAATTTGAAATAAAGGCGGCAGATCAATCAATGATGAAAATAATGATAGTGGCAACTGTAATCATATTGACACCAATTCCTCGAGTTTGACCCTTTTATTCTTTATTCCAGGTGCTAAATTCCCGATCAAGTGGACGGCCCCCGAAGCTGCTCTGTACGGCCGCTTCACGATCAAATCAGACGGCTGGTCGTTTGGTATACTACTGACTGAACTGGTCACCAAGGGCAGAGTACCATACCCAGGTAGGACAAGACTTTATGTCTTTATTTGCTCCTTGTGCTCATTATCTTGAATATGTTTCCTCCCAAAGAACATGAATGAGTTTCGAGTTTCAGGAAAAATTCATTCATTTTTGCCTCAGGATGATTCAAACAGGCTATTCTCAGACTCAGTCATCTGAAGCTTTTAATAGTATTTTCTCACACATGCAGATGAATATAGAACAGAGTCAGCGCAGATGTCTAATGACTTATAAGTACATGGGAAAGTACCCCTTCCTCTCTGATACACCATCTCCCTCTTCCTGACGTCTGCAGCCTCGTTTCTGACCCCTGCTGCCTGACAGCTATACTGCAGCAGTGCGTCTGCCGTTGATGGTGTTCGACTGGCACTGATTACAGAGCGAGCCATATGGCAGACTTAACCACCGTCTCTTGTAGAGGGCCATCTGGCTCCTGTGGCCTTTTTGGTTCCAGTGCGAACCGTTTGGTCTAATTAACTCACCTCAGAGCCGCAGATTCTGGGGGCTGAACCTCCTCTTTTCCCTTCATCAAACTGTGGTATGACTCACTGGACATTTGTGGCTCTTGTCCTGCTGTGCTGCAGTCTTTTTGGGGGTAGCTCTATTCATAGAAGCAGTATGAGGCAGGTATACCAAGCGTCTGCATCGGAACACATCATCTTTCTTCTATTTCAGTCTGTGTGCGTACATATAGATACATGTACTCGCACAGATATACGGCAGGCATGTTATTAGAGCTGAGGGTTTCAGATCCAAGACATAAATCACGCTAACACCTCAGTATCCGACATGCCTCCGCCACCATATCCCGGTTTCAGCAGTTGCTCTGGGCCTTTCCTTTCTCCCAGTGTGAGATAACCTGATCCCCACTCTCCCACAGAGAGAGAGAGGGAGGGAGGGGGGGAGTAGGATGCAGCTGCAACCATGCCACTGAATCTGTGTCATAACCTCTTTTAGCTGAAGTTGAGCTCCCCATGGAGCTGTTTCTGCGCCGTGTCACAGGGTTCAGGATCACTGTCTTCCTGTCTTGGGAAGGAATCCATGACTCTGGTGCTCTACGAGGGCGGGAAGAAGCAAAACATGGAGCAGAACTGTTTCATTTGAATTTCTATCATTTAACCTTGAAGTTGACAACACGTGTTACTGGAAATAATGAACCATGGTCCACCTAGGTTGATTTTTTTTTTTTTTAATATATTCTTTATCTTTCATCCTTTTTCTTTAGCACAGTGGTTTGCGTGGGCATTTGTATCCTACTGTCAGCTACATGGTGCCAACATTTTCTGCTGCTACATGCTGCAAATGGGCTGTTTCCTAATCAAAACCTGCACCGTTTTCCTTCTCTTGACCAGAAAACTTGCTATGGGTTCTTTCACCCACAGATGAAACGGTGGCATTGACATGATTTGACAACATAGCAAAAGAAATTCACCATTTGGGGGCTTGTATTCATTTTAATACATTTCAAAGCCATGTTCCTCAAAATCGCTGTCCCCGCTCCTTTCTGACTTACATTAAAAGGGCACTATGTAGTTTCAGAGAAGAAATTCAGTCTCAGAATATGAATGAGGTAATAATACACACAAAAATATTTATTTTTTCTGTAACTGAATAATCAAGCTGTTCTTTTCTTCAAGCGTTTTTCATCACTAGACCTGTTTGGTAGTATAAGCTGCCACCGGGAGTGCCAGAATTGGTAGCTTTCCCAGTAAATGTTGTTTACAAAAAGTAAACAAAGGCAGGGAAATAAATGATTGTTTCAACTTTGTCTGGTCGTATCTCCATTGTGTTACTTGGCTAATAGCAACACAAAGCTAGCTAGCTCATGTAACACAAACAAATGCACTCACAATCCTTACAAACACAAAAATGTATTGAACCTAACTTGTTGCCAATATTGACTAGAGACACATAGGTACTTCTGTCTTCAAAAGTAGTAACAAAATAAAACATGATATTCCTTTGTGTTTCTTCCAGGTATGGTGAATCGAGAGGTACTTGAGCAGGTAGAACGAGGTTACCGCATGCCCTGCCCACAGGGCTGTCCCGAGTCCCTACACGAGATGATGAGGCAGTGCTGGAAGAAGGATCCAGATGAGAGACCGACCTTCGAATACATCCAGTCCTTCTTGGAGGACTACTTCACAGCCACAGAGCCACAGTACCAGCCAGGAGACAACCTCTAGTGTGGGAGTTGTAGGGCAAGAACTCTGGCATCACGCAGAGGTACATCAGTGGAAATCAAAGCTCGGGACGACAAAGAACTTCAACAAAATGGGAGAAGCCTTGATGAGGCGGCAGAGTAAAGAGGCTATAATGTTATAAACTAGTCCACAACCACAGTGGTATATCTGCAAGTGCAAGAGGAAAATGTTTTCTGAAGTAGAGGTTTGTCCCTTGTGTACCCGGGGACCAAGTGTTTGGGGAAATGTCCAACTGTGCAGATTGGTGCTGGTACGTTAAGCTCTGGGAACCCTGCTAATCAGAATAATCCATATGGACGGGCCACAACACTGTGATCAAAAAAGAGAGGGATTTTTTTTCCTAATTTCAAATTTAAGAATACTTGCAGATGCTTTTTTTAAAAAAAAAAACTTTTTTAAATGATAAATTTCCCCCTATCCTCCATTTTTTTTTTTTTTTTTTTTTTTTCACAATTTGATATTAGAGGCAAAATCTTTTACATGTACATGAGTTTGGTTTGAATATGTAGGTTGATGCGTATGTTTTTTTTTTTAAGTGACCAACAACTGTGGTTGAATTGTCAAGTATGTGCTGTGACTGTAAAGCTTAGACGGAGAAGTAAAGGCGAGGTGGAGTAAATGAAAAGGATGTGAGAATGTACCGAGAGATCAGAGCAGATGTACATATACAGTATGTGCGAAGAGATGTATTTTTAGCAGGTGTGATCAGGTGGATGAATGCGAACATGAGGAGCGATTTGTATGATTCTTTTTAACACGGTCACCTGACTGGCAAATCACGTGGATTTATTATGCTTTCTTTCTTTATTTAAACGGGGACTTGAAATCTTAAAGAGGTATTTTGATAATATACAAAAACACTTTTCATGTTTAACATTTTATAAATGTCTTGAAATGGACTCTCAGCTGTGAAATTTAAGTACGATTGAGTTTGTCAGAAATTAGCATCTTGTCTTTTGTTCGGTGCACAACTCTTGATTGCTGTAAAAGACTCTACACAGTTTGATTTTGCAGCAGAAAAGGACCAGGAAACTGTTCAATCTACTAAATTCACATCATCATGTAAGTCATTCATGCCGCTGTAGTATTTCTTTTCTTCTCAGTAAAATCCCAATGACTAAAAGCGCCTTCAATGTCCTCAGTTCTGTGTCTGCTGGAGGGAAAGTTTCATCCAAAGCCGACAACACAAAAAGAATCTCTTGATTTGTGAATGCAGCTATGCAAAGTCAACCGGTGATGTTTTATAGAATGAAAAGTCTCAAATGGTGTTTGCCTGCGTCAAGCTCCCCTTATTGTTTTCTTATTTCCCAGTTGTAGAGATGATGGATGACTCCTGGACAAAACAAACACCTTGCACACACTATGGTCACATCAGGGGCCTCGTTTATAAAAACAGACTTGTGATCAATTTTGATCTTAGCAGTCTGCAGTGAACTTTGCATGAGCCATATGAACAGTGTGCAGCGGCGACACACTCCCAAGCTGCATGTTTGTCAACCCACTAAATAGTATGTGTTGACAGGCTTCTATCTCTTCTACCATCGCGTGATCTCGTCTTCCAAAAACTTTGATTTTGTGTTTTGGTCCGTGGCTATTCTGGACTGAAACCCTCACTTGTGCTGACGTTATATAAGGAGAGATTTCAAAGCCGGTACTGTCATTTTAAAGGTCATCTTTGTGAGAAAGTTGATTTTTTTTTAGTACGCTTTGGGATGATGACCTTCCGGACCTCTAATCCTCTAATCTAAAGCGTGAGTATTTGACAAGTTGGGAATGAAACTCAAAAATCAACTCTCTTATCAAGTGGACCTTGTAAGTTTGATCTAGATTTATAGATCACGTGCCTGAGTTACAAATGGGATTCTTGGAACCTGGCTTCAGTAAGGTCTCTTATGCTCAGCAGCGCTTATGAATGGGACATTAGCGCACCACATTTTTATAAATGAGGCCCCGGGGTTTTACTGCTTTTAGTCCAATAACAAGTTCTTAGTGGTACTTCCAACTGTCTGTCCTGCGGTATGTGATGGGAACGTTGGAAAGATGTAAAAGCATCTTGTTATTCAATAAGTAAGCTTTAGGATTGGACAAAGATGTGAACATTGTTTTTCTATCTCTATGTGTTTGTCCCTCACGAGAACCTAACGTGATTGTTCTTGAGCTAGTGGGGAGATGATAATGAAATTACTGAGAATGATAACTAATATGGTTTTGTACAGAAAAAATAAAAGTTTTACTCAAATGTTTGCTTTCACTCTGGTCCTTGACAAACAACGCTGATGCTCGTTCAGATTCAAAGCGTCAAAGTTACAATCGAACGTGGACGACTAGTGAAACATCTACACATCATTCAAGGTTCCTCTAATAAGACGAGTCTGAGAATCTTTTTAAAGTTTCTAAAGGTAGTCCAAGACTGCAGGATCCCGAACAAATGGAAATTGTCCATATAGTGTCCTATATCAAACTTATATGCTGCTTTCAAGGTGATTGTGTCTTATATTAAGTGTAATGAGATATCACAACTCGAAATGAGACAAAAAGATTTTGAGTTTTTGCAGTGAATGAAGTCACACTTTGTGTTTTATTTGTTTTTTATTTATTTACACCAGTTGACAACAGGTGAGGTATGAGGTACATTTTCTTTATATATTTAATAAATAGCAATGATTGACATGGTTCAACTTTAGTATATTTACATGTTCAACAAGATTTGACGACTACACAGGAACACAATCTAGTTCTGTTCATAAAGAAAGGGCTGATTGAGGCTCAGAAAAGGAGACTGTAGTTTTACTCCTCCTCGTACCTGTAAAGGAAGATAATGTGTTTATGTGAGTATTTTTAAAAGTATAACAGTAATATATTAGAATAAAACATTGCAATCAAAGAAATCGAAAGTAGCAGGACAAAAAAAGGGATTGGAGACAGATAATTGGTCAAATGCAGCTCTATGATACCACTGGTGTCTCTCACCTAACTATCTCCTTGAACTTGTTCAGAGCCTCCTGGGTCACATACTGGATGAAGGCTGGGTCCTGCAGCTCCAGCTCCCCAGGAACAGAGAGGATGAGTGGGGGAGAGTTCAAGATGTTTACCTCCACCTTGGTCTCAGTCACAGAGAAATTTTGTTCATCATGGCTCTGTGGCGCCACCTGGAGAGTGAGAGAAGCCATTATGTTTTACACCAACTGTTAATACATTTTCATTATTAGGGTGGAAAATGTAATTAAAGTATATCTAAAAAATCCCAAAGATACATTTCTCTCCAGTTGGTGTTTGATATGTATATTAGTTCAGTTCTGTGAAAAAAAGTAGTGTAAAGGTTGTCGTGGCTCCTGAATAAACTGAATGTAATCTGATAAATTGCTTCCAGTGATGTCACTCACTGGCTAAGTGACTGAAAACCTGGTGGCTACATTACCCACAATGCAATTTAGATATAACGCTTTATACGAACTGATCTCATGTTCAGTATGCACAGGAGGAATGATTACAGCACTAAACAACCCTTCTTCGATGTTCATATGGATATGTGAGTGTTGTAAATCGGGATTACTTCCTCTTTTCATTAGATTCCTTCACTCTGTCTCACCTTCGTGATACGGAAGATGTTCTCAGGGACGCTGCTGTTGCTCACAGCCTGACCCACCCAGCTGAATTCAGCCGCCATGTTGCTCAGCCAGTTGACGGTCTCATCAGTGTGGCGCTGGACAATAGACAAGATCTCATCGTACTGCTCTTTGGACACATCCAGCAGCTGGGATACCTCATCCAGCTCCACGTGCAGATCTCGGACACTGGGGCACTCTGGAGACAGGAGGAGGAGCGGTCAGATGTGTGTAATGATGAAGTAAACACAAGCTGTGAGGGTGCTGGTGCTTCACCTGTGAGCAAGGTTCCCTGGCAGGCCTCACACTGGCTCTGGAGCTGCCAGCACTCTGAGGTCTGTTTGCGAAGGTCTCGGCACAACTTCCTGTTCTGCAGGAAACGGGGGAAAGTTGCCCTCGCTACACCAAACAGAAAAATGTTTCACAGTTAGATCAGTGTTTTTTTTTATTTTTTAGCATTGCTTTAAGATGTTTAGTGTTATTGTATTGCTACCTTTCTTCTTCTCTTCCTCCACTGCCTCATGGATGTCATCAAACACCTGGGTCACCACCGCTCCAAACTCATCCAACACGCTTTTTCCAAAGTCAAAGAAGGAGTCCAGCACCTCCTCCAACCCCACACCCTGCAGGAAGCCAGAGTCTCGGCTGGGGTTGTAGGGATCAGTGGTGCCCTCCTCGGTCAGGATGTCAGTGTCGTTCAAGAAGGCTTTCTGGAGGGCTTTGTCGAGCCTGGTGCTTATCCTGGAGACCAGGGTGACGCTGCGCTCCACCAGCGCGCCCACCTTGCTGATGAGGCGATTGAAGGAATCCTCGATGCGCGCAACCTCAGTGTCGGGGCTGTCGGGGCCCTGGTTCACCAGGATGTCCCCTGCCTCGATGGAAGGCTCTCGGGGGCCAAAGCGCCTGGACACTCTGCGGAATAAGTTCTCCACCTACAGCATGAAACGTGATGGAGGAAAGTTTATTTTACTATGATTTAAGGCTGTGGTTACTAACCTGAGGCTCGCAAGATTATTCAAAATATTAATGAAACATTGCTTCACATTAAGGGTTGTTGTTATGTGGCAGACCCTGCCACCTTTCTAGCTTCAAACAGTGTTCTGGGGACCTTGTTTTCCTCTGAGAACAGCTTGTTTATTAATGAATATTTCCGAGTTTGCATAATTACCTCATTGCTATTGTAAATATTAAAATTCTGAGTTTGAATTTCTTCTCCAAAACTACATTGAGCGCCTTTAATGTATTTCCAGGAAATTTGCAGCTGGTTTCTGTTTAACTTAATACGCCACTGAACTGAAGTGAGTTGTTGCAGTCTAATTTCCAACTAGTTTATAGCTAACATCTGGTGGAGTTCAAAGGAATTTCAAATATGTTGTTTTGTAACTACCACGATTTCTGGACCTGTAAAATGTTACCGAACTAATCACAGAGTCATAGTAACCCGGGTCATTTGATGATCTGACATGTTGTTATATGTGTTTGACTGGATAAACAGGAGAACATGAAACTAAGTCCAAACGAAGGTTTCGGCTGGCATTGGTACAATTTGTTATTTTTGTCAGTGCTGCTTTAAGAGTTTGGAGGTCAGAGTAAGAAAGGCACAGATTGGAGCTGCAGCTTTTAATACCTTGGCGTGGAAAGTGGCAAATCCCCTGCGGCAGGTGGAGGTGTAGAAGGTCTTACATGCATCCTCCAGACAGGGCCTGCACTCCTCCCACTCAGACTGCAGGGAGTCTTTACACTGCTCCTCTGCCTCCTCCAGCTTCTCAGTCACCTCCTTTGCCAGTTGGGCTGCCCCCTGGTGGCAGAAAGGGACACATTTATCATTTGGCTGCTCTGTTCTCTTTCCTCCTCAGGAACTGTTCATGATTGTCTTGTCTCACCTTCTTCTTGTCACTGCTGCGTTGGAGGGACTTCATGAGGTGTTCATGCTTCTGCTCGTTCCTCCACATCACCTCCTTCATCTGCTTCACCCCGTACAGAGCTCTCCTCACCTCCTCATCCACCAGTTTCTCACCATTCTCAGACAACTCTGAGAGAGAGAGAGAGAGAGAGAGAGAAGGAGAGAACAAACCTGGCTGGGTGAGATATTTTATAAACACTTAGATTAACACAGTTTTCACAGTCGAAACAGGAAATGTAGCCAACGATATCGACTCAGAAACACTGCACTGTGATTTGTGTGGCACTGAACAGAAATTAACTAAATTAAGAATATCTACAACTAATTAAATGAAACAATCAACAGCTATATAAAGTTGATAAAATTAGTGATTGTATGACACTTTATTTAATGTATATATCAGAAGACACAGATGTTTGCCAGTTGTTGATACTGATTGCACTGTAGAGACATTGGCTGACCAAATTTTAACTAACTCTGGTACAAAACAACATGCTGACTCACGTTTCAGGGTGTCCTCTGGGATTTCTGTGGTCTGGTCCTCAGTGGCAGAATGAAGGACCCCCAGGGTCACCACCAGGATGGCCAAACTGAGCAGGAGCTTCATTCTGAGGCTCAGAGTGTGTCTTGGAAGGCCAAACTCAGTCTGAAAGGACGTGACAAGTGTGGTTATGATGGGTACAGAATCCCATTCGCACACTGTCGGATGAACACATTTGCCTTATGATCACACTGAAGCACCGATACAATACAAAGTCCACGCATACACTGAATGTTTTTAAATAGGGAGACTAAAACAACAGAACAGGTGCTTTCTAGTCTGATCCAGAGAGCTAATAGGATTTGAGCTTGAGCATGATTAAACATCAACAATACTGTACACAGACATAAGTAGGTCTGCCACAAGGTGGTGCTACACATCTGTCTGGCTCTGTAAAACTATCTTGTATGTTGTACTGTTTGTCCCACATACCAGCAACTGGACCAGGAAAGTTAGTTTTAGTTAGTTAAACTACAAAGAGCTGTTTCAATAAGACATTTAATAGTGTATGTGCAATAATACTGAAGATAATATAAGATTTGTGAGCTGTGTAACGCTGCACAAAAACAGTTTTGAGTTCTCCCTGCTTTTAGCCATGATTGTGCTGTTTCCATACAGGTGCAGGACTTATGTTATATGCTGCTGTGAAAAATGAGTCCACAGTGAGTAAAAGAAAAAAAAAAGCCAGGACACTGCTCAGAGATCAGAGGATTAAAACAAGTTCCTGTGGTGTCAGTGGAGTCTGAGGTGAATATGTCAGTGGCAGAAGAAGTATTATTTGTTATCTACACTGGAGTTATAGTGTCGTATACAGGCACATAGCTTACATCACTATTTCTGTTTATAAAGGTAAATACATTTAAAGTTGTCACCTATAGTTTAATGCAAAACATTTGTAAGTATTATTAATATTAGTATTATTAGTAATTAAAATTCTGATATCATTATACCATACCATACCATACATGTGTAAATGTATTTAGCTACTTTCCACCATTGGAAAATGTAGACAGCTGAAGCATTTACTCACAGATTATTTAGCTTGTGTGAGTATGTAGCATAAACTGATGCAGCACAGCATTTATAGCCTGAGATAAATTGCACTGCCAGTCCCTAGATGGGCCTTTAAAATACATCAAACTCAACACCAAATACACAAGAGACAATACAAGGACAAACTCAACTAAATATATGTACACAAAAATAAAAAAAAAACAGATCATTTATGGCAATACGACTGATCGCTCTTCAATAACTGTTTCAGTTTCAGTTTTAATGATCTCAGTCAGGATGAGTTTGAGTTCTGCAGGTACAGAATTCCACATGTTGATTCCCCCGAAGAGAAAAAGCTGTTTTTCCAAACGAGGATTTACATAACTGCACCTGACAATTCCTGTTGGATGCTCCTTGTGTTACTGACCCTGAGTACAGTGGAACCACAAGGTCTCTGAGCACCTGAGGAGCCTGATTATGTAAGCATTTATAGATGAGTTTAAAATTATTAAATTATCAAAACTGGACTTTATTTCTTAAGAACTTGGCAGTGATGTGATCTTATTGGCTTCTTTGTCGAGGATTTTCATCATAACATGCTTGGTTATTATAGATGCTGCCTGTGAACAAGAGGTTACTTAAATGTGAAAAGATCATAGAGTGCATGAAACTATTTGCTACATTAAATGGAAAGCAATCTCTGATAAGTATAATTGTATATTTTAACACACTTTTAGATGGAAATCTTATATAAATTCAAGATATTTTGCCTCTGAAACCTGCTGAATATGGGTAAATAAAGGTATAATGGTTTAAGTCATTAGCTTCCATCGAGGACCGAGCTTTGGAAGGAAGTCAAATTGACAGTTTCTTCCATGTGCGGCTAAATCTGAGTACTATATGTTGTACTTCATATTATAGTTTGTATTGCTTTGACTGCAAAATTAGAACTCCACAAATACTGCAGGATATTTCTCTTTTCCTTACTTCTGTGAGCATTTGTGTAGTCTGTTTCTCATTAGACTGAATGATAACAGCCTGGCTTTTAAGAGGTCAGCAGTAGGGGGTGTGAGACACCTAATACGATACTACATGGGGCTCACCTCAGCTTGAGAACTTGTTTATGTCTGAACCATCTGCTGTGTGCAGGAGGTCAGGCACTGTCAAGTCACAGAAGCATACAAGAAACCTTGACACGCTTCTGATATCATAACATGTGTTTACATGCTAATTTGGGAACAAGATAAAGTCACCCGCTCACCTCACTGGAGGCCCCGCTCAGAGGAGTTACACAAGTTCGCATCCATCAGGGATTTACAGTAAATGAGGATGTACTCTCTTGACTTATTTCATTATGGGTTTAAGTCACAGGTACCATCAGCTGTATTATATCCTACTCATTACATATCTAACTGTTGTTTCAAACTGACACTAAGATTAGAGCTATATAATCTATAATTATTATACATGTATAATTATGATTTATAGATAAATATAAAGAGGTACAAATTGATTAAAACTGATGTCGCAGTAACAAAAAAATGTGTTAAAGTAGCAAGCAAACATAATAAACAGCTCCAATAATGACTTTTCAAAATGTGAATTTGTTAAAAGAATATTCACTATCATAACATCCTATCCCAGAATATATATAGATAATGATACTAGTAAAATATAAAATTAGGATGAAGGTTAAATCAAAATCTGAGGTTACGACAAATCAAAAATGACCATAGAAATGCTCAAAGCGACATCAAAACAAAGACACTTACCAGGAGGTTACTGGAGGTGCTTCTCCAGTGGCAGAAGTAAACAAAGTGCTCTCTGAGTGGACAGTAGCCGTCAAGTCAAGTCTATTTGTGCTCTTTCCACTCAGGCTTTATCCTATTACAGTCTTTGCTTGATGTTGATGCCTGTTAATCCGGCATTCAACACGCTTGCTTTGCATAAGAGGTTGCTTAGTCATGTCAGACACATGCCACTGTTGACAAACAGGAAAAGTTTATTCATTCAAATCACAGGTGCCATACAGGTAAATCACACGAGGCTGTAATCTTTCTGCGCACATTTAAGATCAGACATATAATATTGTGCTTCAGAGGATGGGGAGAAATTAAATGGACTTTATGTCATATTGTCTCTCATATGGTGAGAGGTGCTTAAAAGCTTTTATTTTGTAGTAAAACAGTTACTATTTGTGCAACTTCAATATTTTGACGATCAAAGAAAGACTCAAGGTATTTTTTAAAAGAAAGTATTGATTTTAAGATGTCAAAACAGCTGTTTATGTGCAGAATATTTTTAGTTGTAATGTTCATAAGACACAAATATTGAAGCTTGCTTAATTAATATTGGCATGTCTATAAGCTATGGTGGCTTGGGTCCTTTGGGTGCACTGAAATCAATTCTTAAATGATCATTTACTGGGATATCCTTATTGCAACACACACACAGCACAGCACAATTGTAACATACACAGAAGTGGTGTCATCGCTGTTACTTTATATTATAGTGTTTGTCTTATTTGATTGAGGGAATTTGTCAGCGTGGGATTGTTATGAGTAGTTAAGTTAAGAAGAGATCACATAATCAGAGAGACTGTTTTGCTGGAGCTGAGCCATGTGCTGATCTCATAAGACTGCTAACTGCTGCAGAGCTGCATCCTTTCTGCTTTAACTATACAACCAACTATTACGCCTATGGCTGTATCCCTGAAATTCCTAGTGTTTCCCTGTGTTTCCAGTGCCCACTGTCTGTCTACCTCTGTTGGTCTTGTCTCGGTGCGTGTGTTGGCGTAGGTGTGATTCTCCTTCCTGGCTTCTGGCAAGGAACCTCAAAAAGAAGGAATAGTCGTTAGGTCACTGAATCTTGCTTTGGTGCCAGACTGTGGTGTCAGCTGTATAGAAATCAATGAGAGATGCATAAAGAAACACACTAAAACCCAACATATCTTTGTCGTATGACTTCTGATGAAGAAATGCTTCCAGAAAATGAAAGAACACATTTCAGAGAGTAGGTTGACCACTGATTCTGTCATTTTCTGATAGGCATTTCTTAATCAGAAGACATACGACGTAACAATAAAGTTGTTGGAACTTTTTAGCTTGTACAACTTATATTGAGTAGTCATACTTTACTTGGTAATTCTGTGGTAAATTTACAGTGTATAAACTACCAAAGGCTATTCTTAGATCTATACTCAGATGTAATCCAGAGTATTTTTGGAAAAAGGAAACATTCCTCTCAGTAGGAAGCTGTTTAGCATCTCCTCTCCTGATGGAATGTGGGGTGAAAGGGTTCCTCTGTCCCCGTCTCTTCACTGGTGCCCCATCTACCTAAAAAATGTGCCCTCTTTGCATGCTGTGACCCAGAAAATAGGGTCCTCACCGGTTAATAATCAAAACCAGCCAGCACTTCAGCTCAGTCTGCAGCCTCGCTGTCACCTTCGACACCTGGTTCCTATAACACTGCAGGGAGAAACGCTCTTCCCGTGTTCTCCCGTGGCTGACCTAAACATAAAACAGTTGACAGTAAAAAGGTCTGATACATTCAAGCAATCACTCACAGAGGCATAAACATAAATCACAGTAAACCATCTACGATTAAGAATTAATCCAGGAGAAACTATTTTTTGGTCAACTGCACTTTTTAGTTTTTGGAGAGTTTTACAAACTTCACTGTGCAGCAGCAGGTCCTTATAACCGGCTCTCAATGTGGGCTTGTGTTAAGTTTTGTGGTACGGATCAAAGCCTGAGCTGAAGAGATAAACAGGTGCAGGGGATAAACTGCTTTACAGAGACCTGAAGTAATGGATGAAACAGTTAAGGGCTGGGAACCAACAGGGCTGAGAGCTGTGTTGACTTTTGTCTATGAGGGAACAAGATTGGTGTTAATGATGTCTTAGTGTTGCTCCTTCAAGAAAAAAAGCTCAAAGGGGAGCGTGTAGCAGATATTTCCTCAGTTCAAAGTGCAGTAATGCTCATGCAACAATTGGAAACTCTATTTAACTTCATTGTAAACTAACAGCAGATGTTAAGAACAAAAAACGTACACTTGAGACTTTGTGCTATAGTCATTTGGGGGAACACGCAAAATTTAAATGTGTATAATTTAAAGCTGCTGTAATCAGAAATGTATAGGCTCTACGGAGATTTATAGCATCTTCCAGCTCATTGTTTTGGTTTTACGACTCAACTTTGCAGCCGTAACAGGCAACTGTTTTCAACTGAACAAGCTCTGACAAACCCACTATGCGTTGCCTGCTCAGCACTAAACGACAGAGACAGACAAGTTAGTGATTGTCGGAAGAATATAGTGAAGCATTTAGCAGCCCGATACTTTCTTCAGGAGTAGACAGAGACCAAAAACAGATAAAAGATGGTGAATATTGGACTTTGATTTGCCTGTTGGCCAGAAATATTACACTAAATGAATGATAATCTTGGACCTTGATGCGTCATATCAATTTATCAGCTTGTTGCTGCCTCCAAGTAAGTAATTAAGAAAGGTGAGTCTGATGTGCAGGATAAGAGTTTCTCCATTTTTGGATTTATTGTAGAAAGTGAGATTCCCACATCTTCTTGTATAATAAATCAGGTCTTGGTGAAACATGGCGGACAGACACAGCGTTGGTGGCAGAATCCTGTTCATTCTTATGGCCTGGTTCCAAAAATGTATCCACGGTTTTACAGCCACTTCTTTCACAATGTAAGCTTATGGGAAAAAGTCTTGGGCCACAGTGCATCAGGTGATGTTGTAATTACACGGTTTGGCCTCTATGAACATTGCCTTCAAAGCCTGGCGCTCTTCCTGGGGGCTTGGCAGTGTCTGTATGGAACTGTGAGAGCTGACCAATCAGAGCAGACTTGGCTGGAGGTGGGTCTTAAAGTGACAGGCACTGAAACAGAGCATTCAGATAAAGGCTGAATAGAGGTGCTGCAGCAGTGGACAGTATGAGAAAAATAATGTGTTTATTGAACATTGAAGCATGTAAACATTTTCTAGTAGACACCTAAAATAAAAATATGAACCTGAAAATGAGTTTAATATGGGAGCTTTAAGCATTTTTAGATAACTGTATATTTGTAAACTTCATTAGACAAATTACAGTATAAAAGCAGCCAAAACAATAACATTTCAGTACACATTAATTTACACTTAGGCTGGTTGACTGTTTTCCTGCACTCACAATAAAAATCCAGATATGTCACAGAAGAAACAATCAAGTGAAACACTAAAATATCCCAACATCCCTCACTAATTTAAGCAGTGTATGTCTACACGACAAAAAAACGACACATGGATGCTTTTATTTTGACATCCACAGCCCCACATGTTGCTTTCTGTTCATCTGTAAGTTATGTCTGTTTATCGTTCATACAATGCAATATAAAGAAGCTTATTCAGCGTAACTGCGGGCTGTATATGTAACACACACACACACACACACACACACACACACACACACACACACACACACACACACACACACACACGGGGCAGGGGTGCAGGCGGTGCGCACAGATGTGGGAACACGTGGTTTCTGCAGGCAGCCCTACGGGCGCACCACTTCCTCTCACGTTTGGATTCCTGCACTTTTTTTGAGTGTCTCCGGTTACTGCTGCGGGTACCACAGAGAGCTGAGCTGGACCGGGATACATCCTCACCTCTGCATCTCTCCAAACTACCAGACAAATAACAAGTTTCTTTCTCTCGCTCTTGCAACAAAGTTCAGTGCCTCTTTTTGCTGCAGCGTCTGAGGGGCGACCCTGAAGTTACCTGCGCTGTAGGAGATCCTCCCCAGAGTGAAGAGTCACGGATGGAGCTCTGACTTGTTATTTGTCACTACTCCACAGAAATAACAGTGGATATTGGGGGAAACTCGCACATCCAAGGTGCCGTGCGCTCACAGGGAGCTTTTGGGCGCATGCCACTGCGATGCTGTGGATGTAACTTCAAACAGCAGCTTCACAACGGTAGAGTCCTGTAAGCCACAATGAAAGGTAGGCTCATTAAGAGGCATACATGAGGAAAAAACATCACAGCTGATCATTTGATCTATTTTCTGCACGCACAACACTCCTCTCGCGCTTTCTTTGTCACTTTTCTGCCTCTTTTCCCTCTCTCGGTCTGAGACGCGAGGAATGCGTGGGCTACAACTCGCGTCTGACATCTGGTTTCAATTAAGGGACTCTGTTTGGGATCTTTTGCATCTGGTCGCTGCTGCACATCAAACACTAACCTACACTCACAGAAATATGCACAACGGAGCCAAAAAAACACGTGATTGCAGCTGCACCAAGAGAGCAAGCTTTTTAGTCAGTTTGTCCTCAAATGTGAAATTATTTGTGCTTTTAAGCTGCTTTCTTGGTATTTTTACGTTGCTGCGGCGTGCTTCAAAAGTTTGCTTGGGCTTCAAGAAATCCAAAGCACAGAAGGAAACACTGAGTCAGGCTTAAGTCCCGTACATGAACAGCTTTATTGTGGCAGGCTGTAACCCTAATGTCTGGCTGCCTTTCAACACATTACATAAAATAAAAGAGAGCACAAAGTGCGTGAGTCACGGTGGTCAGCGGGCAACAACTCATACTTTTAAATAAAGGTTTAGTCAAAGTAAACAAATAAATATGATTCTCCTGTGGTGACATTAAAACCGTGCGCGTCATCCTCACCCACTTACAAAAGCACTTGATAGGTCAGCAGCCTCTTGTTACCCTGTGTAAACACTACATGACTCCCGCCACCCTGTGGCCCATCTGAGAATACTAACACAGAGCTGTGCATTGTGGGCATGAATATAAACAGCCCTGCGCTCTCACAGTGACTCTGTGATGTGACTGGCATGTCGGCCACTTCCTGTTACTACTGTGAAATTACAGTGAGAGGCGACGAGACATGTAAACCATGATGTTGTTGTTTTTGGAGGAATGCAGGAATGCTGTTGTTTGTTTTGTCTATGTGATTTATTTGTCGTTTGATGTTTTCCTTTAAGGACCTGGGCAGCACTGTGGACACCTCATTTAGTCATTATCTACTCACCTACATGCTGATGGAAGGTCAGAAGAAGTTTTGTAGTCCACAGAACATTTCTGGAGCTAGAGGTAGATGGGGACTTGTTTTAAATTGTGAAAAAAGCAACCGAAAAAAACATAAAATGTCTCCATACAGCTCGTCTACGGAAGCCTCAAGATCCCAGATTGATTTGATATGACTTTATTTACACTGTGGACACATGGTTGTGCGTGTATAGGATTTAGCGTTATCTAGTATCGAGGCTGCAGACTGTAACAGCCTCCCCTACGGTGGCTGCTAAAAAAAAGGTCCTCTCCAGAGCCAGTGTTTGGTTTGTCCATTGTGGGCTACTGTAGAAACATGGCATACTCCGTGGAAGAGGGCCCGCGCCCTCTGTAGATAAAAGGACTCATTCTAAGGTAACAAAAACACTGACCTTCAAGAATGAGCTAGATTTCATCAGAAACTAATGACTATATTTCAGTGTGGGGCAGGTGTTAACTATATTTTGAAACATAGGCATTAAAATGCTGTTTCTCCAAGAGTTATGTGTAATTTAATCTGAAAACAGTTAACTTTTCAGCCCAACCTAGCCCAGTTTTAACCCAGGTGCCCCGTGTTTTGACCTTCAACATTAGATCAGCACTCACTGGGGTCTGTTCATCTCATGTTGAGCAATCCCTCTTCAGTATTATGGCCCCATGCAGCAATATTCATCCCAACATCAAAATAACAATGAGTTTAATCATCCGTCTACTTTCAAATCCACTCAGTTTTCACCCCCTTTGGGTAAAATGTGATGAACTCCATTTCCCCGAATGGCTCTTTAGAAGCCAGACACACTTACGGTAAAATTACCATTGTGATGGGACACAATAATGTTGCTTGGGAACACAAACAGGAAACAGGGTATCGGGGGTATTTGAAAGGCAAACTCTTCAAGTAAGATGTGGTTTTTAGATTTTTTATTTTTTTTTACAACTGTTTGGATCATTCTTGTCACCTCTTAGCTCACTCTGCTCTCTGTCATGACTGTTTCAATGCCCAGAACAGTAATTTATGAGTCTTCACAGACAATTTAGTTCAGGACGAGGCATGCAATACACCACAAAAAAGACAATCTGCTTTCTTCCTTCACCTGTTTGCACTATAATTAGCTTTTCTATGCCTCTCTGATGGACAGCGATTACTCTCATCTTGCCACACCTCCCTGCTTTTGGCATTATAGAAGAAGAGATCTTCTGTTTTTCTCAAGGTCTCCGGGACGTGTGGTGTTTCTTTATTTTTACTGGCCATGGCTGATGACAGAAAAACAGCTTTGAAGTTGGCAAAGTACTTTCCCACAGGCATGAGAGGAGCTTGAAAGGAGACGACACTCAGGGACTGTCGGGCCATGGGAGAGGGAGTCATCCCACCGAGTCAAAGAAAAAGAGAGTTTACTTAAAGGACTGAGCGAGTCTGAGTGAGACAGGGTGTATGTTTTGTTTAATATGAAATGCTGCACAAAAAATGGCTTCAGTGGACTGTGAAACCGGGACGAAACAAGTCCTGTATCATAAAATTGATTGAAAAGTCAATTCTTGACCTTGGACAGCAGTTCACAGTCTTCATCAGCAGGATAGTTTACTGCTTTTGCCAAAAAATGAGAAAATTCTATCTGCTGACGTGGACTTTGACCTCAGATTTCTTTCTGTCTGAGAATTTAATTTATTTAGATGCTCAGATTCTTATGTCATTTAATGAATTAGTGCCCCGGTCTCTTGTTTCGTAGCTCTTTGTGTTTCATTTAACATTCATTTATTTCTTCTTCTGTGTTCTCCCTCCAGACGACTTTGCTGATGAGGAGGAGGTGCAGTCCTTTGGTTATAAGAGGTTTGGTGAGTATCAAGTGACCTCTTCACTTCCAGCTGTGAACTTAAAGGACCACCTTCACTGGTTCAGTGTTACACCTCAGTGATTTCAAATCTCCAAATTATTGCATAAAGAATATTTTCTTTAAATACAGTATTTTGCTTGGCAGTGACCCACGGACAATAATCCACAAGGTTAAAAGGCCACACCTCATTTCCCAGAAACTAACTTATTTTTGGCTGCTGCTTTCATTTTCATTTCTGTTGTAACAGCAGTGGGGTACAGTGGAAAGAGTAACCGCAGCATCCTGGGTGTTCCTGAACGGTCGACTGACCTTGCAACCTTATCAGCATCTCAGTGTACTTTTGTTTCACTGGGTGCAAAACTGCACATAATAACTTGGTCAGAAACCAAAAATATCACTCTCGGCTGATTTCCTCCTGTGTGTCAGCCTCTCAGACCCAATCTTTCCAGACAGGTTCATAATCTCACCCGCTCATCAGGCAATAAAAATTACACCCTTTGGCCAGATGTTGGTAACTCCCCAGCTGTGTGTAGCACCTTCAAAAATGTTATATTAACACATTCCTCGAGTTAAGACGGATCTTCTGACACGAGCCACAACCATTTCCTCCAAGAGGGATTTTAGCAGAATATGCAAAACCCACTTTTGAAAACTAATCCAAGGTTTTTGCCTGTGTCTGAAATGTCTGTTAGGGTTAAGCAGCAGCAGTTATTAAAGAAAAAGATAATTTTCCATTTAATATGATTGATTATAGTACTTAAGTTGCAGCCTCCATTAGCCAATCATGCAATTTCTGTAGCCGCATAATGCTCTTGAGTGTGCCCAAGTTTCCTGAAGCTTGGTCCTTTCCGTAGACAGTATAATAAGTGGATGGAGCTTCCGGGTCTGAAAAATGAGACCGACGCGGCCTTTAACCTGCATTCTTTCTAATAGCCACAAGGGGGCTAAAAGATGATAAAGTCGCCACCGCCGTATGTCCTCAGGTTTTCAGTGAGATCCAATCACCATGTCCACCTGCTCTTTCAAATCTAACGGCTCCAACAAACAAAGATGCTGATCGCCATAATGCCAAACTACTATTTTCTATCCATACAAGTCTTAATATGGCATAAATACAGATAATAACAGGCTTGTTTTTTTATTTTAGGCCTATTACACTTGAACCATCAAAGATAGAACAAGATGTTCTGTAACTTCTGAGGGGATGTGACTTCTTTTGGATTTTTGGCCTCGAGCTTTACAGTTTAATTCTGTATCAATTTCTTGGTCTACAAGAAACTCAGCGACACATGAAGTCAAAAAAGCTCCACTTCCCAGGTGTAGAAGTGCCGGGTCCATAGAGTTAAACACTCGAGACTTCGGCTAACTTCCGGTTTAGCACCCGGCTACCTTGAATAGAGATAAAAAGATTTGATCATGCAGCTCCTCTAAACTTTCAAAATGTTATTGGACAAAATGGCTCAAATTCTGATAGTGAAACAAGTCATGTCATGGGGGGGTTGTGACACTCAGAAAAAATAATCCCCCGTTTTACTTCTTTCACAATGTAAGCTTATGGGAAAAAGTATTTTTGGACCCCAGTGAATCAGTGACGTCATTGCACGGTTTGGCCACTACGAAAGTTGGCTTCAAACCCTGGCACTCGTCCGGGGGGCTTGGTCGCATGCAGCACCAAATGTCATATAAGTCACAAATACCTTGTCTTTATGTGTCTGTGTTATACACCCGCCAATCTACGCTGACCATTTGCTTAAATTCAATGACTGCCACAGCTCCTAGACACTATTATTTGCTACTCGCAGCTATATAATTTCTCTCTTTGACTGCATAGCTGTGAGGAACCATAACCTCAGTGTGATGTATGAGAGTCTCCTGATGACTTTCTCCTGCTTCTGTCCCAGAACACAGATCAAGTTTCAACACTGTGGGTTGAAATGGTCACAGTGGTCCCTCTGGTTTTAGAGGTGTTTTAGAGTATGTGTGTCATCCGAGCGCTCAGCGGTCGTATGTCAGGAAGTTCGGGTGCAGTGGGAGTCCACATTGTTTGTCGTCACGATCAATTTACACATGTGCACACGTCTTACTGCCTAATCCCTGAATGTATGTGTGTGTTTATCCGAATGACTTTATAAGAAGAGGGGAATTTGGATTTTCTGGCTTCCAAACCAAACTTTTGTGTAAGAAAATATGTGATTCAGACAAGATTTACAGACTACATTATTTATTCTTAGCATCTGTACCTCCTGCTCAACTACTTGAACTATAGCCCCCAAGCAGCTGTGTGGGACCAAGGGTTAAAGGAAGTTGACACGTCAAAACATTTCAAAATGTCAATGAAACTTCTCAAATAAAACAGCAAGATCATTGTGTAACTGACAATACAGATGGTTGACAAATTAAAGAAAAACCCAAGGTCTTAGTAAGGTTTTTGGGACTGTTTAGAGTTCCTTGGCAGAGATTCGTCGTGTCTCCTGCAGAGAGAAAAAAATAAATTTCATCCAGAAAATATTTCCTCACTTGGTGTTTTGATGATGGTGGTGAAGAGCACGTTGCTTCACAATCTTCCATAGTTTTGCAGTAGGGTTGAGATCTGGTAACTTATACCAGGCATATTTTAACTACTCTCGTGTGTGTGGGTTAAGTGTGGAGCTAGAAGCAGGAGGTGATTAGCTTAGCTTAGCATGAAAACTAGGGGCAGAGAGAAACAGCTACCCTGGTGGAACAACAGTCAACCCGTCTGCCCGGCACATCTATGCAACGTCTCCAGTCACTACGTCAGACCGTTGTAGGGTGTGTTGGTAAATATTCTAAGTGCAACTCTCAATGGGAACATTCAGCACTGTTGGAATAAACAATTTACTTATTCAGAGCCCCACACTGTTGGAGCGACAGAGCACACTCTAGTCACTCTGACTGAGGAGACGGAGCAGCTATGCGCTAAGAGCGGCAGTGTTTCATGAACAGTTGAAATGTCAGTGCTAGCTAAATGTAGCAGCTGTGTATTGTGCTTGGCTATAAATCAAAGAGAAGAGTTTTAGGGGTTGCTGTTGAAATGTTAGCATTCTTTAGCTAACAAGCAGACATATTTAGCTAATTTGTTTGCGTTGAGTTGTAGTTTATCTTTATGGATAAAGTGGTCAAACTTTTGGGTAAATGTGGCGTTATTGGCTAACTGTTAACGCACGCTATAAATTCCTACAGAAAGAGCACCCTCTACATCTGTGAACAGACATCTTATTTTAGTGTCGAGCATCAGAGTGGATTTAGTTATACACTGTTTCCGCACTAAAATTACAAATGGTTGTTTTTACATTCCTGTTTCTGTAGCTATTCAACGCTAAGCTAGGTTAATCGCCTCCTGGCTCCACTTCCAAATTTCAAGCACACTCGCGAACGTGGTATTAATCTTCTCATCTCACTCTTGGCGAACAATGGAGCAAATAATAGAGTATTTTTCAAAACGTTAAACTGTTCCTGTCATTTTTCATCTTTCACCATCTTCCACACATACTTGGAAGTGAAATATGTTGCCCTGCTCCTTGTGGAGAGGAATTAGGTCCTTGACTCGTTCTGACATCTGCTTTCCACAAGAGGTCTATTATCCACACAGAGTGTGTCCAAACCTGAGAAGTTGCTGAGCCACTTCCTGCGTCCATACTGGAAGTTTATTCAGTGCAGACCTATATACTCGGAGAGAGAGAGAGAGGTGGAGAGGGAGTAGTCGTTGTGGGCCTTCAGGGTCCATGCTCAGGCTGTGCTGTGTCAGCAATGTGCCAAGGAGAGAGTGAGGGAAGAGGAGGGTGGAAAAAGAGAGAAATACAACCTCAAGTAGAGATGATTGCACAAAATATAATTATTTCCATATTTTACAACCGCTTTCTTTATCTTAGTGTTCCTCAGTGCTCTGTTGTTGTTTCTGCTTTTATTAATAAGCATTATTTGTTTCCAGTTCAAGGGGGAAACATTTGTCAACAGTTTTATTTTCAGCTGAGGAGCCGCATTCCTTGCCCGACTTATTTTTGGGAGCAAAACAGCAAGTGGTTTTAATTTACGGGGACTTTATTACCAGAAAAGAATGTTTTCAGAATGCCTGCCTGTTACTTACAACCCCCTCCAGGGCATGCATGCATGCAGTTAGTGCTCTGTCGTCCTAATGAAAGATTACTCGCTCATGTTTTCAATAAAGAGCAGAGTGAGTCGGAGGAGGAGAGAGGGAGAAAACATTAAAAGGTTCACGAAGAAGGAGAAAAAAGTTTACAACAGGGTAACAAAAGGAGAGACGAAGACAGATAAAACAACACAGAGCACTGTGGGTTTGACTTGTTGTTGATCTTATCCCCGACCTGCAAAGTCTACAGGAGTGGTCTGTAACTGGTCAAAAGGACGGTGGGTCAATCCTGGATTGACCAATGACAGGCAGGCGGGAATGCATCCCAGACACGACACAAATCACTGCGTCCCGGCGGGGGCCAGCGTGAAGCATGCCATGAGGATTTGTGCTGCGAGTGAGGGAGCAAACGTAGGTCAACTGCGGGTCGGCTGAAGAAAGCCCTGAGAGCAGTCCTTTGTTTAACACTCAGCTTAACACAGCTGATAATGGCTCAGACAGTGATAAGAAAAAAGTGAAATCTGCTGCAACAGATCTTACCAGATGTGTTTAGTGCAGGTCAGCATATCTTCAACTGGGATATACTGCTAAACATGAGACTGATCAAAACAAAAACGGCGCCCTGGCACTTTTTTGTTCTTCAGTATTGTTCTACGTCTTTAGTTGTCCTTCATACTGGAGAATTCTGTCTGGCATAGTTAATTTAACTGTTAACATTGGATAGCAATGCAAGAAGTAATTGGCCCTTTATGTACTGAGATGGACAGTAATGTTGCATTACCACGCACTCTTGTCTCTCGCAAGCGTGTACATAATTTACTCACTCCCTGCTTCATCATTAGATACTCAGTCAAGGGGGCTGTTAGCCTCCAGAAAGGCTAAAGTATAGTAGACACGGTAGACTACATGAGTCAGAACCCTACACATGGTTTTTCATATTCAAGCTTGTTAAAGTTATAAAATAAAGAATTTGGATGACAAATAGCTATTTTCCATTTTGTTTTGAAGTACTTTTATGTGGTTAAGTCAAGTAGAGTAGGTAACAAGTATGTACTTCAGGTTCATAAGGGAATTTAAAGTATGACTGGTTGTCGCCAAGGTTCCACAGGTCGGAGAGCAATCCATAAAGTTGAGCCTTTTCTCGCCAACTAACTGAGTGCCATTTGAAAGTTGCGTGAGTCATAAAAAATAAGATTTTTTTCATCCCTCACCATTATGTTAGTTACCTAACCTCAGCCACACCTAACTGTATTGTATTCATGTCTTTTCCGTATCTCAGTTTCTGTCTCATTTGAATTAACATCAACACAAAAAATTCACAGAAATCTAACTACAAGAGGCAGCTAGGAAGGTAGCAGCAAGGATTCAGTGTTCAGCATTGGCATATGCAGATATTAAGAGTGCCAAATTGTAAATATGGACTGGCTCATGTCAAACACAAGACACTCTTCTGTAGTTGGCGTCTAATCAAAGTCCTTTTAGGCAAGTCCTGCCACTAAGCAGCCATCTTGGCAACGCCCCGAGCAGTTATTTTGGGCTAACAAGACCAGGCCTCTTTCTAAATGAATGGAGAGGAAGCCATAACGTCCCTTTCAATGGTCACAGGGACAAAAGAACTGCATCAGCTGCTCAAATGTGATTTTAAAAAAATGCTGAAAAGTTTGTTTTTCTAGGTTAGGTAAATTAGGTTTAAATCTTTTTTTTTGCAGGTTATAAACTTCTACCATGCATGCACAATGTTTCATAACACAAACTTTTTTCTGGCTTAATCTTGTGATGCCGTCAGCTCATCCCAACGGAGCACTTAGACCAAAAACCTCACCTTTCCTGTTTATCCTGTGCATTAGCGTGATATCCTCCTTTTCTATGAGAATTCCATCTGCAGCTGCGCCAAATCCATTGAAACGATGTAAATCTCGACTGTGCGACAACAGGATCGGCTGATATGTTTTCTCGGTTCAGCTGTGATAAAGCACGCGACTGGCTTTTGGCCGACGGGAATGTGTCATTCAACCGACATTTCTAGTGTTACTGACTCTTTTTTTTTTTTTTTACAAAAATCAAAGAAATTATTGAGGCAAAACACAATAGTTTGCCTTTGTTCTGTTTTCAGTTGAGTATATTTCAAAAAGGATTAGCACATTAACACATTCTGTTTTACTTGGATTATGAAATATGTGACTGTAAAGCAACTTCAGTCCCAGCCTAAACTATTGCGTGGCTCCACATGCTATCAAGCTATGAGATCAGAACGTGTTCCAGCTGCCTTGACTTCCATCTTATCTGTAACAGGCACTAGAAACAAATACAGTGCAGACACTGCTATACAGACATTTCCAGAAGGAGCTCCTATTAATTTAATATTCTAACGAAAAAGGATTTTAGACATCCAACATGACAGTTCTGGAGTTGCAGTGGAGCTTCTGTCAGTAAGTGGTTTTACATACAGTAGTTGTTTAGACCAAAATCGGCCTGACCACCTCATCAAACTTCTTCACACCACTCCGAGCTACGTGTCCCCCAAGGGATCCATCAGCCAATGTTAACGACGTGCCTGCAACCAACTGTCATCCGATAGGGTGTCTTCTTTCCACATAATGGATGTTTGTTAAGCTCTCCTTTCGCGGCAGGTTTTGGCTCGGTCGCAAGAATAACACACACAAGTATTGGAAGTGTCTGACTCTATTTTTTGTCAACAGTCTCGGACAATCTGGATGAAGAAGTTCTACAGATGGCTTAGCATCGGTGTTAAATTCAATGGAAGTCCTTTTGGCTCCACAGAGGGCCAATATCAACCTCCCTGCTTCCTCTCTTTTAAAAACAGCCGAAAGCTAGAATGAAAAATGTGTATTATTCTTTGTTCTACAGTGAGTCACGTCGCTGTTCACCATCCGACTCTCAGACCTGCCTCTTGCTCTGGCTGTGATTACGTTGGCCTGAAACCAGCACACCACTCAGTGTTTTTCTTGTTTATGCTTTAGTTCTTGTATTTTTGGAGATACTGAAAAATGTCTGCGTGTTGTGCAAAGAAGGCAGCCATGTCGAGTTTTTCCATTGACTCAGGTCTCAAGTGTTTCAGATGACCGTTTCACATCAGGCATGTGTTTGTGTATTCACATCTGTACAGCTGCTGCCGAGGAAAATAGCAGAACCGCTCGGCCTGCCTGAGCATGCTTACAGCAACTTTCATATTAGCAGGATTGACAGCGTAGTTTAGTTCAGTGTTGTAATGCCTACTTGACACAAAAACAGATTTTGTCTCTTACTTTTTGAAGTATCTAGTTACGTAGTCATGAAACAATTACCTTTGAATAGATGCAACAGCATTATTCCTTCCAGAAGTGGTATCTTGATTACTTCATCTTACATTAGAACTACTTTTGTGAAAAAAAAACTGTCAGATCAAGATGTGTCGATTTAAGAGACAGTCACATTCAAGCTTCTTGCCATTTTTGTGGCCATTTTTCTGTCCCTCTTGTCTCTGGCTTTGGATGATGATGTCTCGATGGGGCTGTTTGTCATATGTTAAATTTTAAAGACAGGAAATGTCTATCGTCCCACTGAAGCAAATCCTAAACTCATGGCTGTGTCCTGTCCTATCTCAGACCTTCTATCTTAAAGTTCCCATGACGTCAAAATCAGAACTTAATTGTTTTTATCCCATATGACATTCTCTTTATCTCATCTACACGCCAGTATCAGGCCAAGTGCCAAAAAATATTATATTCTACAGCTTTCACTACTGTTGATGTGCACAGCAGCCATCTTGGATTTTGAGTTTGGGATCGGTGAGATGCATCCGACTTTCTGAGCCAGAAATTGCCGACTGGGACCTGGGAAATTCCAACATTTCATTTTCGGAATGAGGCCACTATGTGCTTCTTTTTTTTTTTTGCAACTGAGAGCTGTGATCACATCAACAGACCTACAACATATTTTCATATCTGTAAAATCTGAGATGTGGGCGGCAATTCAGTGGTCTACATCCAGGCTAATTACTGTGCTTTGAGAGCGCAACTTTTTTTGGTTTTTTATAGCATTTGTACTGAATGGCAACAAAAATCTCAGCAGTGACATCTCAAAATCTCAGCAGATGAAGTTCAAACTGTTTTCATGACTCTACAGCACCAGCAATGTGCTTTTTTGTACTTTTAAAAATTGTATTATGGCATCTGTTGATTAAAAGTTGCTTTAGTAATACATTACATAACTTTTATACGTGGACCACAGTGCAGCTACACAGGCCTTAGCCGACTGTCAGAATCCACCTTCTCTGTGGTCAGCGTCTTTCCCCAAAAATTAAGCCAGACTTGGCCGGACGGCTGGCTGGGTACACACTGAGTGGTTTTATTGGCTCTGCTGGGCGATGAAGCTTGAAAGTGGTGCACGGTGATGGGATGGAGTACGATCATCAGGCTGGGTGATGATTGTTGCTGATTCAGTATCTCAAGTGCTTCGACGGCGGGCCACCCAACAAGCGTGACCACACAAAAACCCAACTGCACAGATGGTCTGTGGAGTTAACTCCAGTGTTCAACTTGGCACCAGAGCAGCGGTTTTGGGGCTAGTAGGAGTGCGTAATGAAATATTGTTAACCCACATGACAAAATGTGTCCCAGTTTATTTGTGTTCATGTTTATTGTGGTGAGGTAAAGATTAGGAGGAGTGGGCTGCGCTGATCTCATTGTGTCTGATGTTATGATGTTTTCCAAGAGACAGATAGTTCTCTGTGAGGCTTCACTCTGGGAGCCATTACAAGTAAAATGGCCTTTCTCCAGACGAACATGGTTGTGATTACGTTTGATTGATATTGATCATACTTATGCAATCCACATTTCACAACATGTAGTTGGACAGAAATTGATTCTTGAGGTAGAATGAGATCAGAGCACATTTCTTCACGGAGGTTTCAGTCCAAAAATAAAACATCCCTTAAGATCTTGCTTTACTAGACCATCTTGGGCACTTTTCCCAACCCTGTAAATGACTTAAACCAGTGACAGAAACTGTTTTGTATCCAATACGGGTTTTGTCATTGAAGTGGCCAGTGCTTTGCCCACGTGGGTTCTTTTATAACAACCATGTTTCATGTGTTGGCAGACTATTTCACTCACTGTGCCTTTTGTGGAGAGGGGCTTTATAGGATTAAGATTATGTTCTTGTGCCACACCTGATTAGCCATTAGAGACTTGATCCAAGATAATTTGACATTAAGGGACATTTTGACATTTAACTGTTCTGGGAAACGCATACTTATGTTTGTTGTACTTCCTATAGGGTCTTAAACACTTCGTATTTCATTGGTAATACTGTATGTTGTTTCTTCTACTTGAACTGTATTAATTCACTCCTGCTCTAACTCTTGTTTATGGTAGCTCATCATTTTCTGATTTCTAATCACAGTTTCACATTTAGTCCCAGCTCTCACTCCTACATGCCTAGTGAGGACAGAAAAACATATATTACACATTCTAACAAGTCATAAGTCAAAGACTATAGAATAGACACTTATGTGGTGTGTCCGACATGGTGAAAGTGAGGATCAATGACCAACCCCCTCTTCTGCCTCTCTCTGAGGTTCACATGGTCCTGGTTTACGTAAAATGACCTAATTCCTACATGCCAACACTGGAACATGAGCAGGAGGAGCCAGGGGGTCTGTAGTTCTCCACTCGGGCCAATAAAGTTAGTTTATGGCTTCAATGTTTTTCTAAATTCATGGATGTGAATGATGGCAATCAAAACTTCTTTTTTTTCTAAAGGAGCGCTTTTTTTATTGTTAAATGCCCTGCATTTCAACTGGAAATATAATGTTCCAGATATGCACATGGGGTGAAAATGTTGCAATGCAAAGTGCTGTACTAAATTAATAGTGCATAAATATAAGAACTGACTGGAATTTAATGGGTAAAGCTTTTCAGAATCACTATTCTCAGTTTTAGCCCCTTGAGGAAGAGACTTGTGATTTTAAATACAAAGTGCAGTGCCTGTTCAAAACATGTTGTTTGGCAAATATTATCTAGTAACGTGAGGGCTGTACAGATCCAGTCCTCCTGAACTGCTCACAGTAATATGAAAAAATGTTGTATACTTACTATTTAAAATCTTGATTTCGGACCACAACAACGAATGAGAGAGGCATCTGAAAGTGCTGCCAAACAACAGCAAACATTCTAGCCCTTGAGGTTACAAGGTAACGTTAGCTAGCCTGCTGCTATTGACAGAAACTTAAAACATCACCTCCAGTTCTCACTGAAGAATAGAAAACCCATGTCAACTGCTTCTCCCCACTCATTCAGACCCATTTAACCTTCTGCTGTTGTTTGTTTCTCACTGTAGCACGTTACTATGGCAAGTTGTTTCACCACTTTTCAAGCGCCATTCTGTTTACGTCTGCTTACCCATGAGATCACGTGTTAGGGATTATTTAAAATGTATTAATTTTGAACGTGTTGTGTGTCCAAACTGCACCGAATTCAACACTGCCCTTCCGGTGGTCCTCATCAATAAACCTGCCAAGTGTGAAGTAGATCGGATGGAGGGTTCCCGTGATATGCCAATAACAAACAGACAAAGATTCCTTGCTTTATAGTTGGATGTTGGACCTTGGTTTGTATGCGCTCAGATTAGCTGCCTGAACTGAGTATCTTAGGCCATGTGAAGTATATGTATGTTGAGTGGTCTCTTCTCAGCACAAGACTGTTTAAAATGGTTCTCAAAATCATGGTTGATTCAGGCCCAGTTTTATATCGAAGGCATATAAAATAAAAGTAAGCTATCTTTAGACATGAGTTTAATGTTTATCTTAAATGACAAGTGATGAGAGAAGTTGTGGAGTTGAAATATATCATAGGTTGATAGAGTTTATAAGCTCTTAGTGTGTTTACGTAAGTGTTCATACTGTACTTGCATGTACTTGCTTTTAAAAACACTCCGTTTTATTAGTGTAGATGCAGGTGCTATTTGAGTTGTATTTTACAGCTTTCCCTGGGAATATTAATTTTCTACTACATTAAAACATCCTGCCTGCCAACACCACCTCTGCCTGCCAGCTCACAGTGGACCTCCATCACATGTTGTATTCCATAACCCAGTCAGTAATTTGTTTTTCTTCCCTTGAAACTTGTGGAAGCAGATGTGACTCCAACTATTTATCTGCATATCTCACCATCCACAGTGAGACACACGCATAGATTTCAGTCTTCAATGGAAACTGCTGACTGGAACACAAAGACCTTTTTTTATATCCAATCCTGCTCGCCAAAGTATCCCCTATACAGTGGCCCAGCTTTGTTTATGAGGCGAACTTGCGTGCTTATACGTCTCCCCCTTGAGATTAAGATATATTTGTCCTAGTCTGTCTTCGTCTAACCAAGCACAGATGGGATGACAAAACCAGATATAATCATCTCCGTGTTACTGCGCCACTGGATCCAGATCTCTATTCTAATATGCCGTCTAACTGTTTGCTCTACCAATTAGGTTCTCTTTTAGCACTTGACAAAAAAAAAAACATCACCAAAAAGTTTTCCCTCAACCTTTAGCTCTATTACTTTGAAAGACACTGTTTTTCCTCGGTTCTGTTAGGGGAAACACTTCTGTTCATTACTTCCAAGTGTTTCCTCATTGTTGCACAACTTCCATGGAACTTGCAAGTGTCCGTAAGCATGCCAGAGGACTTGCAATTGTTTAAACGTTGAAGAGAAGAGAGTAATCTTTGGAATGTTTATAGACGGCATAAAGAGCAGGTGGTGATACTCAGTAACTCGTTTTTTTTTTTTTTTACAAAAGCTACCATCAAATTGTTCAAGTTCATCTAGAAACTTATATTTTAACCAAAAACAAAGAACATACAGTATATTAAGGCAACCCAATCACCAGAATTAAATGTTGGTAGTGTACATTTCTGCAGACAATGGATTTGTTGTAACTACAGTGCTGTGCTTATGGCCTGGTTAGGTTTAGGTACACAAATCACTTTGTAAGGGTTAGGAAAAGATCATTATTTGTCTTAAGATACCTGTTTTGGTCGCCACAAATATGGTTGAAGATGTTCCACCTTTCTGTGAAAAATAGCTTGTTTTTTGTCACCACAAGCATGGCTGGAAACTGTCCTGAGGTTTGCTAACAAATATCTACAGTCTTAAAGTATAAACACGATAAACATAAACATGAAGTATGAACGTCATATGACACATTGTGTGTAAATGTCAGTGTGGTACGTAGCCCATGACACGTACAAATGTGAACGTATCAGTGATTTGCAGAAACGTTAACTGCTAATCATTGTATCCTGGCGACTGGGCTGGTTAACGGACTGTGTGGGTCAGGGGGGTTGAATCTTACACATTACTTTTTTATAAAACAAGACCCTCTTCAGCATTATTAAATCATTTTTTGACACTCCACTTCACATAGAAAAAAAATGCACTACCCTCTCCATAATGTCTCAAAATGCATCCATATATTGGTAACTAAATCCTCCAGCCACTCTATTTTTTAATAAAGAGCTGAGTAAATGTTTATTACAGCCACAGAATGAGTGAAATGCTCGGGATTCCACTTAATGAAGCTGTTGTATTAGATCGGATATTAGATCAGACAAAACTACAGCCTGTAATGCATGAGGTCAGATGTCTGACTGATGTTCAAAACAGTTGCATGAGTTTCATGAGCTGGTTGTGTGAGACATTTCTTCCAGGCAGCTCTTTGAAAAAGCCCAGAGTTTAATGTCAAAATGAAAAACATCTTTGTGGTGTAACTATTCAATTTTCCTTTTTCTTTTATCTTTCGCATCAAATCTCACATGGGAAGAATGAATCTGTGATGAGAAAAAGTTAAAAGATCCAACCTACTTTCCCAAATAATTCTGTTACCTCTCCCTCAGGAAAAGGGAAAAATGCATAACCCCTTCAATGATCCCCTCTTAATAAATTGTGCACAGTCCCTGAGTACATATTTTCAGGCCTATATAGAACAAGACTTGAGAGATGATAGCGTGCAGAATGGGATGTTCTCCAAAGACGCCTGTCCACATTCTACCGTATACCCCAGTATGGTGTTTATGTTATGGTCGGTGGCCAAAGCCTTCAAAGGACACTGTTCAGCTTTGTCAGCTTTAGGCAATGTGTGTGTGTGCGTGTGAGTACGTATAATGAAGGCATCTCATCCTGTTCAGACATGCAGCCCTCCATATGTTATTTTTCTTTAAACAACTCAACATAAAGATCTCTGTCTGCAAACCACTGATCTCCTTACTCATCATGAAAAGGAAGTCGAGTACCACTGAGAAGGTCTCTTATAAAAACACCCAAAATAGCCTACTGAAGGCAAAGTTAAAAACCTTCGCCCCTTATTCTTATAATGCTTGGCATGAAGGGATGATGTATCAAATGTTTGCATGCGTCCTTTGATTTGGCTCCGCTGTAACAAGATCCAGATGTTCCAGGGGACTGGGGGCCCAATTTAAAGTGTCATAAACCTGTTAGCAGCGAGTGAAAAAAAAAAACTCGTCCCAGGCATGCTAGGCTAGCTCAGCAATTCCAGGATCCTAATGCCTTAGTAATTTGTCTCAGTGGTAACTTCCCCTGTTGGTGAGTGTTTACTTGTTAACATTCCAGTTGGCAACTGTTAATGCTGGGGTAGCTATAAGGGCCGGGGGCGGGGGGGGGCGGCACCATGACCCCAGCGCACCATGTTAGCTCAGTTCCTGAACCCCAAGCTGCACTATGCAAACAGTACAATAACATCATCTTATGGATTGCAGAAAAGAGAAGGCCATCACTCAATTAGTTCACTTTGTTTACTTAAAGTCAAGTGTAGAACATGGACACATCTGTTGACAGGAAGTAACAGAACTAAACTCTGGAATGGGATACAAATATTCTGATAAAAAATGCTGAAGTAATCACTCTGTCTAGAGCCACAACTCCCACCTGGTCACCAGAGGATTAAAGGGAATAGAGGTGAAGAAAATCTGTAAATGTATTTTTTCCTTCTAGCATTAGTGGTTTCAGGATGCAAATGTGGACTGCTGGGTTGGTTCACACCTTTGGTCCAGACTGAAATATCTCAACAACTGTTAGATGGATTGCCATGAAATTTTGCACAAACATTCATGGTCACCAAAGGATGAATCTGAATGACTTTGGTGATCCTCTGACGTCCGATCAACCCCCAATAAGAAGTTGACATTTGTTTTCCTAAAAACACATTCATGTCACCCCTCAGGTGAATTGTAAGAGCTTTGATGACTGACTTTTCATCTAACGTCATCATCAGGTCAAAATTTTAGTTCAATACTGTAATTTGATACTTTTACCAGCCTGAGTGGTACTTTGTGTTCAGCGCTAATTAGCAATTGTTAGCATGCTAACAAACTAAACTATGATGTGTAACGTATAAAAAAGTTATACTTGCAAAACACCAACTTGTTAGCATTATAGCTGTGAGGATGTTAGCATGCTAATGATTTAGCTCAGAGCACTGCTGTATGGAAATACAGCCTAACAGAGCCGCGAGCATAGCTGTAGACTGTCAGCTTTGTTTGCCTTTCCCTTAACTTTGAGCTTTTTTGTGTAAAATACTTGATAATGCTACTTCTTCAGGCCTCTAAACAACCGAATATTAGAAATCAAAAAAAGGAAAAACCCACAGACAGACAGACAGACAGACGAGGTGAAAACAGTACCAGCCTTGCTGTCACAGCTGTTAAATATCATGAACGCGGATCATGTGTACTGAGAGAAAATGGAAATCTTATGCCTAACCATGACAGCAGAATTACATGTCTTAGCCACCAAATTACACATTTATTGAAAATCCTTATTCAAGGGGTTGCCAATGAAACATTGTTTGTTTTCTATACATTTTTGTGTCTACATGTTTGTGTTTTGGTTTGTTGAAGGAGTTTTTAAACCTAATTGTTTCAGTGGGAAATTACAAGCTGTACCATGAGCCACCATTAGGTGTAATAATAGTTTTTACAGTTTGTACATTTGTTAACAAATACCACGTAGTAGTGTACCCACTTCAAAGAAAAATGTGTGTGATCCGTCTGGAAGTGTAAGACAAAAATCTAGGATTTGGCGGCATTGTAATCCATCTGACTCTATGCAGGTGGAGAAACGTCTGTGTGACTGCTGCTTTTTGGCTCGTGACCATCCTCAGCTTTCATATAACACAAAATGGTAGTCTGTGAAGTGAAAGAATTCCTGTGGTCGCCACCCAGTTACTGTATATAACATAGTATTAACACTCTGCACAAAGGGTCTTCACACAAAAAGGCTCTAGTCTGTACAGGCTGTCTTTGTGTTCCCATGGAAGTTTCCACTGCCAGCCATGCAGGAGTGAGACAGGGCATGCAGGCAAGTCTAATGGCAGGTACGTGGAATAAGGGAATAAGTGTTGGGGTTTTTTTTTTCTTTGACTGACTTAGTCAGTCCAAATAAAATACAGCTGTTTTACAGACACCACACTGGACTGCCCCCATCTTTAGCTTTCTGTTTCTCTTCTCATCCCTTTTTCTCTGCCTCTGTCCATTAGTTTTACAACAGTAGGCTAATTAACTATGATAAAGCTGAACCACAATTGTCTCTAACATGGCAAATGGTCCTATGTTCTCAGGGTCCTATGTTCCCCAGCTTTATATGGCACATAGTGGGAACATGACAAAGGGTCCTATGTTCCCGGGGTCATATTTTCAGTAGCTTATATGGCAATTAGTGGGAACGTGAGGAACAGTCCTTTGTTCCCAGGGTCCTTTGCTCTCAAATATTCATTGTTCCTATGGTCCTATGTTCCCTAGATTTATGTGGCACTTAATGGGACCATAACAAAGGGTTTGTATGTTCCCCATTTCTACACGTTTTATCTCAGGGTCCTGTCTTTCCAAATTTCTATGTTTCAATCATATGTTCCCCACCTTAAGGATTTGGGTTTTTTGGCCTGAACACAAGAGGGAGAATATTGTGCAGGGGAACATAGGACCCTGGGAACTTAGTACCCTAGGAACACAGGGCCCTAGAAACAAAGATACTCTCCCCTGCAGGCAAATGTTTTTCAAAATTGTGGTTCTATCAATATTTTTTTGTCTTGGTCCATAAACCAGCCCGATAAATTGTTATGTGAACGCAAAAAAACAGGCCAAAAATGGTGATACATGGTTCTTGTAATATGTAAGATAAAGTACTCCATGTTACCTCTGCTCTTTCTAGGCTTTTTCTGGCATTTATTTACCTCTTGGGGATAATCTGGCTGCATACCAGCTTGTTGATTGGGACTTTCTGGCTGCCATCCAGCTTCTCAACTCTCAACAGGCTCAGTCCTCCCATGTTCTGCACCGGGCCATTTGGTTTAGCAATGTGTTTTCAGTCAGCTCATGACATGTATGTGTCAGCATGTTTATGCACTGTGGTATTTTATGCATCAACAGCAAGAAGTCCCAATGGCTCTTTGGATATGAAACACGACACGCTTACCGACTACTGAGGTACATCATGGTGGGTTGTAACATAAAACTAAGTAAGCAGTACGTGCAAAGAAGAAAGTGTAGTGATTCCTGGATTCTAAGGCTGTATTTGATTTTCTTTTATCAAAATTGAGCATCACATTTTAATACTTGATGTTTTTGATTGACGGTAGCATGCTTTGATTACTGTCATCAGGATAATAAACAGCATGAGTTCAGTCCCACAGATGTTTACTATACTTACCATGATTACGAAAACATGTCTTAACATCTTATGTGGATGTAATTATTACGTAACAAGCCATCACAGTGTTTGCAAGAACTACTTGACCCGCAGCGAGTATGTGTTTAGAAACCCAGTAGTTTTATTTTCTTTCTCAATTCTGTGTAACAGAATGCTGCGGCTACCTCGGGAGCGTTTGCCTTTCATCATTTCTGTTTGCCCCATCGCTGACAGAACAGTTGTTTAAGCAAAATTGCTGAGAGGGGAACAGAAAACACTTACAAGCAGTGGGAAAATGTTGCGACCCTGGAAGGAGCCAGTGTCTTCTCTGCCCAGACTGAATTTCCATGTTCGTTCAGTTTTAGCATCACCGCTGCGAGAACATGACAGTCTGGGTTTGGAACGTGTCCCTGCCAGCTTCTACAGCGCAGTATGTCTGAACTATAAGAACTTTAAAGTATGCGTGGACACCACATGCTGCTTTGAGATTTATGCCCTGACAGTCAAAGCTCTTTCATCTGATTTCCCTCATCATAAACAAATTTTTCCCATGATGGAAAGAAATAGCTTGAACATCCACGTTCCAAGTTGGAATCGCATGCATTTTTCCTTTGCTGCCACTAACATTTTTGGATTCATAACGGAATGGGGTTTTACGAGATACATCAAAGTCAATGCAGCAGAATAAGAGATTTCATCTTTTTTATTCTGTGCATTTTTCTTCCCCATCAAACTCTAGTGCCTACATTACCCACAGTGCAACTCGCCTGCCAGCTCTTTGGGTGTATTATGCTGGTTTCAAAACTTTCTCTGCAGGGCTCCCTTTTGTATATAATATTTTCAATTATTTTGAATTGCCTAAGCCTGCCACCATGGCTGCAGGCATGGTTTGCACATTGTACAACAGGGAGACCACCATTATTTATCTTTCATTCATGCATGGAGACCTTATGATTTACTTACTTAAAATTCTTTGTTTGTTTTTTTACTAAAATATATACATATGTGTCCTATCTGTGATGCAATTTGTCTCCTAACAAAATGTAAAGTTAAAGTGGTTTAAGTATGTTTTGGTGCATTTTTAGTTTTTAATTTTAAAGTTTTAGGAATATTTTGATGTTTATCAGGATAATATAGTGATCACTATATCAGTGTGTCACCAGGCTTCTCTTTGTTTTTGGGATGTGTAGTCTCCAAGTGGCATCTGAGCTTGTTGTTTCATACTGTCAGAAGCTAATATTATGAGACACCCAACACAGGTTATTCCTCATCATTTTTTCGTGTCTTTGTTTTGGTAATTTTGTAGTTTTCTAGTAGTAGAGCTCACAGCACGGCTCATTCATTTAGTCGTGCTGCGCCCCCCACTGTTATAAATCTGCATGTCTGCAAATGTATGTGGCAACAGTGTCCCTGAAGAATCTCTTCTTGTGCTTTAGTAGCGGGAGGTTTGTTGAAAAGTTAATTATTGAAACATCTACAATGAGAAAATCCCGAGTTTGGAGGTTTTGACTGTTAGAAAGTATTTGAAATTCAGTGACCCTGCAGGCATGAAGAACACATGTATGATGTCGGCACTCTGGTCGAGTTCGTACTCTAATGAACACAGAAATACCTCCCCTGCTTTGCTCTTGACCCAGAACCTGCAGACGGTCAGCTGCTTGTTTACATGGTGTGATGTTGTCCTTTAAGCAGCATGTGGTCAGGGCCAGTGGGGGGGGGGTTCTGATGGAGCTCTCCACACTCGCTCCCAACATGAGGCTCTCAGCACACGTAAGGACAACAGTGGCCTGCATATCCATGTCTGGGTCCTCGGCTGGGCCCCTTTGAAGTGGTCAGACGTTATGTTTGCACAGATGTGTGGGTCCAAAGCCAAGAGGCCAAACCCCCAGTACCCCTCTGGTGGTCTTGGCCCACCCCCGACTGGGAAGGATGGAGCCTCTTGTCAGTCCCATCACGGGTGACATAACTTAAAGGGACCGAGCCGAGCCTCTGGAGGAAGTCATATGAAGATGTGTGTCCATCTGGGGTATTTTTGTTGCTTCCTCCAGTGGAAACAATAGACCTACCCTAGTGCAAAGCCAGTATTGGACAACGGTATGTCCATTCTGGGCTAATGTAGAAACACGGCAGTACAGCTCCTGAGGAGCCACTGTCTCTGACTGTAGATATAAAAGGCTCATTCAGGTTATTATACGCTAATGAAAACATAATTATGACTGGTATATTCCATTTTTTCCAACAGGTCCCCACACATCCCACATACAGGACCTTTGACAGCACAGTGATCCATAAAACATGCATTTTTTACACAACATGAAGATTGTGTTAGATAATGGAAATGGTCTAAATCAGGAGCCAAACTTTAAAGGATGAGTTTACCCGAAAATGAAAATCAGCCATTATCTCCTCACCCTCATGCTGATGGAAAGTGGGGTGAAGTTTCATAGTCCACAAAACATTTACGGAGCTTCACAGCAAAAAAGTGATGCAGCATTCTTCTAAACCACTGAGGTAGATGGGGACTTGTTTTAAAATGTAAAGAAAACAACAGAGAAACAGCAACGTAATCCAAGTCTCTGTCAGCTTTGAAATCCAAAATAGATTTCAAAAGCCAAGATCTACACTGTAGCTTGGACTTGGATTGTTGAGGACACGCTTTTTATTGGTTGTTTTTTATGTTTTACAACAAGTCCCCATCTACTTCAGTCATTTAGAAGGATGCTGCAACGCTGTTTGGCTGTGAAGCTCCAGAATTGTTATGTGGACTACTAAACTTCTCTCTGACTTTACATCAACATGGGCATGAGTTGATAATAACTAAATTTAAATTCTTGGGTGAACTGTTCCTTTCAGGCCAACTTTCTAAAAGCAGTTTAGATTGAAAACCTTGGGTAAAGACCTTCATGTAGAGATACTCTTTACATTTCATTTGGTAAAAATATTCCAACCTCTGTTCCCATTATTAATGATCACATGAACTTGGTAACAAAGGACATTGCACTAACTGTGCTGTTTTATTTTCATAGCTCTGTCCATTGGTTCTATTGGTTATGATAATGGTTTACTCCCCAATGTAATTGCTGAGAAGGCAGAGGGGCAAGAAACAGAAGCAGTCATGTGACCAGTAGGTTGTAATCAAATCACCAGACAAGCCAAGAGAAAGCAAAGACCAAATTAATTTTTCCAGCAGCACGCCATTGTTGTGCACACTCACTGTTTTTCTATGCAATGATGGATTTTGACCTCCAAAACCAAATAATGTGGTAGCTAGTCTGGCTAAACTGGCTTGTTTATGACCTGTATGATGTCTGACTGCTCACATTTGTTGCCTCAGTGGATCTATTTTTAGCCCCGATCCCAGCAATTACTTTAGTCAGTGTTATTGTGACTGAGACAAACAAATAGCCAGGGCAACAATAATAAACCACATTTTTCCTGTAAGTCACATTTTGGATAGCACAAATGTAGGTTTAAGTTTGATTTACAACAATAAGTGTATTTTAAGCTGTTTTGTTTTTGCTCAGGTTATTTAATTTATAAGTTTCCTGTCTGATTAATTGTGACAGGTTTCCACAAATTTTCTCTTCCTCTGTACTCTGATTAAAAGTTTGTTCCATCTACTGAACGATCTTTATTGCATGTTGTGAATAAACACCAGCTGCCCCTCTCGCTTTGTTTGCCGCAGGCAACTTGGTCAGCTCTACTGAAGTCAAGTAAACATCCTGCCTATAGTCTAACGTTTAGCATCATATCACATGGGGCTGGTGGTCGTCAGGATGTGACTAGGGAAGATCTTGGACATGAATGACCCAAAATTTCACTGCACCGTGGTTTTAGGTTGGATGACAACAAGGAATGACGCACAAGTGGAGTTGTCCTGTTTTGTTTTGCTGTTTCTGTCGTATGGCTCACACATGTGCAGTGTTTTTTAAGTTTCACAGTGAGTCGTCCTGCCTATTCATGAGAGCAAATGTTTTCAATTGATACTTGGCTGAAGAAAGGCACAACGTGTCCCGCGTTAGACATGCGGTACTAAACTTAGTCATCAAATTTAAAAAAAACATCCCTTGTTGATTTCACTTTTGAATGAAAACCTTTGGTGTATTTTTATGAACTCCCTGCTCCAGTTGCACAATATTTGAGCTACTACTGCTTCTCAACATTGTATTCTGTTACTAGGACAAAGCCGACACCGATTTTTGACACAAATTCTGTTGTATGTTTCAGGAATTCAGGAAGGAACAGAGTGCACCAAGTGTAAAAATGACTGGGCTCTGAGGGCGGCAATTGCACTGCTCTATGTGCTCTGTGCCCTGCTCACTATAGCAGTAGCAGTCCTCGGGTACAAAGGTAAGTCGCTTCTTGTCCAAGAAGTAGATTTTCATGTTTCTGCTACAAACCTTGACATTGTAAAGCTGTGGTCACATCACACAAATCCAACTACTTTGGTGCCTTACAATAATAAGATTGGGTTTTGAACCCACAGACTTAGATTCAATTTCACAAGCCCACTTTTTTTACAACCTACTAAGATCCTAATGTTCTTAAAAAGTCAGAAAGCCTAAAATTGTGCATGTTTAACTCATCATTAAGGGATAACATGGTATTTTATACCAACCTTCTGTTGTTTCTAGCCATGCTAGGGTCCTCGCTTTGGTCAAGACTGACAAGTCCTGACACATTTTGGACGGACTGCTATTAGAAACATAATAACATGACTGGCGGTTAGTCAGAGATGTTGCTGCTGGGTAGATGTCAAAGACTTCAGCAAAGCGACACAGTACATGAAATCAGCACAGCAGGAATGTCAGATAGGTCGGACCACTGTGTTTAACTATATATCATTACACAAAAAAGACAACAGTAGTAAACAAATTTGCAGATTCGATATATCTCTGCAATGCAAATCAACTACCTGTTGTCTAAACTTCCTGCGTATCTTGTTGTTACGTAAGAGAGAGGGAACTGTGTCCAATATTTTGGTGTAAGGCCAGAAATCTGCAGTAGAAGAGGTTTTGCAGAATAATTGACTAGTTGACTACCAAAACCATTAGTCAACACTCTGTTGTAGACTAACTGTTCTTTGGATATCATCCTGGAGTCATCCTAGTTTAGTCAACCCTTTACTGGTTTGATTAGAGAACTTTTTGACAAGAATTGAACATCATTACTGGGTTAAACGATATGATGAATCTCCTGCATTTAATCAACTATTCGACTGCTTAATGGGATTACTCGATGACTACAGAAATGCGGCTGAATCGTGAATGCCCTGGTAGAGGTTAACAAGTGTTTGCATGCTAACATGCTACACTACTAAGTGAAGCCTCAAGAGTTGCCAGCCTGGCTTTAGACTATAAGTCTTTTTTTCTTCTTTCTTTTGATTTAAAAAAAATAATAACTTGGCATAATTGAAGGCTACAAACTTCACAAGGGCCACTGGTGAAAATGATCAATTTCAGCATAGAGATAGATGTTTGTGTTTCCTTTAAAATCATCACAAATGAAATATAACAATGGAACTATGTATAGCAAATTCTCTTTATTTTTCCTCATTCTATGTACAATATTCGAACTTTGGCCTTTGTCTTTTTCTCAGAGATGGATCATATCACTGCCAACAGAATGTAAAACTAAATCCAACCAAGTCAGAAGGATGAGTCCAAGTTTTACCACTTGAAGAGACTCCCTTGACAGAATCCAGTATTTACTCTTCACTGAATTCATATCTTTAAGAGATTGGAAACAGATTTATTGTGTAACTTTGTGCTTACTGCATCCCAATTTTTTGTTAGTTCTCCCTGTTTGAACCCGGGCAATAGATACAAAAAATAAGTTATTGCAGGCGCCATCAATATGGAATGTACTTTGTGTATTGTCCAGTTACACATAGCAGATTTACGGCCCATATCAATCATAGAAAAACTGTCAAAATATCCTGCAGCAAAATGTTGACGTCCTACCTGCTCCACATGCAGGCGCCTGACCCTGGAGAACCGTGCACTTCAACAACAGACTGAACTGAATTCGTCCAGAGGGGAATGCCTTTTTTCAAAACATGGTCCACATGTCAAGATCTAATCTCAACCGTACCTCGTCAGTGCTGTCAGGTTGTTTTGGTTTTCCAGCTTTGGGTCTGTGTGAATGTGGAGCCCATGTGATTTTGATGGTTTGGCTCTAATGTTTACCAGATGACCACGCAGCGACTACCCAAACTTAACAACCCAGAGGTGATTTTATGGCTTGGTAGCAATTTGTTGTCTCGTGAACCACAGGTTGACTCACAAATGGCTGCAAGTGTCCAAAATAGTTTGAATTTGCAAGAAACCAGAGCAGGCTGGGCTCAGCGTTGTGTTTTTCTGTTGGACACCCTTTAAACAGCAACACACTGAAGTTTACTAGCAAATTCAAACACACTTTTCTGCACTAATCAAGATGTTTCTCTGTGGTGTCCCTCCAAATAATCCATTTTGTTTGAGCTTAAAAGACTTTGTTTGTGTCTGCTCCTGCAGCATCGATCAGCGTTAATCCGCTGGGCCTCATGTTGGGTAACTGCCTTAGTATGGCTCATAACTTGGGTCACAATAGGCAGCCAATAAGCTGTACTCAAATTAGCAACCTTATATAACTCATAATGCTTTTCCAATGCAGGACTGTGGGGGGTGGAAAGATTAACAGAGGGGAATAAGAAGGTATGTTAGACATACCTTCTTATTCCCCTCTGTTAATCTTTCCACCCCAGGAAAGACAGGAAAGAGAGTGTGGCAGGGATTTCTGCATCACATTACATTTTTGTCAGTATTATCAAGGTTAGATCTCAGTGCTGGGGAATAAAGTAATCTTGAAGGAATGTTATGGACAACAAATAAAACATAATGCTCATACAAAAACAAATAAATTAACATTTTAGAGGGAAAGAGTGAGGAGTTAACCAACCGCACTGTCAAACTGGACCCATGTGTTTTTGTTTGTCCCGAGTGCATGTTATTGTTTCGTGTTTTTGTCACTTCTGGAATGATAACAGTGAAAGCTTAGGATGTTTTCCAGTGCAGTTTTTAGACGCCCACATACCGACAGAAAAACAAACCGTGGAGGAAAGGTTCATGGACTCTTATTGCAGATGTGAGGAGGAGAGAGAAAGTACTGCCAGTGTGGTATTCATAATGTGTTTAGAGGTGTTTGTGCTCATGAGCTACAGTTTTTTTTTTTAATGTACTGTAGATGTAGACGTAGATTTGTATTGATCAACAGATGCAGAGTTGCCCGGTTACAAAAAACGTAGGAAACTCTTCATCCTGTTCAACATCCTTTTGTCCAGAATTGCTGTTACAGTTTCCAGTTATTCACTGGAAGGGAATGCATACAGCAGCGCCCTCTGCTGTTCAGAATCAGTCACGATTCGATGAGACCCAAAAGATTAGGATTGTTTAATGAAGTAAAATGAAAGTGAAATGAGAGTGCCATTTCAAGGATTTTAATCTGGTCATTAAACTGTTTTTTCCCTGAAAACCACATCAAACGTTTGAGATTTTTGCCGCTGCAAAATGTACTTTACTGATTTGAAGTAAACTCACTCATTAAGCAGGTGAATGGTTCCAAAGAGTGTTATATTATGTCCTTGAGTATTTACATTTTCTGCTACATTATGCTTCTACTCCACTACATTTTGGAGGCAAATATTGTACCTTTTTCTCTCTACAGTACATTCATTTAATAACTTTAGTTACCAGTTTCAGATTACATGCTGCGTCTGAGCCAAATGAGTGCATATTTAAATTAACATATTTTATCAACAGTCAGATAAAACAAAAAACAACAACACCGATTGAGATAATCAGAAAAATGCTGACTATCAGATCTGATAATTGGTATATACCTACATGTAAATATATGTATAATTGACTTGTCTGTCATATCTGTGAGGTGTTTTTTCTCATTGTTATCACATTGCTGTCTGTTTAACTTCAATCATTGCTTTGTTTATAATATACTTATCTATTTTACACATTCTGTTCCCTCTTTTGTCAGTGGTCCAGAGAATGGACAACGTCACGGAGGGCATGCAGAACTATGGAGGCAAGATCAATGCTGTGGAGACAGACCTGAAGAAACTAGGTAAGTCTCATGAACACAAGATTAGATAGCATATACTGTTGTGCACATGGAGATTTTCTTTTTATTTTCTGCATTTTCACTTTTTCAGACGATCAGGCAGGAGCAAAGTCAGTTAATTCCACAAGTGAAATCAAGACGTTCAAGTCAGATCTGGAGGCATTACAGAGCCAGCTGAACGATATCGCCCTCAGGGCAACCCAAAACAGAGACATGCTGGATGATCTTCGGATCACAGGAGATGACTTGCAGAACGGCCACGTCTTCCTGCAGAGTTTTCTGGAGGGCAACGCGGCCTCACTGCTTGGGGTCAACCAGACCTTAGCCTCCTACAGTGGCATGATTGACGACCTCCAGACAGACACTGCACGGCTCCAGTCAGACATACAGAGCCAGGTCAAAGAGCAGAGCCAGACCCAGGTCAGTGTCAGCGCACTGAACATCACTCAGTCCCAGCAACGGAATCTGCTCAGCGCGCTGCAGAAGACGGTGGAAGACGCAGGCCAGGCTGTGCAGAAACTGAAGAACGACTATCAGGGTCTGCAGCAGACAGCCAGGCAGACTCGGGCTGACACGGAGTGGCTGAAGGAAAAGGTCCAGAACCTCCAGGTTTTGGCTGCCAACAACTCAGCCCTGGCCCGGTCCAATGGAGATGCTCTGGATGACTTGGGGGCTCAGCTCAGCACGCTAGCCAGCCAGATCCAGAACGCCTCAGTTCTGGCTGAGGGGCACGACCAGAGCCTGCGCGAGCTGATGGACCACCAGAGAGACCACGATAACGCCACCTCATCTAAGTTTGATGAGATGGAAGCGCGACTGGACAGACATGAGAACAACATGGACCGTGTGACTGGAAACGTGAGCTTCGCCTCGCAGCTCCTGGGCGCCATCAGCTCCGACCTGAATGGCCTGAGGTCCTGCGCTGAGACAGTGATGCGACACACAGACCTGTTAGTGGGGCTGAATGGGAGTGTGACGGAGGCCCAGGCGGATGGCAAAGAGCTGCGCGCCCAGCAGGATGAGCTGACAGCCAGGTTGGACAAAGAGGTCAGCAGCCTCTCTATGGTGATGGAGGAGATGAAGCTGGTGGACAGCAAGCACTCACAGCTCATCACCAACTTCACCATCCTGCAGGGTAAGATCACAAGGTGTACTTTGTGTATGGAAATTAGAGGTTGACCAGTAACAGATTTTTAAAGGCCAATATAATAATAGAAATGATCTAAGGTACACAATGACATTACCTTGACTTTGTGTATGGAGCCCTCATGTAAAACGTCCTATCAGTACAGATTAATCAGTCGAAAATTTTGTGGAAATGGTCAAAAATGTTGATGTCATAAGATGGCTTCATTTAATTTAGTCAGAAACAGCATGCATATAACTCACATCCAAATATAAGCGAAAGCTGTGGCATGCAGAATTAATTATTTTGTGTATTACTATGTATAGATAGTACGTTTTTTATAAAATTAGTACATCTACCCAACTGTCTTACACTTGTTTTATAAAAACTAGGAATAGATTCAGAGCATTTCAAATCAACTGCGCCAAATTTTGGCCCCAACTCAGTGAAAGGATTTCCATCCAAAAGAATGACTTTGAGTAGGGTTATACCTCTAGTCTCTATCACACTAATAATATTTGACTAAAAATACTGAGTACAAGAAATAGATTACAAGTTTGCCTTGTGAAACATGTTAAGACCTCAACAGTAAAGCCTCATTTATTTATTTATTTAAAAGAAAACAAAGTGCTGACAAAAAGGAGCAGTACCGCCTGGAATCAATCAATTTCTGTCGTTGGTAGTGAACAGAATTCCCCATCCACATGTCGTGATGTGTTTAAGGCCTCACAGACTACAACCCTGCCTCCGCTTTTGCCTCTTTCCTAACAGACAATTATCGCAACGTCCTCCATCGCGTTCATGTTTGTTGTTGTCAGGAACTCTCGACTCTGTGCTGACCTGTAGTGGATGTATGGCTTAGCATCAATGCAAACGCAACAGATGCAGGGAAGTGTGCGGACAGTTACGGCTCCATCGTTTGAGATGGACTTGTGTATTTTTGTACGTAACGCGGACATAAATGGGTCTTAACAGCATATTCTGACACATATAGTCCACTCATCTGCTGTCATTGTGTTTCAGGCCCACCAGGTCCAAGAGGCCCCAGGGGTGACAAGGGTCCCCAGGGGCCAGTGGGCCAGACAGGACAAAAGGGTGATAAAGGAGACAAAGGGATGCCAGGGTTGGTGGGACTTAAAGGAGAGAAAGGTGCTGTTGGACCACCGGGTGGGACAGGGCCAAAGGGTGCATCCGGGCCTCGAGGTCTTCCAGGGACCAAAGGGTCAAGAGGGTCTGGAGGCCGACCTGGAAGCCCTGGTGAGAAAGGTGACCCTGGGATTCCAGGACTTCCTGGTAGGGACGGACAGCCAGGGATGCCAGGACCGGCAGGGCCACAGGGGCCCAGAGGAGCAGCAGGTCCTGCAGGGGTGGAGGGGCCTCGCGGTCCTGTTGGACCCATCGGCCCTGCCGGTCCACCTGGGCTACCAGGGCTGCCTGCACCTGTACCGCCTCCACTTTCAAAGCCTCCTCAGCCCACTCGGTCTGCTCAGGTCCCTGAAACCCCCAAACCACCTCAACCTCCCAAACCAGCAGTGGAAGCAGAAGGCACCGTGTCCCGGCAGGTCCAGCCCCCTGTGGCCACTGCTCCAACACCCGGTGAGCTCAATGATTACAGAAGGCTGTAAAATAAATTCTGATACAACATAAGATGTGATTTTACTTCCATATTGTAATATTCTGTAAATGACTCATTCCAGGTTGCCCATCTGGATTCAGAAAGTTTGGAGACAGCTGCTACTACTTCTCCTCTGTGTCTCAGAGACTTAACTTTGACGAGTCCAGCCAGTTTTGTGCCAACATGTCATCTCATATGCTCATTATTAATGATAATGAGGAACAGGTAAATAAACATAGACCCTGGTAGTTACTTTAATGCATTCACTAACAATGAATGAAACAAACTATTTTATGAAAGAACTTAAAATCGAAGACTTATTTTTCTAAACTAATTGTCCTTCTGCTCCTCTGTCCGTAGACATTTGTGAGAAACGCAATTGCAGGAAAAGGTTATTTCTGGCTCGGCCTCACTGACAGGGAGGAGGAGAATGTCTGGAAATGGGTGGATGGAACTTTACCTGTGTTCAAGTGAGCCAAATTGGTTTTACAACAAATATACAGAGTGAATCTGTGATCATATGAATGTAACTAACAAACACATTGTATGATGCTTGAACTTTGATATATTGTTCATGCTGCTGCTCTCAGGAAGTGGAAGCCCGGCCAGCCTGATAACTGGACCCACGGACACGAACACGGCGAGGACTGCGCTGGGCTTATCCATAACGCCAACTGGAACGATTTCTACTGCACTGACCGCATCGGTTTCATCTGTGAACGTGCTTCTGACCGTCAGTACTCTCTTTATATCAGACTTTTTAGGTCTCCTATTGGAGTGTGTGTGCATTTGGCTAGTTGTTTTTGAAGGATACAGCTGGGACTATTCTATATTTTCCTACACCAACAATGTGTTTGCTCATCTCTCAATATTTTCAGACTGTGACTCAGTTCATTCCAGTCCATTCAATCGTACTTAAGATATAAATCTCTAAAAACGAGTCGCAGTAATCTAATGTCCAGGAACAGAGGTAACTGAACAGTTAGACTTAGACTTAGACTTAGACTTCACTTTATTGATCCCGTTGGGATGACTCCCTCAGGGAAATTGAATTTCCAGCAGCATACAGTTCACAATAAACTCTTAGCTAAAAATAGAAAATAAAGATAGGAATAGAACAAAATACAATAGAATACAATAAAAATAAAATAAAATAAAATAAAATAAAATAAAATAGAATAAAATAAATATAAATGTAGAGGACTGTATATGTGTTATTGTACAGAAATTATTGCACGAAAGTAAGAGTGTCCAGGTATGTATGTGAATAAATAGGTAAATAGATAAATAAGTTATTGCACAGTGACACAGTATTGCAGTATTGCCGGCTATCTATTTCCTCCTCCCCCCAAGTGAGGAGTTGTACAGCCTGATGGCATGAGGGACAAAGGAGTTCTTAAGTCTGTTGGTCCTACACTTGGGAAGGAGCAGTCTTTCACTGAACAGGCTCCGCTGGTCGCTGATGATGGTGTGCAGAGGGTGGCTGGTATTGTCCATAATATCCAGCAGTTTTTCCAGTGTCCTCCTCTCTGCCACCGTCACCAGAGGGTCGAGCTTCATGCCGACCACAGAGCCGGCCCGCCTGATCAGTTTATCCAGTTTGGATGTGTCTTGGATGTGCTGCCCCCCCAGCACACCACAGTGTAAAAGAGGACACTGGCAACCACAGACTGGTAAAACATCCACAGCAGTTTGCTGCAGATGTTGAAGTTAGTTAGTAAAACATGAGTAAATTGTGTACTTGTTGGGAACTATTTGGGGATTAATACACTTTTAATGTTGTAGTGAGTGCTGGTATTTAAACCACCTGGATGGTGTAAATTGGACTACAGTGCTCATTGACAAAACATATCAGCTTAAGATATTCCAGTTCGTGACCTTTTGACCATATCGCAGGGTCCTCATCAGGAGAGTTATTCAGTTGCCGTCAAAATGTATATGTACAAACTGTCCATGATTCTGGGCACCCTCAGGATCTGTCCTTCTTGACCTTGGAAACAATCACTATCAGTGCTTTCATTTATATCAATGGAGGAACATATCACCCACTGTGACAGTGTGGCTCATTCATGTACTTTAGGTGACTTCAGGGAATGCACATCAGATGTCTGTGATATGACACTCCCATTAGAAATGTGACCCCAAACAAAGTTTTTTTTGTCTAAATATGAAACCTCAGACACGAGAGGGCTGATTTTGAGATAAATATATAAACACATTGTTGCTGTCCTGTGAAAACCATTAATCTCCAAAATGTCTACTTTTAATGAACTAAGAAAATCATCTTATTATTCAGCTTTTTGACAATGCAAGTTTAGATTATCCCATTCTTGGGGCAAACCAAAAAGCAACATCTTGCTAAAGTTTACCTTAAAAATTAAAGTCCTGTTCGTGTCATCATTCCATGGTGAAACATTTTTACGCACGTGTCTTCATCCTTACAATAAGGTTGCATATTATGGAGGACAGAAACTGCCAAAATCGATAATAAATAAATGGCTCAAAGAATCAATTATATGCCATTAAATGCAGAAAAAAATTAGATTACAATTTAATTTAGCATTTTATCTATTAATGTAATTACTTTTTAATTCATGTATTTACGTAATCATTTCTATATTCATTTCCTTTTGCATTTTGCAAGATAATACATAGACAAATACATGACAACAAATGTAAATAAATATTTTGATAAATAAATGTACTTAAAATTAATACATTAGTAAATAAAATGGAGAAGCAAATGGGAAAATAAATAAATAGGGGAATGAATACATATCTAAATAAAGACAGAAGCAAATTTAAAAAAGAGGTGTCAGTTTATGTGACTATGTAGTCATTCATTTATTTTTAGAAGTATTTTTAGATTTGTACGCTTTTAATGACGTATATACTTATTTATTGAGCCATTCATTTATTTATTTTATTTTTGATTTTGGCAGTTTCAGTCCTCCATACAATATTACTATCCTGAGTTATGATACTAATGTTGCTATAACTGTCAATATACCAGCCTGTCAGCACATCATTTAAATGTATCTTATGTGTTTTATTTTTGTTGTTCTCTTCACAGTGAAAGTTCCAGTTTTATAGCATCCATCTAAGACAGTGTGAGCTGTCTCTGGGAGAACGATGAAGAGGCTGAAGTTGAGGTTGAAGATGGGAGGATGATGAAGGACGGGGAGGAGGAGCTCTGGATGTCTAGAGGACTCTGATATAACCAGCTCAGTCGAGCATCACAGAGACTTGGACTGATCTTTGTCTTAAAGGCACTTTACAACATAGTTTGGTGCAAAAGACAGAGCACGCACAGGCCCACTATGGTATTGATTTAGTATTTGTACTGAAGGAAACAGGAGAATGTAGGCTTTTATGTAGGCTATACTAAGTCATTATTTGGTGCAGCCACTGTTGTACAGGTGTGTCTGTAAATAATATTTCACAAAATCTGCATTGCTGGTTGGGATTAAATTTCATATTGTATTTTTTCTTGGCTGCCTTCTCAGTCTTTACACGAAAAATCTATATCAGAGGATTATGTTGTTAATAGAGTGGAACTATTTTTATACTGTCAAGTACTTCACAGATTCAGAGCTATGAATAAACTCCCGGGAAAATGATGAGCACCCACTCACCGTCAGCAAATGACTGCAAACTGAGATAATGAATAGAAGTAAACCTAGTGTGAATTTCACCTTCTGCAAACTGAAATGTCATGTTTTTGTTTTGTTTTTGAGAATAGGTGCTCAGTGTGAGCGCTGCTGCTGTTTTATGAAGGACAGTATTTCTTAGATTTTAGACTGCCAGTGCGAGTTTTATACAATATGAGGCACACTTTAACAATATGTACATTTTTTTATAATGTAGCCATCATATGATGATTTATTCATTATGCCAAGTACAATATGTGAAATATGTTACATGTTTATAATTTGCATAATCAGTTGTTATTGTTGTATGATTGACTTTTTCCAATTCATATAATGCTTCAGGACTGAGTAGCAGTTTGTAATCTGGCTCCAGGCTCATTATGCCTTAATGAAATTACCAAGTTCCTATGGATCACAATAAAATGGGAAAGAAACCGAGTGTGGAGTCACACTTTTTGTTCCATGAAATATTCTATAAATATGAAAATATATATATGAAATTAAAAGCCATTTATTTCTCAATAAAAACTAAAGAAAGGAAACTGATAGATTACTGATAACAGGCAGAGTTGTATCCGTTTATTTCTTTGCACTTTTTACAGTTTTACAGTTTAGTTTTCAGCACATAACATTGTTATGACGTGATGAGTTTTGTTTGTAGTTAGCACCTACATTAAGTCTGACTAATTGTTACAGACCTGGGATTTGTATTTACGACAGTGGTGTTGCACTCAGAAACTGTGGGGGGCCAATTTCTACATAATGTTGCTTTAAGTACATTTATTGCCAAAAAAAATATTTTGAATACTGAAGTACACTTATTATTAGATAGGCTACTTTAAGACTCTTTTACTCAAGTATTATTCTTATGAGTGACATTTTCTTTAACCAAAGTAATATTTTAAAACGATATCTTTACTTTTAAAGTATGATGTTTGGGTACTTTTTACAACACTGTATTTTACAAAATGATTACTCTTACTTTTGCTACTTAAAGTGGGTCTATATTCTGCTAAATGACTACTTTTACTTTTGGTATTTTAAGTATTATTTTGATGCTGATTGCCCAATTATGTAGGCTACTTATACTTAAGTAAGATTTTGATTGCAAGACTTTTACTTGTAACCAGTGATGTATAAAGTCCAAAAAGTCATACTTGAGTAAAAGATGTCACGATAAATGTCAAGTCACTCATATAAATAGTACTTGAGTAAAAGTCTTAAAGTATCTGATATTCAATGTACTTACATTAAGAATCAAAAGTACAAGTAAAAGTAAATCTACATATATATAATTCAAACATTCACTCATTTGGCTCTGATGCAACATGTAATCTGAAAAGTAACTAGTAACTAAAGTCATCAAATCAATGTAGTGAGTTTAAAGTACAATATTTGCCTCCAGTATGTACAGTAGTGGGGTGGAAATACTCAAGTAAAGCACAGGTACCTCAAAATTGTACTTAGTTCCAGTAATTGAGTAAATGTACTTAGTTACAATCTACCACCGCTTGTAATAGAGTATTTTTACTCTCGCTTTGAGTAAAATAGGCCATATGAGCCCCTTGCTCCATCACTGACACATTTATTAATCTACATCCTACCAGAGGGAATCGATTTACTCTCAGAGATAAAGAGTAACGTAAGTACTCAGTACTTTCAGTAAACTGTCCGGTGCTTTACGCGATGAGATAACGTCACGTGACCAGCATCACCTGACGATGACATGTTATTTTGCACGGCAGTTAGTCTCCTATGGTTGGTTTTGTCCGGTGTACAGTGAGGACAGTGGTGCGAGCGGCTCAGTGACCGACGGTGTGTCATCGCATCACACTCGATGACAGCAGCGGTTTATTTAACACGGGGCTGTCGGCTTCAATTACCCACAATGCCTCGCTTGTTGCCGTCTGGCGAAGGAGTGACTGTGTAGAATCAGACAGCCAGCTACATTTGACATTCATGTACTTGTCGTTACTATGCATTTTTATTGTATGAAATAAGACAAAGAGGGAAAGAAAATAACAGGGGAAGGCGATATCTGTTGTTGTCAACGCACCAGCAATGCCTCTCTTCACGACAAACCCATTTGACCAAGATGTTGGTGAGTAATCAGGACTGGGGGCTATTTCTAGCAGGCTAGCTAAAGTAGCTTTGATCTGTCAGCTTTGTTTGTGTTCTCCAGCTGTCTTTTACCCTGTATAGCAGTGATGATAGTGTGTATATATGGCTGTGTTGCAGTGTATACTGCAGGCTATGTACACTGAAACGCTGTAGTCCATGTGAATGCATCTTCAGTCTCGTTTGCCTGTGTTTGTTGTGATTCGCTCTGTTAGCCAGTTAGCTAAGTGGCTAACAGCCTCATCTTATGTTGAGATTTAGCTAGCAGCAAACTAACATTTTACTGATAGCATAAAAAGCTTTGAAAACGTTCACTTATGCACGCCATGTGTAAAGCTATCGTTGCGTGTACTATTTACTTATTTTATTTGTTATATGTTAAGTCTATCTTCAAGTGTTTTTAGACGTGGGGCACAGATGCTGTCATCAAATAATTGAAGTACCGTTAGCTAGCTAGCCATCTGCCTCATCATTGCCTCACTGTGTGATGACTAACCAATATGATGAACCTGGCATGTCACGCTGAATGCAAGTGAAAGAGGATGCGGTGGTGTATGAAACCAGAAAGGCACTGTGTGTTTCCTTTTTCTCTCTTTGTTCTGTGTCGAGTGGTTAACCGCTTCATTAGCATGTTACAGTGTACAGGAGGTGGCCAAAGTACACAAACACCTCATTATACAGCACAATATAAAGCTACAGCCCTTTAACTAGCTGTAAATGCAAATTTAGTCAAGCACATGATGTTGTGTATGTTATGGACGGCAGGTGTTATTTAGCTTGAGTGGTCATTTTCAGGCTGTTTTTGCAGTATATGCTGTTATGCGTCTCTTTGGCAGTGTTGATCATTTACTTGTGGGGATATTATGAAATTCCTCTGTGTGGTATTCCTAATCTGATATCTCAGTGGTTATACATCTTGATGTAGTACATTTTCTATAAAGCAATTCTGAGCCTCTTAATGATTTCTGGCTAAGTCAGTAATTTCATTACCTTAAAAATTGATTTACTTCATCACATTGATGTTAAAATGAAATAAAAATCCAGTATGATCATAAATAAATCCTTCTCATTTATTTTCAGCATCGGTCACAATGGTCTCATATCTTTGTGAATGGCCTTTCATTATAATTTTCTTTTTCGGACGATATATTGTCCAAGAAATAAGAGCTTTTAATGCCACTGATAATGATAATAATACAGCCCACGGTGAAACTCCAACACAGAGAGTAGATGAGAGGACAGAAGCAATGCAATGTGAAGAAATGAAACGTGTCTCAGTAAAGTTTCTTCTGTTCTTTCAGCTTAAGTGCTGTGCCCAGGTCCTATAACGACAGGAACAAAAACCCTGTCTAAACACTAAGGAAAATTCAAATAGCTTCACCAGTGTAAATGGCATGTCAAATTCATATCATCAGATGGCATACATCACCAAACTTTTGACTGTTTTGTCTCTTTGCCAGTGCAATTTCCCAGTGTTAGCATGTATTCATTTCATGATTACAGAGGCAGGTAAACACGTGGGACATACGGTTGGATAGCAGTACATTTCAGCTTTGTAAGAGGTCTTACTTTCACCGCTTTTATTAATGAATTTATATGTAAACATGAGGTACGCAGTGGGATTATTAGCTATTTTTACTGCATGAACTGCTGGCCCATCAAAGACTGCAAAAAATGTGTCATTTGGCAACATGAGAAGTTGCATAAAATCATGGTGACATATGCCAAAGACAGGAAAACTGCAATGGCAAAGAGGAACTCGCCACTTTTGAAACACAGATGCTAACCGTTGTAATTTCTTAACAGCACAAATTAACTTCAAGTTAAATTAACACCTCCAACAGTCTGAACCCGAACCAGACATTACAAGCTTCGTCAGATTGGTATTTACTACAGGGCGGTTGTATTGTTGGGGCTTCTGTTATTCTGTCTGTATCTCTTGAACGTTTATTCTTATTTTTTATGATTTAAAAAAACAAAAAAGACCAAAGAAGAGGATCTTGCACATACCAAGAGCTTGTTTCGAAAGGCTTTATTATTTCTGATCCTCACCTCTTCTTGCTGACACTAAATGGAATAAGTCATGAAAAAAGTGCTTTTGCAATCTTTAATTTTTCTGCTTATGTTGGTCATTGTGCTTCTTTTCTGCAGAGAAAGCAACCAGTGAGATGAACACAGCTGAGGACTGGGGCCTCATTCTGGACATATGTGATAAGATAGGGCAGTCACGCACTGGGTTAGTTAACTGTCTTCTTCGTTTTAAACCTCACACACAAACACATTTATCAGGCATTGTAAAACACACAAATACCAGGGTTGGAGATAGAACCCAAGGACACAAAGTGTACAAAACATCCTAAGTGACTTATTCTAGTGAATGGTGCTGGATTTTCTTTGTCCTCAAGCTGTTTATTTCTATCATTCTGCTGCAGGCCGAAAGAATGTCTTCGCTCTATAATGAGAAGAGTGAACCACAAGGATCCCCATGTGGCCATGCAGGCACTGACTGTAAGCAGAGTGTAAACAAACAACCATGTTTGGTATAAGTGTGATTGTACAGTTCACGAAGGCATCATGTTGTCTTCTCGTCATCTACCCTCAGTAAACCTTTCACTGAGATGTAAACTAGTGTAGGCACAGACTTTATTCTATGAGAAATTAGATGTTTGTCACACGTTGCTCTGGATGAAATAGTGAGTCTGATGATTTGTTTGTACTGATGTCCTCACAGCTCCTTGGTGCTTGTGTCTCAAACTGCGGGAAGATATTTCACTTGGAGGTGTGCTCCAGAGAGTTTGCCAGTGAAGTCAGTAACGTCTTAAACAAGGTATGATGTCATTTTCTTTTCCTTTTTTTATGCGTGTTGTCCACGTGAGACCTATTCATTGTTTTAATGCTGCTGTACATCCAGTACCTTGTTCTCATGAGGTGCCTTTTTAATGATTGTCCCCAGGGCCACCCCAAAGTGTGTGAGAAGCTGAAAGCCCTGATGGTGGAGTGGGCGGAGGACTTCCGCAACGATCCCCAACTCAGTTTGATCTCGGCTATGATCAAGAATCTACGTGAGCAGGGTGTTACTTTTCCAGCTGTTGGATCCCAGGTAGGCACGTAGGGTGGAATAGACTAGTTTTTGTTTGTGAATTTGTTTTTCAGAATAAGCATACTCTGTATAAAAGGTAAGGGGTGGACAGATGATTCAAACCAAAACCATACAACTGCAATGTCCCCATTTCGGCTCTGGCTGAGCATCTTTGCTGCCTGTCCTATCAACGTTGTTAATGTCTACTCAAAATGGACAAAAGTTCTGTGACTGTCTTTATCCTTGATGCTCCTTTATTTGTGCATTTTCATTGGTGTTGCAACCATGTATTTGTGCATTTGAAGTGAATTGTTAAATAAATAAACCAAAAAATCTAACATACAGTGGGGCAAAAAAGTATTTAGTCAGCCACCAATTGTGCAAGTTCTCCCACTCAAAAAGATGAGAGAGGCCTGTAATTTTCATCATAGGTACACTTCAACTATGAGAGACAAAATGAGAAAAAAAAAATCCAGAAAATCACATTGTCTGATTTTTAAAGAATTTATTTGCAAATTATGGTGGAAAATAAGTATTTGGTCAATAACAAAAGTTCATCTCAATACTTTGTTATATACCCTTTGTTGGCAATGACAGAGGTCAAACGTTTTCTGTAAGTCTTCACAAGGTTTTCACACACTGTTACTGGTATTTTGGCCCATTCCTCCATGCAGATCTCCTCTAGAGCAGTGACGTTTTGGGGCTGTCGCTGGGCAACACAGACTTTCAACTCCCTCCACAGATTTTCTATGGGGTTGAGATCTGGAGACTGGCTAGGCCACTCCAGGACCTTGAAATGCTTCTTACGAAGCCACTCCTTCGTTGCCCGGGTGGTGTGTTTGGGATCATTGTCATGCTGAAAGACCCAGCCACGTTTCATCTTCAATGCCCTTGCTGATGGAAGGAGGTTTTCACTCAAAATCTCACGATACATGGCCCCATTCATTCTTTCCTTTACACGGATCAGTCGTCCTGGTCCCCTTGCAGAAAAACAGCCTCAAAGCATGATGTTTCCACCCCCATGCTTCACAGTAGGTATGGTGTTCTTTGGATGCAACTCGGCATTCTTTCTCCTCCAAACACGACGAGTTGAGTTTTTACCAAAAAGTTCTATTTTGGTTTCATCTGACCATATGACATTCTCCCAATCCTCTTCTGGATCATCCAAATGCTCTCTAGCAAACTTCAGACGGGCCTGGACATGTACTGGCTTAAGCAGGGGGACACGTCTGGCACTGCAGGATTTGAGTCCCTGGCGGCGTAGTGTGTTACTGATGGTAGCCTTTGTTACTTTGGTCCCAGCTCTCTGCAGGTCATTCACTAGGTCCCCCCGTGTGGTTCTGGGATTTTTGTTCAACGTTCTTGTGATCATTTTGACCCCACGGGGTGAGATCTTGCGTGGAGCCCCAGATCGAGGGAGATTATCAGTGGTCTTGTATGTCTTCCATTTTCTAATAATTGCTCCCACAGTTGATTTCTTCACACCAAGCTGCTTACCTATTGTAGATTCAGTCTTCCCAGCCTGGTGCAGGTCTACAATTTTGTTTCTGGTGTCCTTTGACAGCTCTTTGGTCTTGGCCATAGTGGAGTTTGGAGTGTGACTGTTTGAGGTTGTGGACAGGTGTCTTTTATACTGATAACGGGTTCAAACAGGTGCCATTAATACAGGTAACATGTGGAGGACAGAGGAGCCTCTTCAAGAAGAGGTTACAGGTCTGTGAGAGCCAGAAATCTTGCTTGTTTGTAGGTGACCAAATACTTATTTTACCGAGGAATTTACCAATTAATTCATTAAAAATCCTACAATGTGATTTCCTGGATTCTTTCCCCCCATTCTGTCTCTTATAGTTGAAGTGTACCTATGGTGAAAATTACAGGCATCTCTCATCTTTTTAAGTGGGAGAACTTGCACAATTGGTGGCTGACTAAATACTTTTTTGCCCCACTGTATATCTTACAAAAATGTTTTATTCAAATGAGAAATTTAAGTTTTGGGGGGGTTTTTTGCTTTAAGTTACGACCCTGGTTTGTCCTTTTAAATCTTCTGCTGATTCACCTAAGCATGCAATTTTCTTTTATCCACAGGCTGCAGAGCAAGCAAAAGCAAGCCCTGCTTTAGTGGCGAAGGATCCTTCCACCTCAACAAACAAAAAAGAAGAAGAAGACTTGGCCAAAGGTAAGACACGTTTCTTCAATCCTCAGCTGTAAATGAAGAAATGTAATTGAGGAAGCATTATCCCTAAAAACATGCACGCCAACACTTTTAATTCATTATTTACATTGCATAAATCACTGTTTACGCTGGATTAATGCTTTGCAGATGTTCAGCAATATTGAAGGACTCTCAAGGGCAAACACATAATTTCCCATATCCGTCTCTTTTGTTTGTGTGCAGCTATCGAGCTGTCGCTGAAGGAGCAACGCCAGCAGCCACAGACCTCCCTGTCGAGCCTTTACCCCAACACCTCCAGCCTGCTCTCATCGCACAAGGCAGACGGCAGGAAGGTCCGCGCCATCTACGACTTTGAGGCTGCTGAGGACAATGAGCTCACCTTCAAGTCGGGAGAAATCATCACGATCCTGGACGATAGGTGAATTTTTACACAGAGAGAAAAGGCATGTAGGATCAGCACATGAGGATTTGTTAAATAACTGAGAGGATTGAGGGCAGCTAGGTGGTATTCTGAGTCAGGTGACCATTCCCTGTTAAGAGTCTGTCTTGCTCAGTGCCTTTGAGCTGAGCACTGACAACAAATTTACCCCTCAGGTATCACTTTACTGTATTATCTCTAAGAAATTACTTTTCAGGAATTAATAGAAAAAAATGTCCTAATGTTTTAAAGAAGCTTGAAACAAATTAAGTAGTAAAATAATCTGCTCATCTAATCTGTTGAATTTTTAATACGAGCACTGAAACGACATCAATTTAAAATCTTTAAAATCTGTTGGTTTTTTTGTTTTTTTTCTTCATTTCAGTGACCCCAACTGGTGGAAAGGGGAAACATACCAGGGAATCGGGCTGTTCCCCTCCAACTTTGTCACTGCTGACCTCACTGCAGAGCCTGAGATGAGTGAGTACACACACTCACACACAGAACACACCCTTTATCCACTTATGTCATCTGTAGTACTTTGATAGCCTATTTAGTCCATTAGCTATATTGCTTTATTGATCCTAGAGTGGGAAATACTTTATCACTTAAACACGGCTGGTGCAACAATTCAAAGAACACAGTACAATCAAGACATTGGTTGCATAGACAGAAAATGATCAGTGGGTTATCACATGCAGTAAAAGACATTGCTGCATGTACTTCTCGTAAGCCATTTGAGAATTTGCTCTGATAGCGTTCTGGATGAATTCCCTCTTATTAGAGAGAGCTTTATAGAACTTTTTATCGTTTCTGAGACTAATACAACAGCTTGAAGTATCACGCCAGGTTGATACACAATCATTTTTCCTCTGTAGTTCCTGCTTCAGTGTTTTTCTTCTGTTTCCTAATGTTGAATGTTTGAGCTTCACTGTGCAGAATGATGTACACGCAGAACTTGACACTACAAGGATCAGGACAAGGATCTCTACAGCACTACAGTACTTACACTTAGCCAAACTGTGATTTTGATTATATTTAAATAATATAATCATACTGCTAATGTGCATTCTGCTATTCAGCCCTTTTCCTCCGAACATGACGACAGCTTATGACTTGTTACAGCAGGTTGCATAAAAAGTAACTCAACGTATACCAACGTGACATTTGAAGATGATTTGTCAATAACTCGTATCGGATTGTAACTTTTATTTTCCTCTAATCTAATCGGACCATTAGTGAATGTCAAGTCAGCGTCTCCCGACCTCTTATGTATGTGAAACTGATTACTTATGTTGCTTTGTTGCTGCCACACCCACTTTTACTTGGGTATCTACAGTGAAGACAGAGAAGAAGACAGTACAGTTCAGTGAGGACATCCAGGTGGAGACTATAGAGCCCGAACAAGAGCCTGTGTATATAGACGAGGTAAGTTCCCTCGTGTGAATTCCTGCATACGAAGCTTGTTCAGCCTCAATGAGATCTGACAGTTGCATGAATAAATAAAGAGTTTTGCTCCAAATAAGATCTGCTTATCTCCTGACGATGTGAGAATAACAAAATCAAAAATCATAGACTAGGTTTGCTATATTGTATTAAGTGTCATCGCTGAATTTTTTTGGCAATCTTTCAGGACAAAATGGACCAGCTACTGCAGATGATCCAGAGCGCAGATCCCACAGACAACCAGTCAGACAGCGTCGAGTTACTACAGTTGGAAGGTAAACCGAATTTGACACAGAAGTCAATGTCAGTATACAGAAGCTAATCTGGAATGTATTGTTTTTATTAAGGTGGATTATTGATGTTTTGTTTTTTTTACCAGGTGCCTGCAATCAAATGGGACCGCTCATTGACCAAAAGTTGGAGGATATAGACAGGTACATACAGAAAACTACAGACGGCAGACATAAAAACTAATTCAAGCGCTCCATAGATAGTTAAGCAGATCTAATTATGTTTTTGCCGTGTGTGGGGTTTGTATCATCAGGAAGCACTCGGAGCTGTCAGAGCTCAATGTGAAGGTGATGGAGGCTCTGTCGTTGTATGCCAAGCTAATGAATGAAGATCCAGTTTACGCCATGTATGCCAAGCTGCAGAGCCAACAGTACTACATGCAGCAACCTGCCAGCGTAGCACAACAGGTACTGTCACCTTTTCATAGATGCGAGACATGATATGTGCACAATTTCCTCAGTCTTAAAGGGGCAGTTCACTCAAAAACAAAGTAACAAACTTTACTGATGGAGCCACCATAAACTGTTCATGATGAAGTCTATAAATGATCAATTATTATTCAGAAAGAGGATGTTGCCTTTCAACCCTTTTAAAATTTGAGATCAGATCTGCAATTGTTAGCCAATTAATTGATTAGTTGATTCGTTTCAGTCATTTTTCAAGTGAAAGGGTCAAGCATTTGCTCTGTCTAGCTGCTTAACTTTTAAGATTTGCTGCTTTTCTTTGTCTTTTATGATAGTAAAGGAAAAGTCTTTTGTTTTTGAACTGTTGGTTGGACAAAAGAAGCAATTTGAAGACGTCACTTTGGGCTGAGAAATTATGATGATTTCTTTACCTTTTTATAGACTAAATGATTAATCAAATAATCATTAAAATAATAAGTAGATCAATCAATTATAAAATTAATTGTTAGTTGCAGCCCTGAATACCATGATTCACCACTGTCAGTATCTCCAAGCCTAATGAATCATGCCAAAATATCTAGATGGTCTTCACTTACACTCCAGATAAGAAGAAAATTAAGTCTTTGGTGTACTGTACTTTAACAGTAACAGTTTAAATGTCCATTTGTATGATATGCCTCCATAACTTCAGGAGGAATGAGAAGCTCATTGTTGCAGACTAATGTTTTTTTTCCAATTGAGAAAAGTAGCACCATGTTATAAGATAAAATGTAGCATTATATAGATTTACTTTGGATACCCACCTGCTATTTTACATGTTTTACATGCTGTTGATCCTAGCACAGACTCATTAACACTGCGTATGTGCGCACAGGTCTACCCTGGTCAGCCTGCATCAGGTTCGTATGCCATGAGTGGTACCGCGGTGCAGGGTTACACTGTTCCCATGGAGCAGCTTCCAGCTGGAACCCCCATACCTGGTCAGCCAGCTCCCAGGTGAGTTCCACATACCCCAGTAGTTTGGTATTCTGGTTCAACAAAGCACATTACAAGTTACTGACATAAATAAAATTAGCTTCACGTCATGCTGTTTACATGCCCTCTTTAAAGGGAGGAAAGGTTTAGTGAATTTAGCTACAACACCTAGAACTTTTCACTACTTTACTTTATATCTCATCTAGAGTCTACCTACCTTTTTTTTTTCCCATGACAACTTAGATACTACCGTTTGTTCTCAAATAGTAGTTATTACCTTTATTTTACCACAACTGCAGATCCAGAACTCCAGAACCAGGCCTTTACTTGTTACAGGCATATGTGACATCCCATTTGTACCTGGAACTGTTCTTGGATACATTATCCAGATAGTCCTGCAGAGCAGACCTGCACTTGAGTGATTTCAAGTTGTGCCAAACCAGCCCCAAACTCCCCTAAAATAATAATAATATCATTGACTTGAGTGAGTTGTTAGGGGACACTTTATAAACTATGTGAACTATAAGACAAATCCTTCATTTTTTAAACTCTAAAGCTTTCATGTTTTTCTGTTTTGATAAATTCAGTATAATCTAAATTTTCAGCAGTAATTTGTAAGTACACCAACAGAGACAGATTCACCACTCTGCTGCTATGAGTTTCACTTCTTTAACATAATTGGTCACTGAACAGAATAAACAGTGTTTCTGAGTGCTGTTATGGTACCATCAATGATGCTTCCTGCACATATTTAACATTAAAAGGCTTTGAGCAGCTCAAATGGCTTTTTAATATTTGGAAATTTGCAGGGAGTGGTGAGTTTTATTGACAATAACTTAACAGCGCTGAGAACCAGCACAGAAGCATTTTGTAACTTTGTGAGGTTCCATACCTGTCTTATAATAGTGACTGACTTGTTCATGCTGGTCATGGCTTTTATTTGAGGGTTTTATTAGAGAGTTTACAGTATTATGAGTTTAATGCTTCCATCTTGCTGTAGTGAATGCTGCGTCGCTCTTTTCCACAGTGACGTTCATATGTACATGGGCCAGCCGCCAGTCTACACTGCAGCTCCAGGCAGCATGGCCCCAGCAGACGTTCAGTCCTACCAGAACGCGGCGAACGTTCCCGGCCCAGCCCCAGGCACGACTCCCGCAGGCATGACGCAGACGCCAAACTACAGCACCGCCTCCGGCCCGAGCATAGCACCTTCCTCAGACGTCTCACAGGCCCCCTACTCAGAGAAAGCCTTGCTATAGGGCTGCCTGAGCTTACTATAATCGTCACGCAAACACACACACACACACACCAGACCTGATCAAATAGTGGTCATAGATAATTTCTTTTATTACGTTTTATAATTAGTTTTGTCACCAGATGGATGGAAAAATTCAAATAGAGTAGACTAACCTCGACATTTGACACTCTTAAATATAAATACAGTTACACTTCTCACTCCAGGTTTAGAAGTGATCATGAGGGTTTGATTTGAAGAGCTCACACCAACTGTGTTCTTTTAGGACTGTATTTAATTATTGTTTTGCATTTACACTCTTCTTCTTCTTCCTCCTGTCCTTGCATGATTCAGATGTGAGGACAGAGAGGAGCTTTCAGTGGCACTTTGAGTTTCAGTTGCACTTATTTAAGTTTTGGCCATCATTCAAGCCTGATCACTTCCAAATCTAGATCTGATAGCAATATATGCATTGTCCTTTTTTAATGTACGAGACCTGACATTTATTGCTTCCTTTTTATGATAGGACTATTGAAGAATTGTGGTAACACTTTATATTATGGGTCTGTAATTTTTAAATAGATTCCTGGAAAGAATGACTTCATTTGGTACAAATTATATTATCATTGGAAACTTTATTCTGCATACTATATATTTTTGGATGTTCAGCTAACCCACTGTTTACTGACTTAAAGGGACAGTTCACACAAAAAATAACTTTTTTTTTTTTATTTACCCATCTAGATTGTTTTGGTGTGAGCTGCTTGAGGCTCGTGCTCGGGACAGAGCTGGATGTAAACATTAATCGGTCCTCCTCAGCTGAGCTGTAGTGTTAGCTAGCTCCTCGTCCATGAGCAGATGCTCACCATACTTGCCAACCCTCCCGATTTTCCTGGGAGACTCCTGTTTACTTGTAATTTCCATGGTTTCCTCCAGGGATCACAATTCTCCTGTATTTCTCCCGATTGATGACAATTCAGTTTTTCCCTTTTTTAGTAATCATAACCTGAAGAAGTACAGTGTGTAGTCAGTGAGTGAGAGAAAAAGAAGAGAGGAGAAAGAATATTTAAACAAATTTCAGATGAGAAGAGAAGAATTAACGTTTACTACATCAAGTTTTAAAGGGAAGGGGATGTGAAATCTGCTGTGTCGATTTTTCTGACAATCACGCGGGGCGCACTAACGTCAATCACCATCAATAGGCGGACAAACAGAGGGCAGTGGCGTGACTCTATAAAGGGCAGTGTTAAAAAAATGAAAAGTGATAAATATTACTCTTTACGCAAATTTACGCTAGAGGACAAATTATTCTGCGTTGTTTTCTGAGAATTCAAAGTAAGTCCTTGAACCTCAAATTTTTGGGTCTCAAGGTTGGCAAGTATGATTCTCACTTCCTTCTGCACAGTGATACAGTGTAGTTTGGTAGAAAGAAAATAGTTCCTACATGAAACTGCTCACAACAAGGTCTGTGGATCATCTTGAGTACCTGGGTCATGATTTCTGAAAAGAGACATTGCTGTTTTCAAATGTAGAGATAAGGCAGACATCTCTAAAGCTCACACTAGAACAATCTAGATGGATATATAGCTCTACAGTTAAGGAGAAAATACGCATTTTTGATTTTAGAGTGAACTGTCCCCGTAAGTTACACTAATAAAGTGAATTTAACTGTTAATCTACAGTATTTTAACTTTTAATTAGTATAAAATTCCATAATATTTTCCTAGAAAATATTCAGAAATTACAGACCTGTTAAATAAGACGTTACCAAAAAGAAAACAAGTGTAACTGCAGCCACTTCAACCACAAAATATATATGCAATTACTATTTGATCAAGTGTGAATTACGCACAGGCAGTCCTTCACACCACCCCTTAACGTGCCCACTGGAGCCACACATAGACACACACACACACACACACACACAATACTCCGACACACTACCGCCAGGTGTACAGCAGTGGACACAAACACACACTAAACATGGTTGCACCCGTTGGTTCACACATCCTCAGCAGTATGTGATAGTTTACCTTCACTCACACACTAACATGCCACAGCCTTCCCACCCACTTAAAGCAACTGCTAATCACGTCACAAAAAGGGTGCGTCGACTTACATTTCTTTTCTTTTCTTTTTTTGATCAGAAAAAGGACTTTTAGCGATGCAGAAATCGTTAGGCTACTACATCCTGTATATGTCGTTGAATTTTAGAAGTATCAAACTGAAGCCACTTTGTTTTTGGAGGGAAAAGAAACCAGGGGGATTAAGCATGCACATGTCTCTTGTATATACTGTACTGAACTAGTAGTGAAGCCACATGATGACCTCATGGTGGGCTGTATGTTAGCACAGCTCCGGGTGTTTCTCTCAGCCTTTTAAAGGTGAACTCTGCAGCCGTGATGTCCCTGCTGAATTAAAGGTGTAAAAGCCAAAGAGAACAAAATGGAAAAAAAAAAAAAACTCACATGCCGGAAAACAAGATATTTTTTCTTTTCTTATCTCGATCGACTCCTTACTTCATACTGCAGAGTTTTCCTTTTCAAATTGAGAAGCTCTAGATCCCTGTTGGTGGATGTAGGGTTTCGCTCCGTCTCCATTCAGGGGCTGTATTAACAGACTAGTACCACAGACTTGGCTACTATGGGGCGAACTCTCCGAACGGCCCCAGTGTCTTTGAAGCATCTCTTTAGTCAGTGTTGAAAAATGAATACTATGTTGGTTTTTTTTGTAGTGCATTTTAATTTATGTTTTGATTATTGTTATGCTATTTTAAATGGAGAAGCAGTGCAGGATGTATGTATTCACAGAAAAGCGGAATTTGCGATATTCTGCCGAACTTAGTTGTATATTTAAAATCGCTCACATGAGAACATGGACATTTCTCTCTGTGTTTGATACATGCTTATTGTACTGTAGGGTCAAATGGTAATGTGAAAAACTGATCGAACCTCCCCACGCATTACAAACCTGTCCTTTCTCAGAGCTGTCTAACACTAAAAACAAATTCTACCTGAAGCAGAACTGAAATAAGGTTCCTACGATTCTGGAAGGTACAGTCAGGATTTATAAACACCTCTTTCCCAAGGTCCCACTAAACTGTCGTTACTGTAGTAACAGTGACGCCTTGATTAAGATCAAATATTGTACAAAGTCTGCTTCTCATAACATACTACTACATGTTAAAAGTCAGTGGGAAAGAGTTGATGTTTGCAAATACTGATTTGTTTGCAAAAAGCTAATGAAGCAGGAAGATTATTTATCTTTGGTTGTATTATGTTGAATGAAGCTACATGAAGGAATTTCCGGGCAGTTTGTGTTGAACTCGATTTTCCAATTGCAGGGCAAATTGGTGTGTTGATTAGAGCTGCAGCAATTAATCAATTAGTTGATCGAAGGAATTAATTACCTATTACCTATAATTAACTATTTTGATAATTGATTAATCTTTTCAGTCATTTTTGATGTAAATTTGATGTATCCAGCTTCTTAAATGTAAGAATTTGCCGCTTCTTTTCGTCATTTATGGTGATAAATGAAGAGTCTTTGGATTTTGGACCAATGGTTGAACAAAAGAAGCGATTTGAAGACGTCACTTTGGACTCGAGAAATTGTGATGAACATTTTTTCACATTTTTTTCACAATTTTTTGACCTTTACAGACTAAACGATTAATCGATTAATCACGCAAATAATAAGCCGAAAAAATTGTAGTTGCAGCCCTAGTGTTGAGGATCTGATGTCAACTTCTCTCGCGATACTATTTTTCAGATGCAATCCTCTTTGCCATCCCTGTGCCGCCTTAAGAGTATAAAACAACCCCAAACTTAAGCTCGGTACCTGGGCAACAAGAGGACAATTTATTCTCCAGAACTTGATTTTTTTGCATTAATATAGTTGATTCAAAAACAAGAATCTTTTATTTTGTTGTTTTCTTTGCTGCCTTTAACTAAAAGTAAGAGTGAAATAGTGTTAATGTTGGATCAAAGAGGGCTGAAAATATCAAATATGATAAAAAAAAAAAAAGTAGCAGCTATTCTGGGACCACGAGACCAGGAGCCAGTTAATCATCATCATCATCATCATCCAAACGTGACATCTTGTTGCACCACAGTGTTGGACTGCAGCCCCGATGTAACTTTATTGCACAGGATTGAGATGCTGCCTGTTTTTATGTTTTAAAACAACATCATTATTGTAAAGTTTCTGTCTAAACTTGTACCCTGCTGTTTGTATGTATTCTTTTAACCATACTTATTAATTGGTATTCACAATAAAACCAGGCCAAATGTACAGAATAATATCAATGGCTCCCTGTTCTTGGACCTTGTTTTTTCAGGTAAAATAAATACAATTTCTGTTTTTATCTAGTTATATTTGAAGGGGAATTTGTTGTTTTTAAACCTTGACACTATACTTACATATTTTGGTGTTTAAATGACCTATATGTCCAAAAGGTTTTGGTGAGTTTCATTTTGTTTCTGTCAAGTTTGAGTCGTTTGTTTTAAGATGAGAACATCTCTGCTTCTGTAAATGGAGCCTGGTGGATTCAGCAAGAGCAACAAAGCTGCTTTTTTTTCTAGTTAAACAAAAATGACTTTACTCTTGAACAAAAAAAAGTCTGTCTTTGTTGGGATACTTTCTGAAATGCTTTCAGACACTTGGAATAACAATCAGGGGCGAAAACAAGCACTTTTAGTTGATGTACTTGGACGGTTGCCCTCAGGGTTTACGTTGCAGCCGGTGTTGCAGTGATCTACTGAGTACAGCCATGTTGAAATATACCAGACTTCCCCTTTAACTTTACAATTGAGAGGCATTTTCAGGAGATTATAAGGCCTTTAAAAAACACATTTTGTCAATCAGCTCCAGCTATGAGTGATGGGGTCCAACATGAACACATTATTTTCTTTAAGTTCAGTTGGAAAAACGGGTGTTTTCTCATATTTCTGTGCACCAATCAGATTTTAGCAACATTTGGCTCAAAACATAATAAAAGTTGTGGGATTATTTGCTTATGTTGCTAATCAAATCTGATCGAACCACAGCCACAGTCTTCATAAAACACATACAGCTTGTTTTTTGAGCATTAAACTTTTAAAATGCACTCAACTGCCAGTTCATTAGTCACAGCTGCCTTAAATTAAATCCCCCAAAATGACCATACAGTCCAATGAAGACGTGTCTAAAACTGTTTCAACAAAAACTGAACAATATTACCTTCATCAAGGTAGAATTTATTGAAGTACTGTCCAATCAGATGCATTAGCTTTAGCATTAGTGAGGCGTATCAAATAAACAAGAATCTGACTGTATAATACCTGAAGATGTTTTTCCCCAAAACTGTTACGCTGCTGACTTAAAACAACATTTTGATGTCATACTCTGAAACCTTTTTCATGTGAGTAACTTGTATTTGTGTCCTACTTATTACTTACATACAATGTGAGAGTCATAAATTTCAAGAGCTTCTAATATTGTCCACTGCCTGGCCACTAGATGGAGATCAGGGTATTTGAGACCTGAGAAAGGCTGGATAGAAGAAATTTAGTAAAGTATACAACAGGCTAGATAAAGACAAATGTCCTAACAGCCACAGAGCAGGTCACTGTGGTAGGAATTATTAGGAACTGTCCAATTTCACATTACATTTTTAATTGTGTTGCAGTTCGATTCAATATTAACAATTTGTATTTTTACAATTCTGTTTATTATTTTGATCATCTAATGCAATGTAATGTTGTCCGAATGTAATCTAGTACTTTTTCCAGTGCTCGTGTAAATTTCAGCTGTGAGCTCAGGGTAATTTTCTCCTTGAAATTATGGGATAGGAGTGCTCGTCTTTGTGAGCCCATAAAAAGGCATGACCACCTCATTACCTCAGCAATAAAAGAATACAGCCTCCGCTGCAGTGTAAGCAGTGTCAGTGTGCAGAGTCCAACGGCCCGACAGGCTCGTTTCGTGGGAGATGATTGTCAAAGTCTTTGGCTCCAAGTTCAGACCAGCAACTGGTGTTCAGAGACCATGCTCTCAGGGAAGACAGTCAAGCTCATCCTGTATGAGGTGCTGCAGTTTGCAGCCCTCATCATACCCATCTTTGTGATTATGGAGAGGTTTGCCAGAATCGTACATGATGTGCAAGGAGATAATCTGACGGCCTACTGGCTGGTGGTGGCGGTCTCTATCGCCTATGTGACCACTGCGACACTGCTGGTGTGGGCTCCTCTGAAATATCTGATCCTGAAGCGGCGGAGGTTCGTCTCAGAGATCACACAGTGGTGAGTACAGATGTTGGGAAGTCTTGTAGTCAATGTCAAACTATCTACGTGAACAAATGAGAGATGATATGGAGAAATGAACAAAGTCAGAATAATGAGAATACCTTTTAAGAGCAGATTTGCAGTTTGTTGCTACATAAATAAAATTGACAAGGAGGAAACACTTGAATAATAATGAACAACGCAGTATTTGGAGGAAAAACTGAAGCTCCTAATTAATTAAAAGAAGTAATATCAGTAAAATATACTTAAAGGGGCACTATGTAGTTTTGGAGAGAACATTCAAAGTCAGTATTGTGATATTTGCAATTTTAATGAGGTAATAATACAAACTCAGAAATATTCATTTTTTCCATAACTGAATGAACAAGCTGTTCTCAGAGGAAGATAAGGTCCCCAGAACACTGTTAGAAGCTAGAAAGGTGGCAGGGCCTGTTATGAAAACAGTATTAACTGTCCTTTAAGGTCAGTTTGTTTATTCAGTCATGAAAACAAAGATAGTTTGTTTATTTAGTTTGTTTAGGCATTGAAAATCAGTCAATGAAGATTTTTCTCTTTGGATTAAAATGTCTTCCCCCAAAACTACATAGTGCACCTTTAAAGCAAAGCATCATGTTTCATATGTGTTGTATGTGTAATGTTAAAGCAAGACGATGTTACGTAAGAAATAACAAAATCTTCTTACAAATGAAAAGTTGAATTCAAAGCAATAAAATGCAGTCTTGCTCAGTTTGATACACTTTGAGGTTTGACTGTCACACCTGTCTGGTGTGAGCAGAAGCTTATGGTAGCTAACAATAGCAAGCTAGACATCACTTTATAACCAGCAGTCGCTGATTTTATCACTCGTCTCTACTACAGCATTTGTCATTTTCGCATAATTGTAAATTATGGCCACAGTGGCCTTTGTTCAGCCAAAGTTACACATTCTCTCTTTAATCTAGACAGTAACTACTATCAAGGAAGCACAATGTGGAAGAGTTTCAGCTGATACAATAAACCAATCAATCAAAACAATCATATACACTTATTTTGGCTTTTATAGAGCATATTGCCAAAAAATTCAAATTCAAATTTTTTGATAAAATCAGTTAATTCAGATGTGTCAACATATTAAATACTTAAATGCAGCCTACGGCCGCTTAGTCTGCAGATAAACACACTGACAAAAATCAAACAGTAGACTGGTCAGTGAAAGTAGTTTGGCTCTATTCATCTGCTATTATTTGAAATCGTACATAATTGTGTCAAACTTATATTGTTCCAGAGCAAGAAAGCTACTAAATACTCATTAATGTACTCAGTCCAGTTAGATACCATTTGCAACTTACTCTTCTACACTTCAGATACATCTCACTTTTTTACTATGTCATCTATCTGACATTGTTAGTGGGGATGTATAATATATAGTATATAAAGGTAAGTACGGAAGCATATTATCAGTATCAGCATCACAATACAATGTGAAAAGTTTATTGTTTTAACATGTGTTTTTCACATTATATCAAAGAATTACATCACATCACCTCATGCAAACTGATCACCTTATAATAAGAATCTTCTCTTGTAATAAAAATATACTGTTTGTCTTGATAAAACTTGAATGTTTCACTGTTATAACATCGCAACATATTTTTTAAAACATAAAACGTTTGAGAAACAAAAAAACAATATCATTTAAAGATATATATGTAATAATGTAGTAATATAAAATGAAAATATCTTTCTACAAGAGATACAAGATGAAATGTTTTATATTATAACAATAAGAAAAGGAAAGGTTCTTGTTATAATATAATTTGTATTTTGTAATGACGTTAAAATAAATATATATATAAATATATATATATATATTCTTATAATGTGAAAATATCCTATCCCATAACATCAAACCGTTCATGTTATAACGTGATACTGATCCATTTTTCTGTTTCTGGAGTGGCAGCAATATGCTTCCATATACTATGTAGGATAGAAGTCATGGTGTGATACTTACATCTGTGGCAAATAGTATTTAGCTGAACTTAATTACAGTACTTGAGTAAATGAAGTAAAAATATTTAGTGACTTTGTTGCACTGGAACAATGTTCCAAAGTTTGACACAACAAAATACTGGGATCATTATTTATATGTGAACTAAAACATCTTAATTTGTTTTCCAGGAGACCAACAGCGCTGGCGTATATCCTCCTGTGTACTTTTCCGTGCTTTGCTATTTTAATAACCAGCTCCAAGGTAATGTCATCGAGACTGATCGCTCTCGTCACTGAGGAGCACCTGTTGACATTTCTTTCTGTCATGCTCCGACGGGGTCCTTGAAGAGGCATTTTTGTTGTAAACAGTCCATTTGAGGCACAAACTGGTTTCATGACCCCCTTGTGTGAGCGAATGGTGTTTAGATCACTATAATTATTCACTGAGTGATGGTTGACACGGCACATTGCACCACAGAGAGAGAAAACGATGGCCTGTCACCAGGTCTACTCAGTCTCTTGAGAGTTTGCTTCCTGAAGTAGCATCCAAATATATTCTCTGTGTGTACTGAGACGGACTTTGACACCATCACAAGTAAAAGGAATTTGTCCATCGTCACAAGACTGAACTCTCCATCCGGGGTATTCAGTAACCCACAGTGAACATAACACGTTGGCCATTAACCCAAACTTTAATACCATCCACAGCTCTTAGGAAAACTTGACTCTTTACGCATGTAACACTGTGTCCTTAACCGTTTGATTAATGGACAAGGAAGATCATAAATAAGAGAATCTGGCCACAAAGACCTGTCAGACATATTCATACGTTTAATATTTCTTAATCTCGTGTTAAAGGCATTCAGTACCATCTTAATGTCTGTAATGATGGGGTAATAAAATCAGATGGCTTCTTAAAACTTGGAATGCAGGAGTGCCTCTTTCTCAGCGCTGCCAAATGTTGTAATGAAGAGTTTCCATTTAGTTTCGTCCTGCTTCATCCTTCATGATTTCTCAGTGGCAGATCAGTTCTTTCTGCTATTGAATTCACATTTATTTTTAATGCTATTGGTTGTACTGCAGGTGCAGGTGGACAGAAATCCCGGGATCCACGACCATTTCGATGAGTTGCCCGTCTCATTGGTGCTTGTGTGCCTCATCTGTGTGGACATCACAGAGAGGATTCGGTCCTGCAGGCTCCTCGGATCATGTAAGTCTTGAAGGCGTGTGTATATCCTGCTTTTTTTAATGAACTGGCAGATGCTCTGACATGTATATAGTAAAATGACTGGTATTGTCATAGCTGACTCACTCTCACACTGTCATGACTCATAGAACAGAGTAGTAAAGTGTAGTTATGGTGCGTTCAGTTTACTTCGGAAGTCAGAGCTTGGGATAACACATTACCCAAGTTCAATTGCCAAGTTGGAAAACCAGCAAAAGTCAGGTAAGCCATTTTTTAGCCATATCTTTATACCAGTAATAACAACACTTTACATGTTATTATGCATGTACAAACAGCAAAGCCACTTTCCACACATATAAGTTGGACACTACTGTGTTTATGACTGATTTAATGGCACATAAATCTGATGGAAGTGCTAAAAAAACACTGTTGATCAGTGTAGCAGCCATCTTGGATATCTCAATTTATCAGTTTAAATTGAACACACCATGAGTTACACAGGTACTTTTCCAACTATGACAAGTCAAAATGTCTGCTGTCTAAAAGGTATCCATAAAAGTGCAACATGAAAGAATTGGCCACATGTCGAATTCATACTCAAAACAAATAGGGGGCAGCATATCACCAGAGTAACTGCGAACTGCTGCTAACTATAGCTGCTGTTAGCTAGTTTGATCAGTTCTGTGCAGGCAGTGATATGGACTGAGAGCTCAGTGCACAGGGGGAGGGTTGGTGTTAGCACTGCTAGCACAGGAGCTTTACACCTGGACGGGCCAGGGCTAGCTGGTTAGCATGCTAACTTCTGCATATAACGCCAAAACTGTAATTTCTTCACATTCTGTTGATAATTTTAGTTAATATTCCAACTTCTTACATATTGCACCTTTAAACAAATTGGGTTGAATCAAGATGTCATAAGTTAGTTAACCTACTGCAAACCTGGAGCATGGTGCTATTCCAGTGTAGATGTAGTGGCTGGTTTCTGGGATCTCCAGATAGAGTTTGGGGAACATCTGGTGTGGGGGGACACATAGCTCACTTTCCCCTGGGGCCCAAGAGCAGGCTAATCTGGTCCTGATAGCCAGGATATACTGCATACTGTATGTGCTTCTCTAATGCAACTTTACAGCACCATTTTAAAACAACCACTTCCAAAATCACCCCCAAAAGTCCCTAAAGCACATTTTCTTCAGCACACTGACACCACATCTATATATTTGATTTTCAGTTTATCCACCACTTTCAACTTTTACTGTTTTATGCGTATTTGTCGCAGGTAGCCACAGTACACCGATAAAAAGTTAAAAAAGAAAGTGCTGAACACTTAACCAAGACAATATTAAAAGTTTATGAGAAAGCCTTTTGTTGTTTTTACTAAAATCTCAAAATACAGAGCAAGAAACACATACTTGAGGTAAACGGCTACATTTAATAGCACTTCTTTGCAGTGCTTTGCAATTTGCTTTATATTCACCTATGGACACACAAACACACTCAGGCGCTGATAGCAATGAGCTACAGTCTGACCATCTGGAGCAATTTGGGGTTCAGTGTCACTGGGCCATGTGGACAGGAGGAGCTGGGGATCGCAGTGCTAACCCTGTGATCAGTGGACGCCCCGGAGTGGAAACGTTGATTAATTCAGGTGTTCTTTGGCTCTAAATGTTGAAGGGAAAGCACACGCATCATACAGCACATTAAACACTAGTTGAGTGAACAAAAGCAAAAGTGAAAGATTCAAAAATAGAGTCTGCTCTTAGGACTGGTGGCCAAAACGTAACACACTGGTAATTAATGTTCAAGTGAGCATTAAGATAAGATAAGGTAAGATCAGATAAGATAGTTATTGATCTCCGTATGCTGCTGAATACAGCTGATGTTGTGTGTACTCTTGTCATTTGCAGCAGACGGCCTGGATCCTGACCTTGACATGTCAGGCCCCGTCCTCACCCACCTGGAACCTGTGACCACAGTAAACGGCCAGCTGCACACTGATGAAGGCCAGAATGGTTTGACCCAGGGCCAACCAGAGGCCAGGAACGGCAGCACCCCAGGCAGATGGCGGGACCTCGCTGGCTCAAGAGCGCCCAGCACTGCCTACCTGTACTCCTCCTCTTCAAGGCCCCGGTCCTACTCTGGTCCTCTCCGCTTCCTGTGGAGGAGGGACGACAGGGCGGAGGCTTTTGTGGACAGCTTCATGTTCTGGCTCGACACCGTGGAGCTGGTGAGAGTGGCGGGAGAGCCGTTGGTCTTCTTCTCAGCCTGGGTGTTCCCGATCTACATCGTGGCCTTCATGTCTACTCTCCGTGTGGCCATCACTCCCAACAACCCTCTACTGTCTTCTGCTGGATTTGCTCTGCAGGACCTTCCCTTCTTTGTCATTCGAGTCGCTCTGATCGTCGTGTTTGGTTTTGTAACTCCTGTGTTGTACCCGTTGAAAAATGTACTGGTGAGCCTGACTTTTATCTACTTTACATTCCTGACCAGGCTGAGGATTTTCAAAAGGCAGGCCATGTTTTGAGGAGGAGTTGCACATTGTGTTGTTAATAAAATATCTGCTTTGATTGTGGATGGTTGAACAGTTGGTATATTTATGTGTGGGGAGCTACACCGGGGATACACGGTGTTCGTACTGATGAAGAAGCACAACGTGTTTTGAATTGTAATGGCTGCAAATGTATTGTAAAGCTATTCATCCAAATAAAGGTGTGAAAATGATTCTGCATTTAAAACATAAAAGCTTGTGTGGGTTGGAGTGTACAGTCAGCCAACTGTTCTCATTTTTATGTGGCATATTTGAATCCAAATGTATTTATTGATACTGATGATGACATTGTGTTTACCTGCTATGTTTTTCTTTTCTTTTTTTATATCCGTACAACATTTGTTAACAAACTACAGAGAGTGATGTTGAAATGTGATGATTTTAAACCATTTCCTGTCACCTTTCCTATGTTAAATAAATATACTTTGTTTAAATGCACAGCATGTGACTTCCTTTCTATTTCAATTTTGTGCAACTTTATACTTTATACATCTCAGAGGGAAATATTGTACTTTTATCACATTTGTCTGAAAGGCCAGATATAGCAGCAAACAGGAGGATCGTGCTCTCCTCACGTTCAGGAGCAGACAGGACCGCCTCTTTTTAAAGTTCTCTGTTCTGATTGGATTAAGTGGGCAGGGATGCCAGAGAATGTATTTTCTCTCTCACTGCATGAGCTGAGGGAGGAGAGACATGGGTTACTGACAAACCACTCTACAGTGATTACTGTAGGAATATAGAGCTGTTTCACACTTATTTTAATGAAAAATAATATGATTTACAGCAGCTTTGAGTAAATGATCTGCGTACTTCTTCCTCCTCTGTATATATTCTCAGTTTTTCTCTCATCAGTTCAGTTCAGTTGCAGTTTTCTATCACAGGACCAGCACATGACCAGATTTTCTTTGCAGCTTCTAATTCCTTGCTTTGTCCTTGGCTGCTGCAAATTAGCATCTCACCCTCGTCTTTCGCCTGTGCTGCAGGCACCATGGTGGTTTATGTGTTTTCATGGCCGTATAACTCTTTGTTTTGTAACCTTGGCGAATGAGTGTGTGTGTGTGTGTGTGTGTGTGAGTATCGATATAGAATGCCACAGTGACACCACAGAGAGACGCTGGTGTATAATCGGTAGTCCTCCACCCGCACAAGTCTGACAGAATTACACCCCGTGGAGCACTTGGTCTTTGTCCGTCTGATGGATGAGCCAGGGCTGCGCGACAAAGTGTTTAAGGGAATTGCCAAACCGGTGGCTCCTGTCTCTCAAAAAAAAAAAAGAGAAGGGAAAAATGAAGAATTTGAAAAAGTAGCCGTAAACATCCTGATGCATCTGTGGTGATAAATTTGGTGAATCCCAGACAAGAATTTATATCAGCTTGAAATGCTTTGCCACACTGAGAGGGAAGATTTGTTAAAGGCATTATTAATGATATACACGGTGACACTGGTGACAGGACACCAGACAAGCAGCTGTAATTCAGAAGGAGGGAGCAGAGCTGGCCTGCTTTCATTTACTGGTATGAAACCTAAAATTAACTTCTCTTAATTTCCCTATAGCCACGATCATCCTCCTCCTTAATGATTCATACTATAATCTTCAAGAAAGCATTGGTGCAGCTTCAGTTATTGTGGCCATTTTACAGTATGTCGTGTCGGCAGACTGCAGAGCACATTTTTCTTTTATTCCCGTGACACAGAATAAACGCTCCGAATGATCAAAGGAAAAAGCAACAGCCTGTATCTGCTCCTCTTTATCTGAGCCTGTAAGATCCACGTTCAACTTTCAAGACTCCTCTGAGGCAGAGGCTTTCATTTCTTTCCTCTTTTTTCAGTCATCAACTGAACTTTTCATGCATGCTTAGAGAAGCTTTGCATTAATTCATCCAGTTGTAACTTCATATTCAGCATGCTTAAATCTCCCTCTTTTTTTTTTTTGTACTTTCTCAAATGGATTCAAGTGCAGCAACCTGCCTTTTTCTGTGCTCATTGAACACACAGATGTCAGGACTGTAGCCAATATTTCAGAAGTCGTGTACAAAAGTTTTCATGGCATACCCGAGTGAGGACTTTCTGAGTTACCACCAGCCAAGCCCTGTAACATTTTAAGTGTATTTATGAACTATATCTTCTGCGGATTTTGTCTATGCACTCGTCTAGTTTGGTTCTTGGGATAGAAATTTCAGTCCTGGCCACCACTTTGATCAGAAGAAATTTGTACAAACATTCATGGTCAAAATAGAATGAATCCTAATGAATTTAGTGATCCCCCAACCGAGGCTGGCTTTTAATTAAATATCTCAAAAACTATTAGATGGTCTGACTTGACATTGTGTACACACCCATCGTCCCATCAGGATGAACTGTAATAACCTTCCTGTTGATCCCTTAATCCAAAGTGCCCAGAGGATGTAACATAATGGATAGAGGATCCCCTGACTGTTTAATCTAGCCTTGAGCCAAGTTTTCACTTATCCTGTGAAATTCGTCTTCATCTTTGAGATGGATTGGCACAAAACATTCTTTGTCCCCAGAGGATGAATCTCAGTGTCTTTTCCTAAATGATTCAAATGTCTCAACAAGTATTGGACAGATTGCCGTGAAATCTGGTACGGATACCCATTGTTCCGCCAGGATGACTTGTAATAATCTTGTGTCCACTTTGTAAGAAAAGTAGATTTTTGAGTCTCATTCCCAACTTGTCCCAAAGCATCAGTATTTGATGAGTTGGGAATAAGACACAAAAACCTACTTTTTCTTACATTACATTTCTTCGTTTTATAAGTAAGATTTGTTACATTATTCCAAATGTTTCCAACAAAGTTCAAACCCAGAGAAATCCACAAGTTTACTTCATGTTGCGGTTCGTTGAATTTGGTCGCCAATCGCTTTGACTTCCAGGAAAGAGTCAGAGAGTGAGGAAGGAAATGTGACATTACCTCGTCCATGAACATTTGTACCCGAGTCTGGTCAGATAGATTTCATCAGCAGTGGTAGTTGCGAGTTCGACTGTGCTGTTATTTGTGTTTTTTCACCCACAACAGCCAGACTACTTTACTGTTCATTAGCCATAAACTAGCGAGCAATGGCATGCACTGAGGTGTGTGTGTCTGTGTTTGAATTCAGGTCAACCTCTTACTCAACTCAGCACTTACTAGAGACTCTCTCTCTTCTTTTCTTCCACTCCTCTCTGTACAGTTAAATCTAAGAAGTAATGTTCCCCTCCACCTCCAGTCAGCAGTCAACTTTTTAGCATGTAAATACCGGACAATGGAGGTCACCTCCGCGGATCCCTGCTGCAGTCAGGTTGATAAATAGGAGTGAAGATAAATCTACTATTAAAAACAAACAAACAAAAACAAACTCTGAGCTCTCCTCCTGTTGGTTAATGGCTCCAGATCAGAGCAGACTCTGATGTGGCTCTGGGTGTTAATTCCTCCAGAAGGTCTGGCACAATACTCAGCAAGCGTTTTTTGTTTTGATGTAGAGACCTCTAGCCGCACAAATTACATATTGTGTCTTTAACTTGTCATCTAGCACCATCATCAGGTGAAAATTTTAGTTGTCAAATCTGAATGGGAACTCCTGAACAGGGGAGTGTTTACACCACTAGCACATCTGCTGGTTAGCATGCTAATGGTACTTACTAAATATGTCTCTGCAACAACATCGTAATATCAAAACTGTTATTTATTCACATTCTGTTCATAATTTTATTTGTTTTTTTTAACCTTTTCAACTAAAATTCTTACATATTGCCCCTTTAACATGATAGCATTGTCACTGTGAGCATGTGAGCATGTTGATTTAGCATTTTAGTCACTGCGTCACTGCGCATGGTGACAGCCTCGAAGAGTCGCTACAGTGGCTTCAACAACAAAGATTGAATTTAGTCTAAAACAAGACGACAGAGACTTTGTGTACTTTTAGAAGCAAGCTGATTTCTTTCAGAACAGGATGAAATATTCTCACTGCACTGACAGATTTTCTTCAGCCTTTCGACTAAACTATAGACAGAAATGACTCGAAAACACAGAGAGTTTTTGCAGCGTTAAGCAGTCGCAGAATTATCCCCAGTGCAGTTCTTAAGGTAGCATGAAAAACAAGAAAGAGCGCGACAGCAGAGAGGAGAAATGACAGGAAAGGAAGCAACAGTGGAGGGAGAGAGGGAGGAGACACTGTAGACAGAGATGAAGAGAACGAGATAGAAGGGGGGAAAAAGAGAGGACGGACAGAGAGAGGAGAGGAGAGATGGGGGGGTTGCTGTTAAGGATGGGTGGAGGCTTTGTAAATCGGAGAGGCTGGAGGCGCATTTGAATTCAGGCTGTGTGTCTCCTGCGCTAGCCGAATGTTACCTGCTCTAGCATGGCAACAGAGAGAGAGGGAGAGCGGTGAGCTTCAGCTGCAGCCTCCACACACACACACTCACACACACACACACACACTCACACACACACACATGTGCATACACTGTCACAACAGGAGAGCAAGGAGTGACTCAGGTAAGCAGGAACGCTCCTGATGAGAGAGGGAAGCAGCGTGGTGGAGTGAGAGGAGGAGGAGCTATAGAGCTGCTGGGATTTCTGAGGAGAGGAAGAAAAGAGGAATTGCACAGAACCTGAAAATCTCTGTATCTGGACTCCCAGGGTGGGCTTACAAGGGAGGGATAGACAGGGATACAGGCAAGACGGATGTGGAGTGAGTCGAGAGCTCTGATTGGATAAGTCCGACCAGACCAGAGAGCATTGAGGGGCACACACATAGACAGAGAGAAGAAAATGACATTTAGTTTTTGTAGCAAGACTATTTGGGGGGTTTAATCCGGGGGGAGGCTGGAGGAGAGGTTTGTTTTCGACAGTGAGGTGGGGTAGCGGGAGGGCAAATAAACACAGGATGGCAGATGAACCACCTGTCCTTCTGAGATGAGATGAGGTGAGCACACACACACACACACACACACACACACACACACACACACACACACACACACACACACACACACACACACACATCAAGAAGACATACAAACCTCACACACTCACTGGATTCAGGACTGATTGGATCCCGGCTCCCCACAGAGCGCAGACGTCTTGTTTTTTTTTTTCTTTTTTGGAGTCATCTGAGGACATAACTTAGCAGCCACTGAAACCTCAGGTGGACCAAAGAGATAAGATCCTTTTTCTTTCTTGCGGGATCCCGACTACCTGAAGAGCCGGCGATCAGGTGGATCACCTGTGCCATGAGGATCCTGGCCTGAGACGACCCACCACCCCGGAGGCTCTATCAGCCTGTCCCCTCTTCTTCCCCTAACTGGATGTCTTGATGTATTGCTGTGGGCTGGGACACTGGCGGAGAGTGCAGTCCACCTATGTAAGTGACCATCGCAGCATCACTTGCAGCATCTCTCCTTGTGTTTTTGATCCCATAGCAACAGTGGAGTTGTAGCAGAGGGAGGGGAGGGGAGGGTGATACACGAGCCAAGGCAGATTATTGCATATAGTCTCTGTACACTTTTGCAAATAACCCTCAGAATTCATTCACAATTTTAGGTACCAGCAGCCGTGTGTGCGACTCGTACAACCTGTTATTTGCTGCTGAGGTGCTCTCTACTGAGTTTTCATTCAGGCTGCAGTTTATCAGGACAGACAGTGGCATTGTGAAACAGCTCTCTGTATTGATTCCAGCACAGGACTCCATGAAGACATGACCTAAACGCCAATAATCTGTGTTTTTTCTGTGAGACAACAGTTTGATTTCAGTGCCAAGCTAGTAAAATGGGGGGGGGGGGTTGCGTTTAAGGCGATAAGGCGATTTTAAATACATGACAGCTGCTTAGATGAGCTGTTCTCCTCACATCATGTGTCCTGTATGAGCTGTCTCAAGGAGGAGGTGAGTGTGGGAGGACAGACAGGTGCAGATATCTCATTACAGGCCAGGTTTTACTGTCCTCTCAATGACAGCGAGGAGCAGGGAGGACAATCTCACACCTCTCCTCCACCTGTTCCTCTTTATTTCTTCTTGTCTTCCCACCAACTCTCTCCTTCTGTCCTTCATCTTCTCTCTGTTCGCTGCTTCATCACTACAGCCATTGTTGATTTTTCTCTTCATGTGTCTACCCAACCTCTGTTAAATCCCGTTGCAGCCGATACTATAGAGTCCCAGAGCTGTGCATTGTGTGATGGCGCTGACTGCGGAGGACCTATCGTAACCACATCCCTACATGAAATAGGCTTACTGTCAGCTCCTCAACGCTCAATAGGCTGTCAGCGCAGATTACCACAATCTGTGTTGCTGCATGCAGTGTGTGTGCCCACCTCAGCAACAAGCTGGGAGAGAAACTTAAAGGATCGAAAAGCCACACACGGCTAAAAGCATCGACACATCAAGAAGTGGGACCTGATGCCCACATTCAGTGTCAATGAGAGTGAAAAACCCTGAGCCGAGGAAATGCACGTAAATATGAGGAAAATCTACAACATGTGTTGCTTTGATGCACTCAGGCTTAAAAAGCTTGTGATAAGTGGTTAATGCCTGTCTGGCTAATGTTCATCACTCATCCGTTATTTTCACTCCATTTGCCGCAGCACATTATGTGTTGTGTTGCCGAATACACAGTCGTCTATGAGATTTTTAAAAGATGGATCAATCTAAGTCACAGCTTTATTAGGACAGGGGTTCCCAACATGGAAGGTCGAAGACTAAATTACACATTCGCTGATCTACGATTCTGCAAATCACTGATATGTTCTGGTTAGGTCTAGGCACAAAAACCACTTGGTGAGTGTTTGTAAAAGATTATGTTTTGTCTTATAGGTAAATTGGAAATTGTCCTTACAGCTCATTAAAAATACTTGGTTTTTGGCTAGAAACTGGCTAAAAATCCCCAAAATATCCAATTTTCTTGTCACTAACATGACTCCAAATTGTTGCGACATCTCGTGAAAAATATGCAGATTTGTTGCCCCAAACACGCCTCCAAAATTGCCAACAATTTATGTTTATTTTTCCAGATTTTTCTCTAATCTTTGCTTTTTCATCATGAAATCTTGGATAGTTTTCTCTCATCATGCATCCAAAAACAAATGAAACAGTCTGAGGAGGGAACATCTCCTCTTTGGTTGCAAGTAGACATAACTTTGATTTAAAGGATCATAAAAGTTTGTGAAACACTGGTTAAGGGCCAATTTCTGATATTATGCATGATACACATCCAAATCAACATGTCAGAAGTAGCTTTAACCAAATATCACTTTAGATTTACATTTTTTTTAAGAAAATGTTCCTCCAGGTGTGGTCGCTGCTGGCAGAGAACAAAGCTGGATTACCTTAAGTGGCTGCCTGGCTCTAAGAAGGAGCTTAAGACACCTAACTGTTCTCTGCTTTGTTGTTGGTGTTTTCATAATGCTGAGCGTGAGGACGGCTCGGCCAACAGGTGAAGGGCAGAACTCAGTCATTCATATTATATACATTTCTTCAAAGCAGAGACGTTTCAGGTAAAATACATTCCGGTTGTTTGTTCTTAACCCTCTCCACTTATTTTGAAATTGTTGGAGGGAAAGTCTCTCAAATGATCACGTCCACTTCTTAAATCTTTGCAATCCCGGTGTAACATTTGGTTGTGAAACGTACATTCTTGTTCTTGTTGTGTCATGCTTCAGTGCCATTTTTAGGTGCTTGCACTTTACTTGTGTAATTCCATGTCACGCTACCTATTTTATACCTCCACTCCACTACACTTTGGAGGCAAATATTGTATTATCTTACTCCACTACATATCATATATATGATAACTTTAGTTACTAGTTACTTTACAGATTACATGCTGCATCAGAGCCAAAGTAGCACATTTTTAAATTAATTTATTCTATCTGACAATCAGCCAGGCTAAGAATCGGTCAACCCTGATTATACAGTATTCCTAGGAAATTACTTTTGATACTTAAGTACATTTAATATCAGATACTTAAAGGTTTTTACTCAAGTAGTATTCATATGGGTGACTTTGAATTTTACCAGTCATATTTTTACATGATGTCTTTACTTTTACTCAGGTATGACTTTTTACAACACTGATCATAAGTGACAAAAACAGCAAATCCTTATATTTAAGAAGCTGGAACCACAAAAAATGATTGAAAGGATTCAAAGATTATCAATTTAGTAATTTACTTTTGATCAGATAATCAATTAATTGTCTAATTGTTGCAGATCTAATGTATTTTAAATGGAAGTACTAAGTGTTGCAGGATGGAGGGAACTTTACCTTTTATCTTTTGGGAGTTTTGTGTTTTTTGATTTTGTATATACTCAAGAGGCAGACAGGGAATGTGGTGAGAGGCATACTGCATGTTATTGCCATTGCTAGAAAATCCCTGCTGTGTCTCTCAGAGGAGAGGCTTAAAAATTGAAGACAGATGACTTGGTGGAGGTATTTTACTTGTGTGATTTTCAGTAGTGACTTGTTTTTTGAGAAAAGTTTAATCTTTTTACTGAAATGTATAATCAGCTGTTCTCACACATGTTATATTTTGGAGAGGGGAGGATATACATGAAAAATGTTCTCCTCATTTTATTTGTTTACAGGAAATACAGATAGTTCTGATCACACCTTTACTTCCAGCGTTTTTTGGGGCATCTCTGGTTGTGGTCGTGCCACATCTCAACCTCCAGTTTTATTTCATGTGCAGGATGCAACATGAATTTTTTATACTGCAGAGGTAGTTTTGATTCCTTCCCTCTTCGTAGCCTGTTCCTGTCAAGGTGAATCTATAAGGGCTGCGGATCCATACAGTGCCGAGGTGCTCATTGATTATCACGCTGAATCAAAATCTTGTGGATTTTGTAAACACGCTGCGAGCTGCAGTATTGACTTGTTTCCTCACTCAACACTCGCACTGCTATTTCCTACCTCACCGGAGGCGATGGGCTTGTAGATCACAGACGAGTATCTGTGTAGGACCCAAAAAGCTCTTCAGGCCTGCTCAGCTTTCATTTATTTATTTATTTATTCTTAGAAATGCAGTTTAGATGAGTAGGGGGGTTCATTATTTGCTAATAAAGTTTTTAAAAAGATAAGCGGACGCTGTTGCAATTCTTTAATTAATTGTCTGACAAGAAAATATTCATGATAGAGAATATATTTTCTGTCATTGCTTAGTTAAAAGTAATGCACCAAGTACAGCCTGTTATTTTCAACACATTTTCACTTAAAGGCTCAGTCAAACAATTTAAGAAATCAATACCACTTTCACATCTGTGTGTTGAGTATGGCAGCGATTAGCCTAGCTTAGCATAAAGAGTGGCAGCAGGGGGAAACAGCTAGCCTGGCTCTCTCCAAAGTTCAGTAATTCAACTACAGACACCTCACAACTGACTAAATAACAGCGATGTATTATAAAACTAAGCTTTAGTTGAGCAACTAGTCACTTCATTCCTGTCAAGCTATGAATTTCTCCACTTGTTGATGCAGCGAGCATGAGGTTGTAGTTAGAGATAAGCCCTCTGTGTTAAAGAGCTTTGAGGGCTGTCTCTTGTACTAAAACCTTTCTAAAACCAAAAACACAAGAGCCAAAGTGTAAGGAATGGATTAAACTGTGTTTATCTGCTCTAATGTAAGCTGCTAACATTAGCATGCCTGGCTGACGAGTTACCTCCAGCAGTAACCTAGGATCTCTTTACTTCTAAAGCCTAGCATTAGCATTAGCATGGCATTAGCAAACTCCAATGTGTGGGGTTACAGATTACATGAGAAAAACATGTGAGGGATTGATACCAGTGTGTCACTGCTGCTAATATCAGAGTTAAACTAAGCATCATGAGGAAGTTCATGCTAACATTAGCGTCTCTGTCCTGCAGTTCATTAGATTTGGGGAAGTTTGCAGAAGAAGATTCCATTGATTGGGTTTAGGCATTGAAAAAAAAACATATTGGTTACATATATATGCACAAAAACAACTTTGTATAATCAGGGCAACGTCGTATAAAGAGCAACAGTCCACACAGAGACAGGAAAGAGGTGGATGGATGGGTCAAACACAAGACTTTTACTCAGAGAAACCAAGTTATCGTAACACAAAATAAGATTTCCTTTTCTTTTCCGCCGTTCTAAAATATCGAACAATTGTCAAATAAAACAGAAATACAGCTCTGCGTAGTGTAGAACCAATCACATTCAGATCAGCTGCATACTAATTAGGTAGAGTTGTGGCCCAGGAACACAACGTCAACCAAAGCTAACATGGCGACCACGACAAAAGTCTGGGAAGTCAAAACCTGTTGTTCCTGATTTCTGTTTGTGTTTTTAAACTTTGAGAGGCATTAAAAACATTATTTTATGAAAAAAAAAAAGAGTTTGGGATTTGGGATTGGCAGAGAGAGACATTCATCTATAATACCATCAATCTCTCATGCCGTCAATCCATCTCTTCCTCTCTCCGACCAATCACTGTCGTGGAGCTCAGCGCCGTGATTACAGTCAAAAACATACAGGAACAGAAACACAATCATGTTGTCTCATTCTCCTTTCTGTCTTTGTGTGAAATTAAGAGGCAGGTTATGGAGAAATATTCTGTATTCCACTAGAACCAATTCAGTGAAACATGTTTGTTTGTTTAATCTCATGTTAGGGATCAGTAACCTGCCCTCCAATCTGTGTCGGCCCTGACTGGCCCTCTCCAGTCGTCTGTCCTCCCTCCTCATACACTCAACATCCCTCCACCTCTCTAGCTCCGCTCTCCTACCTCTCTCCCTTCTCATCACCGAATTCCTCCCTTCCTATATTTCCACCTCTCTCCCTCCATCCATCTCCTCTCAATCTCTCCGCTCCCAGATGTTAGGAGGGTAGGATTGGCCGTTTGCTGGCCCCAGCCTCTGGCATCATGGAGGAGGGGCATCAGCCAGATGTTTGGTTGCATATTCATACAGGCTTAATGAATCTGAGGAGAGCAGACAGCCACTGACAAGGAGAAGGAAGAGGAGGATTCAGGTGAACGACTGAAGGAACTTTTCCTGCATGATCTATTTCTGCCTCTGACGGGCACTTCTGGAGTTATCCTGTTTGTTTCAGTCTCCCACTCCTCCTCCTCTTCCTCCTCCTCCTCCTCCTCCTTCTTGAGTCAGTTTTGGATCATGTTGAGCCGGGTGTGATTGGAGGGCGAAGCTCCAGGCAGATGTAAATCTGGTGAGGGTTGCTGGCACAGGAGAAAACAGTGAAGGACGTCAAATGAAAAGCCCGTCTCCATATCCGAGCGGGCTGCTGCTGAAGGTGGACTTGGATCTGCGTGTGTGCGCGAGGACGCTCAGTGTTTCGGGGTTCGGGCCTTTGGCCTCTCCGCCTGCAAGCCATGTCAAAAGGGCCCAAGAACAAAAATGTCTCCTGGGTGAGTACTGCTGCCTCTGTGGCTGGTCGACAGGAGGGAGGAGTGAGAAGGGATGGAAGGGGAGGGCTGTTAGTGGATTATCAGAGTTCAGTTTGAGTGCTTTTTCATTTCTGTCAGCTTTATCTGCTTTGGAACTGGTTATCTTTGGCTGTAATTTCTTAAAACGAATGTTTCAGATATATTTTTAGTCATCTCAGCAGACAGCAGTCTGGTGCCATGCTCACCCAAAGCACACTTGCTCTGTTTTGGACCAAAGAAGAAGCATTTTTTTATGGGCTTAATTTAGGTTTCTAAAGGGAGAGCAGAACAGACAAAACCATTGTCTTTGCTCTTTTGCACATCTGCTTTTGACGTGTCAAACAGCTGTGCGGTCAAAACTGTCCTAAAGCCCTCTGCACTCCTCTCCAGCCCGCTTTACAGCACCATGCTCAGCCAGCTGAAAAATAAAAGAGCGTTTACAAAAAAGAAAAGGTGATGATTAGGCTCAAATCAATGAGTGTGAAATGGGAGGGGCTAACGAGTGCTGACATTGCTTGACCGCAGTTTAATGAAAAAACTTTCCAGTTGCGTCCGATTGCGAGCAATAATGACTTGTGGAGTCTTTCTTTAGGCCGGGGCAGATGTGTGGTTTCTAGCTGTGTGGACACAGTGGAGGGCAGAGTGGAAGGCCGAGGTCTGGAGCTTTGCCTGAAATTGTGCGTGCCATCCATCTCTGGCCCAGCAGCCCTGCCCTGCACTACTGGCCCCAGCTTGAGAGCACACCCACACACACACACACATAGTCACACACATAGTCACACACGCATTCTGGTTGTAAGAAGCTTAGGGACAGATGTTTGTTTATGTACATGTGTACATGAACACGTGTGCTGTGAATGCACGGGGGGAGTGAGATGACTGATGGGTTTTTTATGGCGTTGTGTGATAGAGGCTCTGTGAACGCTGCAGTAGTAACTGAACCGCTCAGTGAATAAGTCTTTTAAGTAAAAATGATGGATCAAGTCCAAGTCTTTGACAAGTGTAGTGAAAGTTATCCAAATCGTCCGATCCAATTTTGTCCGTTATTTGATTTCTTTATTTACAAAATGCACCATGTTCGAGCTCTTCCGTTGCTCGTGCTGCTTTACTCCTGGTCAGGATGTTATAATCTCTCCTAATCTGTTGCCTAATTACCCAGAAAAAATGACTTTTGCCTAAGACTATGTGAATATCAACATCAGTTAAATCCAACTCAATCGCCAGAAGGGAGGGAGTCATGCTATGCGGGGTCGATCTGAAGTCTTTAATTTACAACGTTACGTTTCTTGAGGTTCAGTCTCAATTTCATGTCGTGACAGAGCTGTGCTGATGCTGTGGTTAGGTTTAGGCACAAAAACATCTTGATTAGCGTCATGAAAAAATCATGTTTTGGTTTAAAATACGTATTTTGGCTGGAGATGTCCTGACTCCCCATTAAAAATATTTGTTTTGTGCCCTGAGGTCTCCTTCAAAATATCCAGTGGTTTCACACTTAACTATGTTGAAACTCAGTCCTGAACTATGGTCATTGGCTTGGCAGCCTTTTCACTTGTAACTCCACCACCATCCACCTGCTGATGTGACAGTCAGGTCGGAAACATGTAAAGTGAACATGATATTGCTGTTTTTTATATCATTTTGCTTTATTTTACACTTATTATCTTTGCACAACAACAACACGCCCTTGTTGCCTTTACATTCTGTAATTATATTTGTGTCTCATGTACGCACACGTATAGATAGAATGTGCACATGCACCTTATCCCTGCCGTCCTATATTTTTATTCTGCATACTCTGTTTTTGAGTTCTTTATTTTTTATTGTAATTATTATTCCTATATCCGTTGTATTCACTAATTACTATTTTCCATTTCTGTAGTGGAGTCTCCAAGTAAAAGACTTTCACAAGTGTACTTACACCTGGCTTGACAATAAACATCTTGATTCTTGAATCTTGATATGACACATACTGTAGAAACGCCAATACGGTGTGTATGACACAGATGAATGTGAACAACTGGGCTGGTTAAATCATTTTAAACAAGGATGTTTATTTTGAGTTTGATCTTAATATGACCATGATTTGTTATTGCAATATTATTTTTAGAAATACACCTTATTAATTTGTCCTCTGTCTTTAATTAAGGCACAAGCATTAGCCTTCAGCCATTGGTCAGCCTGCTCTGCTCTCTGCACCACATACATTAGCACAGGACTGTTGCAGCACAACACATGACCAATAATGGAGGTGCACAGAAAAGCCGTTTTTCTTTGATGAAGTGATTTTGGCATTCTTGTGTCTGCTAAGTTCAATTGATTGGTTCTCAAATCATTTACTGTCAACTCATACTAACCACAGTTTTGTCGTGCTTGCACTGGAAACAAAATTAAGAACATTTTTTCAGCAGGCTTTACAAAGTGTGAGGTTCAGAAGTAAATGCTTACATACTTGGAGGATGCATGACACTAATGTACAGAGTGTATAAATGGTTTAGTTCCATATGTGGCTCGTTTCAGCAGCACAGCAATGATCCGACCGCCTTATGTAACAACTTCACAGATGTGCTTAGAGGGAGTCAAAGTAAGCAGGGAGTCTGTTGGAGCGTTTTGTTGGCACTTGAGGAGAGCTGGCTCTCGCTGGAGGAGATTTGAGGTGTCATGGAGCAGATTTAGTAAAGCCCTGAGTCTGGTGCAATCCCAGGTCATGGGCTAAATGTCAGCACCTTCCATTTACAGCTTCTCTTTCTGTCTCTATCACAGCTGCTGTGATCACAGTGGTCTGACCTCTGATGGCGATGTCCACTCCAGCAGTAGAGATATCGATAAGGACGTGTAGTGTGCATCTGCAGCCTATATGTGTGTGTGTTGCAGTTCCAGATGTGTGTCTGACCCAGAGGTCAGTGTCACAGCTTCTCGCTCCACACCGTCACAGGCCGGCCCAGCTGACGCTGGCCCTCCGTGTTTCGTTTCCATTCTCAGTTATGTAACACTCTCATCTGTGTCCCTCGCCTCCCAAAGCTCTCCCTGGAGATTTTGGTACTTCACCATATCGCCCATCTGCTGACATTCCCTGCCTGACTGTCTGGGTTACAGGCCACGGCGACAAATGGACCATGCAGCGTTGCTTACCTTTAGGTGGAGGAAGTACTACCATACCACCTAACCACTTCATTTGGATATTCACTGAAAGATTATGAAAGTTTGGTCAGCACATGGGTATATTTTGTATTATTTTGTCCATGTTTATAGGTACAAGATGACAATTTTCATTGGAATGACCAATTGTAGCTATACATTTTTAGCAAGTCCAGGTGGTGTTCAAGGGACAGTTCATCCCAAAATCAAATCTATTGTTTTGCCGTGAGTTGTACGTTTTTGAAAATATGATGCTGTATGTTTTTAAACCGCATCACCACATAAAAGACAAAACAAAATAGGACAAGACTGATGCTTTGGGATGGCGACCAACCCAACCTACAATCCCAAAGTGTCAACATTTGACTAGTTGAGAATGAAACTCAATAATCTCCTTTTCTTACAAAGTAGATCTTTAAAGGGGCACTTCGTAGTTTTGGAGAATATATTCCATCTCAGAATTTCAATATTTATGAGTACAATACAAACTCGAACTTGAATAAACAAGCTGGTCTCAGAGGAAAATAAAGTCCCCAGAACACTGTTTGAAGCTAGAAAGGTGGCAGGGTCCGCTAAATATAAACAAAGTAAAACAGTATGAAATTGTGTTGTCCTTTAAGGTCAGTTTGTTTATTCAGTTTAGTCACCCATGGAAAGGGAGAGTTTGTTTATTTAGTTTGTTGAAGCATAAAAAAAAAAAATCAGTCAAAGAAAATCTTTCTCTTTTCTTCCCCAAAACTACACAGTGCACATTTAAAACACCTCATATTTATTTTGTAATCTCTTTAGGGCTGTCCCGACTCTGAAGAGGGGGGGAAATGCTTTAAGAAAGCTTTAATACGCTATTTATAACACATATTTCCACGTGGCTACATGTGTAGGCTGAGCCCCTCTGAAGGCAGCTCCTCACAGTCTGAGGGTAACTTGAGGATGCAAGAAGAAAAATCAGAGATGTGCTGAGCGCAGCCTCTGTGTGTGGCTCGTACTTGGCAAGTGGAGAGTTTTAAAGTAGTGACATAATGACACTGAACTAATGTGGTGAGGGAATATCACGACTGCGCCCTGTGGAGGGTGAGTAGCGGCGGTTGTATGCTGTAAATCGGGCGCACAAAGGAATTATGTCGTGCTAGCTTTTTAATTTCATCTTTCTATTTTGGAGCCGGGCCATGATAATACTCCCATTTGTGCAGCGCAAACCGCAGGAAGTTGTTTGGACACACACACACACACACACACACACACACACACACACACACACACACACACACACTCACTCACTCACTCACTAATCAGGCATCGTAAGCGCAGAGGACGGAGCCAACTGGTCAACAACCTAAATGAGACATCCCTCACTTTGCGTTATTGCGCACGCCTGAGCGGTGCGGACGGTTTGGACACTTTCTTGGTTTGTTCGGTGCTTGAGGTCAGACTGAGCGGTGTGCGGCTCAACAGATGCAGCTCCGAGAAATAAGCCTTTAATACCCCCTAGGACTCGGGAGAGGGTAACTACACTCAACTCACAATACAGACTTAAGTGAAACCCCTCACGCCACTCATCCGCGTCTCCGGCGGTGCTCTGCGCGTCGCGGTTTCTTGGGAAATATCTCACCTTTACGCACAGATACGGCGCGCAAAGAACGGCGTTTTTCCCGAGTCTGACAGCATCCTCGGATATTCCCACCTGAGGTGAACTCCCATGGCATGCCTGTCCATGTCTCATGTCTCATTTACTGGAGCCAGGTGAGCGATAATTTGATCTGGTCGTCACAACCGTGGGATAACACAAGTGGAGCGCTTTAACAACCATGCCACCCAAGAAAAAGGTAAAATATGCAATATTCTTGTGTTTTTCATGTGTGTGTGTGTGTGTGTGTGTGTGTGTGTGTGTGTGTGTGTGTGTGCGCGCGCGTTTGTGTGCGTGATCATGTGTGTGCGCACTGAACAGGAAGGGTAGGAGAATGCACCATCTGTTGCACCGGGCGTTAATCCTTGTGTGAGGCCTTTCCACATCACTGCACTGAGTAAAACAGACACAGTGCGCAGGGCCAGATAGAGATGCATTTCCACATGCATGTACTGTATCATGTCATGTGTCCAGTTCAAAACCACAAGCTTCAAAGAGAGTTGCATAACCACTGGCCTGCTGTGAAGATCACATGGATTAAATCTCTTTTCTTGCCCTTTTCTTTCACATATGACTCTTGGACTTGCTGTGAGCTCGGTGTGATGTTGTGTTCGGGCTACAGGAGCTCAAGGAGTGTATTTATTCTGCTCTATTTTCACACACATGACAAGTTTGATATTGTGCAACAGTTCCCCTTCAATACACATACTGTATGATGTCCTGAGATGAGAAGATCATTTCTGTCATGATTTCATTGCAGTGTTTTAGTCACCTGCATCACTTTCATCATTTGCCTGAAAAAAGCATTTTACTGACAGTATACCAATGTTACATCCACACTGCTGAGACTGAGAAAACTGATCTCTTTTACTGAGGGAACCGTTGTGCTTCTCCTGTATTACATTCAAGTCACAGAGCGAAGCGAGGGTTGTTGAACAACACACACTGCTGTTCTGAAGGTATTTCCAGAATCCTAAAAGAATATTCTAACTATTGGGATAAAAAAATATTCTATCCGCTGTGCAATAAAAAATAAAGATTTGCACGAGATTGCGATACTTACGGTGTCTGACGTTGACCGATCTGATATTTTCTATACATCAGGGGCCACAGAAGAGCCGGTCCTCCTCATAAAAAAACAACCATGTACAGTAGGTCGCAAAATGAAGCAGCTCAATATTAACCATATTTAAATTTGTCGTTAAGCAGTGACCTGCAGCAGCTATTACAGCTGTACAGGCAGAAGTGAGGAGAAGAAGTATAAAGAGCGTCAATTTCAGATAGGAGACCGCAGTCCAGTGTGAGACCAGGTCAACGTTCCTAAGTTTTTTTTAACATACCAATGTAGTGAAGTAACGTCACGTACATAACATAACGTACGTTTCTAAGGTAATGTAATGTAGTGATTGTAACCTAAACCATGAAGTTTTCCTAAACCTAGCCGAGTAGTTTTCTTGCCAAAACCTAAACAAACTGGGATTGTGCAATGAAGGTCTGTTTAGGCCATTTTGTTTTGCTTTATGTCACCTACTCAGTTGTTTAGGAACAGTGTTGGGCAAGTTACTTTCAAAATGCAATATATTACATATTATAAGTTACCTATATTGTAAAGTAATATATTACATTACAATGTGAATGTCTGTGTAGAGTAATAAATTACTTATTACACAACTTTTTAGATACATTTTCAACAAAATGCCCAAATAAGCTACATAGAACAATTAACAATTTGTCTACAATAATGGTAAAAAAAATTGGTATTATTTTATATTTTCATGCAGAGTAATCACCACTCATCGCTTTTGTTTTTGGCTGCAGCAAGCAGCAGTTTTCAGTGAAAAGGCTCTGAAAACCCACCTTACACTACCTCCCCAGTGCTAAACAGAAGAGTTAGTGACCAGTTGATGAACATAATAGAGCATTTAGCTGCTAAAGAGCCAGATATTTCCCTTAGGAGTTCATGGAGACAAAACACTAGAGCTAAAATGAGTAAATATTGGTGGCCAGAAACAAGACTCCAAATGAACGATAATGTTGCTTCATATCCGCTGGATGTGTAATTAAGCAACTGTTTGAAAACATAGGGGAAAAAATAAAGATAAGAACTATGTCAGTGTTGTGTTTATAGCTTGTTTGTTGCTTCCCCGAAGTGGCCCAGAAAACAGTAAATGCAGGTTTAAGGATTCTTGAAACAGCAGTAAATGTTACACAAATGTCTGGGTATTTGTTCTTCAGAAGAACAGTTCCTTGGCATGAATGTAATGTGAGACACAAACTGGAGCTTGAGGAAACCTCACAATTTCTGGGTGGCCTACTGTCTTGGCTTTACAGTGTGGCCTGCACCTAGAATAGGAAAAGCCTCTTAGTAGCTGTTAGTGGGGCATTACATCCAGATACCTGCTCTCCTTCCAGGCAGGAAGTGGGGCAATAAGGCAGCAGAGCCGTCTGGAAGCTTCCACAAGAATATTGGGTAGACCTGTTTCCTTTTTTTAAAACAATTTTTCTATCTTTTCTCTCTTAATATTTTTCAAACCACAGATGAATGAGAGTTCCAGTGAGAGCTGTGGTGAGATAATTGCCTCAGTGAAATAAGTGAGAAATTATCATAACAGGAATGGTTGGCGAAATGTTTTTTTTTCCATAATCCCCACACACGCACACCCCTCCTCATTCCAACAGTAATCATGTTGCATCATAACGCTTTGCAGTGCAGAGGGGCAGGGAGAACTGCCATCTATGTACATAGAAGAAATCTATCTATTACAGGAGCCGAGCAAGCCAGGGATTAAGTGGTATAGATAATAGCCTATTAATGCAGCTATTGTGTCTCTATCTGATGACTGTCAGGGAGCCCGAGCACATGCAGTCCAAGCAGCCGTGTTGGCTGTCTGTGAGGAGTTTGCACTTGTCTCTCTCTCTCTCTCTCTAAATCCTGGATTGACGCATGCTATCTTAATCTCCTTACTCAGAGACAATCATGACACAGAGAGGGAGAGAGAAGAGCTCAAATACACATTGGTTTTTTTCCCCCTGTGATGATTTCTATTCCAATTTAGTCTTTGGTTCTGTGATTTCCTTTGAGGCAAATCTTTTTCATTTCTTCTTTCTTCATGTTGTTCCTTCAAAGGTGCAGATTTTCCGTAGTAGTAGTTAAATGCAGTGGATGAGTAGCTATTTACTGCAAAATTTTATGAAAATTGTCTGTGATGTTAAAAAAATGAACGTAACTCTTGCATCATTCCTTTTATATTCAGGGTAAGGCCTCAGCCCACTCTAGAAGAAGTGAATCCAAAAGGAAATGACTGTCCACTAAATCCCCGCTATAAACTCTGGATTTCCACTCATATCCAGGCGGTAGGCACAAAGCTATAAATAGAGTGGATGGTGTTTTCTTTTCTTTTTTATACCAGCCGAAAACCAAAAACACAAAAGTAAAAGTACGAGGAGTGGATTGGACAATGTAAGAAGCCAACATTAGCACATCCTGCTAACTAGTTTACAATTTGATTTAGGAAAAACAAAAAACAAACCAAAAAAAACATGAGGCAACATGACCTGAAACACATCAGATTCACCAAATCAATCAGTTAGTGCTTAACGTCAAAGCTTTGTCTTGTAACATTAAAAGTGAAGCATCTGCCTCTGTGATGTTTGTGCAAGTCTGAAGGTAAACATAGGATTAACTAGTGATACATATCCATGTATTCTCTGTGGATAATGAACTGGTGTGGGTGGGTGATGATGTTTAGCCCCGGCACATTCAGCTTTAGCCCATGGATGTATTAAGGAGAATCTTGATACTGTGTTGGAGGCATGGCCCCGCTCATCCCTGTGAAAGTTGCTAAATGGTGTATTACTAATAAAATCTAAGGATAATAATAATAATAATAACAATAATAATGATAATAATAATAAGAAGACCAGGTCCTCCATTTAGCTTTCACATTGTGGGGCTCATAAATCAAAGACCTCCGCTGGCTGAGTGGCTATCTTCTTTGCTTTAGCCCTCCGCTAACTTGTATGTGGATAAAATGATTTAATGGAATGGATTCTGAAACAAATCATTTAGCCGCCGTTGTGACACTTATTTATCCACTCGTTTTACAGCCACTTCTTTCTGGTGTTTAACATTAAAAGTCAGCCAGAAACGCCATTTTTAATCATGAGGCTAAAGTTAGCTTAATGAGCTAGTTAGCGACAGCTGATAAATTCTGCAGCAGTTGTTATTTCAGCCAACAAAATCCAAGGCCTTTGGCTAGAAATGAGAAGTCTACTTCTGTCTACTTGAAGTGTTGTTTGAAATATAGCTGATAATGAAGTGGTACGTTTGCCACAGTTATCATTGTAAACTGCATACTTTGTGTTTAGGGGAATGGAAAGCCTAATAGGCGTAGCTAAATTAACTAACTGGGCCAGGGCTTAGTCATTTAAGTTAGTTAATTTGAAGCCCAATCCTAATGCACCTCCTGCCCCTACTGCTTAGCCCTACCCCTCCGCTTAGCGCTATCATGTCTAGGGGAAGGCTGTCCGGTTCTTGCTGGGATAGATGGGTAGGACGAAGTCTTCGGGCTACAGCCTGTAGCCCCTGTAAGGGGGGGAAAACAGAGGTCCAAACAGAGGTTTTTCCGAAGCACTATTCAAACTGAGGGTTATCTCCTTTTTTTATAACAACCATAAAAGAAGTGCTAGCAGTTTTCTGATGTTTTGGTAGCTAACTAGGTAGCTAGCTGTTACATTGTTATGCTGACTTGTGCATAACAGTCCCACATTTTGACATATTTCAATGTTTCATTCCCCCTCTTTTGATGGCATATGACACCCGCTCTTATATCAGTACAGACTGCAGGGTAAGAGCACAGGTTACTAATGTTGGCCTATAAAGCACCACTAGTGGCCATAAACAGACGAGATCACACCGAAGATGAAGACGGCATATTGGAAATGTCCGTGTGTCTGTTTACATAATCGCTACTGATGACATACGAGGGTCTTGGGGGGTGTCCCATTTCATAGGGGGAGACTCATAGGGGGAGACTTCAACAACTACCCCTTGTAACTCTGTTCTGGGGGGCATGGGGGTAGAAAGAAGGGATAGGGGTAAAAACTGGAAATGGTATGGAGCCTAAGTAGTTTCCACTTTAAACTCACTAATTTGTAACCACAAACTGGTGACATCAGTTAAAATGACCGAACTCATATTATCATACCGTATAGACATAAATTACATTTAGTGTAGTACACATTCGCTGCCACTCTTGATCTATAATTGGAGATCTAAAGGGCGGTGATGCAGCCTTTAAACTCCACAGACAGAGACTTCTGCCAAAGTAAAGGCGGCGGTGCCAGCCCAGCCATATCTGCTCTATGGTAGCATCAGGCGGAGGGCATGGAGCCAGTCTCCTTCAGACAGATGATGCAAAGCAGCTGATTAGACAGCGCTTGGAGAAAACTGGATTTAAAACACACGCTGCATGCAAATGTGGGCTGGTAATGAAGAAGACAGAGTAGCAAAGAAATCATCGCAGTATGCGGAATAACACATCAAAGTAAATGAACAGCAGCTAAATTGTGAGAGGATTGGTGTTATCAGATACAATCTCACTGTTTCTCAGCAACAGAAAGAGCCAATACAGGAAAATATTTATAGGTGAAAATTTGTGAACATCTGGGCTCAGTGCCAGCTGCTCATTGGTGGGCTGACAGGAAATTAGTCACAATTAGATTAGTGACCTGCTCCACAGACAACAATGAGCTGTGGTAAAGGGTATTTGGGAAGCAGGCAGTGTTTTTGTCTTTTTTGATGCATGACTCGCAACGTTTTAATGAAGTTTATTCATTTAATGCCCCAGAATGTTTCTGCAGATCAACAAGAGCATCCTGAGATATAGATAATAAAGATTTTACAGTTTTGATCTTTTCTCATAAAAGATATAAATTATGATTTTTAAGCAAACAAATTTAGCAGATGTGCTTTGAACTGTAGCAGTAAAAAGGCATTTTGGTTGTCACAATCTAATTCAGATCTACACAGACTCCAGGCAAGCACCAGTAGTCATGACTGTGTTCAGAGTTGGGGAAAAATATCATAACACAGGCTGCTCTCTGATGAGACAGACAGAATGGGCACATCACCTAACAATGAAAAAATGCAGATTTCCTGTGTTGTGGCAGTTTTGCCCAAGACAATAGCAGAGGATATAGCAGGTTAAAAATTCCTTTATTGTTGATTTCCTCCCAATATTGACTCTCATCGTTGTTTGTAATGTGACTGATGATGGTGGAGTCGTCCGCATACTGGAGGGGCTTGAACACACAGCGACTGGGGGGCTCCGGTTCTGAGCACTAACGTAGAGGTGTGACTGTGTCTGAGGTCTGTTTGTGAGGAGGTCCAATATCCAGTTGCAGAGTGTGGTACTGAAGCCCAGAGTGTTCAATTTTCCAATCAGTGAGATTGCATTGAATGCTGACGTATCATTCTACTGTAGCTGTTTTTATTCTTAAGGTGTGTGAAGACTGAGTGGAGGGCAATGGATATGGCATCCTCTGTAGTCTGTTGGTTCTGAATGCATACTGGTCCAGGCTGGAAGGGATGTTGTCAGAGATGCTCACAAGTCATTTTTGTGTGTCCAAGTCAAGTCTACATACAGCTACAATATATTGAGATCCTACTTACCAACTATGGTAAGCCATGGTGATGTGTTGAGCTGTGTTGTTGCTGCAGCATACGTCATCATCTGTGGCTGCCGCTTGTGAAACGGGGGAGAGGGGATGAATCAGAATGAAAACGAAGAGTATTCATGAGTCCCAGATCGCGAGTCTCAAATCAAGTCTCAAATCTCTGTGTGGCGACTCAAGGCTTGAGAACCAGTTTCTCAAAACACTTCATCAGGATGGGGGTGAGAGTCACAGGGCGTTAGTCGTTTAGACAAGACACAGCAGACTTTTTAGGGACAGGGACGATGGTGGCTGGTGGGAACAGTCTCCTGTGAGAGTGAGATGTTAATGTCAACATCTGCTAGCTGATCAGCACGTGTTTTTAGTACACGGCCAGTTATATTATCTGGACCAACAGCCAAATTATTTTGAAATTTCAAACTTGTCGGAACTCATTACTGACTATTTCAGAAATTAGTTCAGCCACCCACTCCCACTCTTGAGATAGACTCGAGTGCTGTGAAACCCTCTCTCTCGTCACATCACCTCCGCACTGCTGCTTCCACGATGATTCTTTTTTGCTTAAATTTTGTACTGATGCTAGATCATTTTGAGCTGTGTAAGAAAGATGCACATACCATGCAGGGTGAGTAAGAATCTGCTGCTGCTGTTTATTATTAGATCATCTTGTTTTCTGTTCCTGTGTATGTGTGTGTGTGTGTGTGTTCATTCACTTGTGTGGCTGGCATGTAACCATCTTGAATGACACTTTACCGTTAATAAGCTTGACATCTTCGACTGTGGGAAGTACAGTAGCGGTGGCTTTGGACAGTGCCAAGTGAACTCAATTATTCTCTATGGAGATCTAACTGTCAGGTCAATAGCTCCTCTATGGATCTCCCATTGATTTTAACGTACTGCTCAATTACTGTTCGTGCCTTTAATCAGTCGATGAAGACTAGACTGGAGTTGGAGGTATACTGTAGTAGAGGATTTTATTATTTCTCTGAGGATTACAGCACACAATTCACAACATCAGTGGGAATCATTTATGCTTAGGTGGCATATTTCTCTCAATGGTTGCCATGGAAACTCCCCCCCTCCCATTTGTTGAGGCAGTGTGCAGCAGGATCTGGTATCTTTAGTGACACAAGTGTATACTGTCTGCTGCACTAGATAATTTCCACTCGTGCCAAGCTTGGGATTTTATCAAGAGGGGAAGATGGAAGATGGATGAAGTCTTGAATTAAGAGACAAACAAAAGCGACCCAGTGTCTCTTCTGAATCATAGTCTCGTGGTTAGTTGGTTGAATGGATTGATGGATTTTTTTTGCGGTTCCATCACAGATATTTTTCTACTAAATACCTTTTATCATGGTAAGAGAGCACTTTCATCATTGTCAAAGCTTTCATGTTTTTATTGAATTCCATTTAAAGCACCAAATAATCCCACAAAAGGGCCATATTAAAAGCACAATTTCAGATCTGTACGACATGGGTCTTATTTTTTTGGGGAGTTTTGGACATCATTCCTGTTTGCAATTATTACATTTTATTCACCAAATTGATAGCTGAGACCTATGGATAATATCTAGGGGCATAGCCTTACAATGGAGATCAGCACAACCATCTGTCGGTAAAGATTATGGACAAAATTGTACAGATTAAAAAAACACTGTTTAACCATATTTGTTAAACCAGTCCTTTCCAAGTCACAACATTTGTGAAAATATAAGTGCATGTTAAGCATCCTTGAGTTTTTAGTTTCAGGCTTCCTCTTGGTTCAGTTTTGCAGTTTAACAATGCAGTAGCGACTTCTAAATGGACTTTTTTAGTGCATTTTTCAATCTAGCTGTCAAATATCGAGACGTGGATAAAATGGCTGAAATATGGAGTTATTTGCAGAATGAAAACGGGCGTTGCCTGTCCTTGAATGTAAAACAGTGTCTATCTGTGAAATAAACTGTGAAAGCAGCTATGTGTGTTTCTTGGACATCAACCAGACACACATTTGCCAAACCAGTGACTTCTCATCTTCCTCATCCTTGAAGCCTGCTTTTGTATGGAATCATACTGTTTGAATACACTTGCAGTGAAGCATAAATTCCACCTGTCTACAGCTTTTTCCACTGATTTTTTGAGTCTTTTGAACCACTTTAGACGGACTCAGAACACAGCTTGTACAAGACACGCAGAGCTGAGATTTAGGTTTCATTGTAAGTGTTTTTAAATTGTTTGTTTTGGTTTTACAAGAGAAAAGAGTTCCTGAATGAGGACTTACTGGTTTCGATGAAGAGCAGCAGCTTCCTTGACTTTTTCAATGGGAAACTTCCTGGACTGTCACATATGTAGTGGATAAGACAGTGTTGAACTAAGACTGAACTGAATGAGTGTTTAAAAAGTGTTCTGCATCAAGGGCTCCAAAAGCATTCGACCATAGGCCTCTGCTGGTCTTCTCCTCAGTGTCAGTATTTTGTGCTGCAGAATAATTGTCAGGGGAAAACTTGGTCTGAAACTTACGTGGGAAAGTTTACTGTGTTGCACACAAATCAAACCTTCATTTAATCAGACCAATCTGTTGAGATCGAGATCTCATTTTCAAGAGAGAGATGTGTGCACATAAGTGTATCAACAAAAGTAAGTAAGATTAGTCTGTGTGAGTTTAGCTCTGCATTAAAAGACCCGTTTTCTCAGCTGCTCAAACAAATCAAACAGCAAAGAGGCAAACATGAAAAAAACTGGAGAAGCTACCTGAAATATCTCTAATGTAAACGTAAGCTGCATCTCAGCATTTCTTTAAAGACCCATCCAGAGTCCAGTTCGTCCTCTGGGAAATCGCAGTGCTCCAGGTCAGCCAGCTGGCTCCTGGTGACTCGATGGCTCTGATTATTTCAGTTTAGGGATGGAGTCCATCTCCCCAATCAGACGCTCCTCTCCTAATGTACTCCCCTGGCATGTGTCAAAAGAGCTGTGTAAACGCTTTTGAGCGGGAAAGGAGTCACCTTCAGGTAGCACATGAGAGAGCGTGGCTTTGCTTTTTCACCCACCCTCCCCACCATCCTTGTCCTCCACTTTCCTTTGCCCACCTTCTAAGCCACGTAATCATGTTAATGGGCTGGGATGGCTCTCCAACAGGGAGGGACCGGGGTAAGAGAAGGAGAGTGGAAGAAAGGGGGGTTGAAATAAATAGTGGGATGGAGAATTAGACCATAAGTGGCGCCATATTGGAAGGACAGCACATGACAAAAGCAAAAAGAAATTCATAAGAAATAGGAAAGACCGTACAATGAATAGGAATTCTAGCAGGAAAACTGAACTGTTCTTCGATTCATATAAAGCCAATCAGGAAAGGCGCCAAGTGAAATTTAATGATTATTTATTCAGTTATTATAACATTGTCTTGATTGGTGATTTTGTCTATAAAATGTCAGAAAAAGCAGCAACTCAATACACACACGTCATAACATCAGAATTGTTATTCACATTCTGTTGATAATTTTAGTACATTTTTGATTGATTTCAACTAAAATGTGTACGTATTGAACCTTTAAAATACACATGGCTTCAGCCCAGAATTTGGGTAAAATTATAAAACCCTCACATTAACAGAATCATCATAATTTATTTTGAAATATAATTTTTTCATCTCTTCCCTTCTCCCAGACAGTAACCACCTCTAAGTCACTAGCGGTAGCGAGCTCAACATTGTTTAATAATTCAGCGGGGGCGTTTTGTACCATTGGCTGGGTGACATTGGCTTGCAGGAGAGGCGGGTGCTGTGCGAACAGATGTCTACACCAGCCGTGGGTAAACAAAGACCCATGCCTGGGCATAATTCTGCCCCAGGGAGATTTGCTTCCTCCTCCTCCCTTATTCCCTGCTCGTCGTGTTGAATTCTCTGTCTTGACATTGTCTCGACTGCATCCGCCTGCTTCTGTGCAACTTATTCTCTCCGCTAATTACCAACACTGTCCCACCTTGTTAATACGTGCGTCTTGTCCTCCTTCTGTTCCATTGTTTGAGGACTTATTTGCTTCCAAGGTTATCTTAGTTTTTTACTTTTTAAAATTATTTTTAAAATTTGATTTCCTTTATTTCTGATACGCATATTTAGGCCTACCGTTGCATGTTTAGATAAACAGCCTGCAACTACATGGGTGCAGTCAGAGTCCTTGTTGCATAACCTCACTCTTGTATTGTCTAGCCAGTGATGTAAAGAAGAGATTTTAGAGAAACAAAAAATGACACTTGATTAATAAAGTGAATGTTTCTAGTTCACCTTTTCACCAAAAAATGATTTTTTTGTAATTGCAACTGGATTTTTGTGTCACTGCACAATAACAGAAAATATGATGGTAACACCGTATACAGTATTATACAATTACAGTTATCATAAATGTGTAATTTGCACAGCGCAACTACATCTGCACAGCATTTGAGTCCAGCTAGCAGCTGTTACCTATCTAGCCATTTTAGTGCAGGAGCTTGCCTCTTGACATGCAATTGTTCCTCTGGACAGGTCTGGCCATGCAAGAGGAAACATAATTGCTGCCTTGATGATGTCAGTAGTCCAGGAAGTGTTACATCCAAGTCTTTCCAAGAGTTAGACGAGAAGATCGATACCACTCTCATGTTTGTGTGTAGAGCTGGAGTTGGGACATGGTTTGCTTAGCTGAGTATAAAGACTGGAAGTGAAGCTGGCGCTTTTCAAGGTCAAAAATACACAAAGCAACACCTCTAAAACTCACTGATTGAACATGTTTTATCCCGTTTGTTATAACTGTTCACGAACAGAAATGTTAAGACAACAGTTTGTGGTTTTAGGAGTAGATGCATGCTGGAACTGTTTCTCATAGAACAACAGTTTATCTGCCAACCTTGTCCAGGAAGCTGCAGTCACTACCAAATGTTAAACCACTTAAATCAAAACATTGATTGTCTGTTTTACATTTAAGTTTGTGTTTACTTCCTAAAGAATGTATGTGCCAAAGAAAATGAGTTTTGTTTGAACATCATTTTTAGAAGACAGAGTTGAAGAGGTTCAGCTACAGAGGAGTGCAGTCAACTCTGTCATGCTTCACTAACATTACCTGTTGTACTCTGATGTCTTTCTGTTGCCTCACTGTAACTTTGTTCTGCATTGTAAATCTAAAAGATACAAAACTGAAGAGATCAGTTTTCAGTACGCGAGCACAGTGATTTTCAAACTGGGGTGAGGGGACCAAAAAGGGTCCTTGGTCCTTGGTTGGTTGTAAATTATAGCGATCCAAGTTTGATCATTGATTATTTATTTATTTTGTTTTAAATTTTTAAGCTTAATTGAAAAAAATACTCAGAGGATTCGTTAAAACAAAATCATGTCAAGTCTGGGAATACCTGCTCCAAACATCCATGTGAACATATTAGTAAGTTCATATACTGTACACTGGCACCTCTCTGATACAGTCAACAAAAAATATTATTAAAAAGTATTAGTGGTTGAATCCACTGTTCTTTCTGTCCACATGTCCTTAAAGGGTAACACCACCAATTTTACACACTAAAGTGTGTCTACAGGTCTTGGGGAGTATAACTTCATATGTGAAAGCGTGGTATAAAGCCTTTTGTCGCTCCACAGGAAGCTGCATGTAATCTGATAAACATCCTCCAGTGATGTCACTCAGTGTCTAAGTTGCATTGTGGGCAATGTAGGCTCCAGGTTTCGAAATGGAAGAAGACTGCGTGGAATAAAGATGGTTATATGTCTGGCTCTGCTGTATTGATTCTGATCATTTGTTTTTAAGCTTTCAGTTACGAGTGCAATGCTGGACCTGTGGACTGCTTTTACAAACCTGGTGCCTACATTACCCACAGTGTGCAACTTAGCCACCAGGTGACATCGCTGGAGGCAATTTATCAGATTACATTCAGCTTCCTCTGGAGCCGCAAAAAATGTTATACTACTTTTTCACACATGCAGTAGGACTCCCCAAAACCTGTAAACACACTTTAAAATTGGCAGAGTTACCCTTTAAGCAAAACACTGCACCCCAAATTGCTACCAGCGTGAATGAATAATAATACAAAATCAGCAGAAAGCAGGTTAATTATGAAAGTAAGTTACACATCACAGTGTAAACTTGGAATTGTAAAGTGCACATAAATTACATATTATGTAAATTATTGTATATATTGTGGCCTCAGTTTCATTTCAGTATAGTACAAAACATCAATTTGAGATCAAATTTATGAATATAAACTTTGACCCACTCAAACTCACCAAGGACTCACAGGATCACCGTGTTGTTAAAATGCATCAGACTGAGCAGACTGTCGACGCAGAGAGAGCTGATTTGCGACTTTAGGATGCAAGTGTGTATCTTGAGTGCCAGATTGACGCAGAAGGCTGTGCCACCTCCTAGCTATGACACAGAGGGCATTAATTACCATGTCTTTGAGGGGACAATCTAATCTCTGGGACGCATAGCACATAAACCTGAGCATCCCAGAAGGCATCGGCTGCAACACTTCCTAACAATTGAAGGCAGACATGACATTGATGAATTTAAACAAAGATATAAAAAAAATATTGATACTTGATGTTATTTTGATTATAACAGTGTTCAGTCAGCAAACCAATAATATTTTTTCCCGTGTTTACATCCTGCTGTTTTATTTTTAGAAGATCTAGAGGTCTCCACAGGTCCAATATGTTGGAATTAATCCAAAACACCTAACCAAACCCAACATACATAAAGTAGAGCCCAAATCTGTGTAGACCTGAGGATAGTTAGACCTGATACAAATTGACTCAACCCAAGACAATAGAGAGAGACTGCCAATTCCTGCAGCAGTATGATGCTATCAATTAACAAGCAGCCATGGTCGAAAAGAGCAGCAATACAATAATGATAATGTCCTGAAACCAAAAATGTAAAGTCAAGTAATCTCATTACAAAAATAATTTGTCTTTTAGCCAACTGGCCAAAAATAAGACAGAAGAAAACCATTTTCTAGCCAATTCAATATTGAATCAAATTCTGAAGCTGCACTAGGTTGTTTTGGAAAAGCAATTTGGTAACTGAGACAAGTAATATTAACAATATTTATAATGTAATAATACAAACTCAGAAATATTTATTTTTTCCATAACTGAATAAACAAGCTGTCCTTAAAGGAAAATAAGGTCCCCAGAACACTGGCTGGGTCCGCCAATATTATATATATATATATATATATATATATATATATATATATATATATATATACATATATATATATATATACATATGTATGTATGTATGTATGTATGTATGTATGTACAGTATAAAGTTTTATTGTCCTTTAAGGTCAGTTCTGGGTCTGTTTCACGTTAGTCTGTAACTCGTTGTCATCAAATATCTCTTGATCAGGAAAGTAAAAAAAGGTCAAATATGCATTATCAATACATTAACAAGTGATTCCAACCCCAGTCTGAATCATTCAAAAATGACATGATGGTAAGATGTGGTGATACATTTTTTATACTTTGTACTCCACCTCTGGTTCTCTTCTTACTTTTTTTAATTAAAAATAAATTTCCATATCTTCAAAAAAGTGGATTTTTCCAATGGAGTCTCCAGTGCAATGCACAACTATCAAATCCGTGCAGCGAACTGATTAAACTAACGTCATTATTCTTCTCTCTCCTGCAGGGAGAGCGTCAGGACTCGGACGCTGTTGAGGAAAGAAACGCTCAGGTGCAGCTGGAGAAGGCCAAGGTACTTTCTTTACCATTTCATCATCAGCTGACCCGACTCACAGACTCATTTTCCAGAGAAGCTGCTCTCAAGGACATTATTACATCACAGGCAGGAAACACAGACATAAGGACAGCGGATTAGAGGAGCGATATTATGCTCTTAAAATGAGTCACTGCAGTCTTCTTCCTTGTCAGCTCGTTGTCTGAGAGGGATAATAATAGAGGATATTGATTATTGCTGATTCAGTTCAGAGGACAGCTTTGTAGCAATATAACAATATTTAATATTTCCACTGCAACAAGCCAAAGTGTAGTTTAACAACAATTCAACAAGACAAATTGTGAAATTTATGAAATGTAAAATTGTTTCTGCAACTACAAAGATATACAAGGACAGTAATCTGTAATCCAGTATGCATGTGAGGTGAGGGAAATCACTTACTCTCATTTTTTTACTTTGTTCACACATTGGTGCACATAAAATTCAAGGTTATAAGAGTATAAGAGAGTTCTTAAAGTGCTATTTTGACTACATGAATTACCTATTTGTGTAGTGGTTCCCATTAGTATGCAACTGGTTCCCAAGGTTTTGGATTATAGCCCTTTATGGTCACAGTTTGCCTTTGTCCATTAATTGTGATCAGTCAAACCAAAATGTGATCTCTTTTTTTGCATTTCCTTGGGTACAGTACAGTATGAAATGACAAAAACAAAAAGGAGAAAGACATTATTTCAGTTTCTGATCCACTGTACCAGTTGCTGAACTCTCCCTATAAACACAATCCTGCCAAAAATCAAATTCTGTGCTAAAATGGAAAAATGCCATTTTCCGAAATGGACTGCATCTCATTATTATGAATTTCCTATAAATCAACAAACACAATTTGAATTAAAACTGCTTCTACTTCTTAAGTCAAATACATTTACCCTTTAAGAAAAAATATTTTCCCGCTAACGGGGCAGCCGATTTCTGGTCAGGCAAAGATGTTTAACTTGTGCAAACCTTTAAACTGAGTTTATGGTTTGATAGTGATAAGACAACCTGTAGGCTGTATTTAGGAATAAAAGAGGTGGCTGATCAACAACACAAACTAATTTAGGGAATCGTTTGGGAATTCAGGCATGTGATAAATAAGAAACAAAAAGAATGCAAATACAGAAAACACAAGCAAGAGCATTTCAGTAGTGTAACTGTACTTGTACTTGAGTACAGATTTTCAGTACTCTCTCCATTACTGGTTGTTACTGCCTGTCAATATTTAGTGTGGCCTGATACATACAGAAGGAGGTATCCACTGTTTCTGTGGGCATCATGACCTCAGAGGTCATTTTACAAATATATCAAATTATCAAAGCTGATATCAAACTCTTTGCCTCTCTTTGCCTTTGAAGCAGTGCCGGCTGACACACGTCCCGTTGATTATTGAATTAAATACTCCTCAACAGATTTAATGCGCTCCTACTGGTGTTCTGTAATGAAGGCGACAAACACACTCGGTCCATCCCTTGCTGACCCCGCAGCCTCCACCACAGCCTCATCTTTCCAAAGTGGAGTAATTAGCAGCTTGATCTGAATGCCGCTGACGTTTGACTCTGATAGGATTACAACTCCGACAGGCATTCAATCAGAAGGAAGCATGCACTCGCTACTGTGAAGCAGAGGAAGACGCAGCAGACGTTTAGATATGTCATAGAAGGAAAGAAGCAGAAGTCACTAATAACATTAACGATGGCTCTGTTCTGTTCGAGTCGCCCAGTAGGCCGTGACAGAGTGACAGCAAGGCAGCATGGACAACACCATGTTTGAAACTGAAGCAGCTGGATAGAAATCGTTAAGTTTATTATGTGCTCTTGTGCTTTTCCCACATGTCAAATGTCTTCAGTTAAAAGGCTATAGCAGATTGTGTTGTCAAAGAGAAATGGTGTTGTCAAGTAAAGTCAGTTTATTGATAGAATAACCCACTGAAGCACAAGCTGGGGGTTACTAGAACCCTAAACCATCTGGCTGAGACAGTGCCCACAAAGACAGAGGGGAAGGGGAAGGAGAAGGAAGAGAAGCAAATCAGGTGAGCACTTAAAACCTGTGGCCACCCAAACTGGACCTTCGTCGAAACCTCTGAAAGATCCCAAACAGACAGAGAGGAGGAGACGGAAAAACGGAACATCGCCATTCCCTACGTCACGGGAACATCTGAGAAACTCAGGAGGATCTTCAGTAAACATCATATCCCGGTTCACTTCAAATCCAGCAACACACTGAGGCAGGAACTTGTCCATCCTGAAGGCAAAACACCCAGGCTTAAACAGAATAATGCAGTTCATGCTGTTCAATGCAGCCAGGACTGCACATATTTGTACATTGGGGAGACAAAACAACCTTTCAATAAATGAATGATACAACACAGGAGGGCCAACTCCTCAGGTCAGGACTCAGGTCAGGACAGGAAGTGTAAACTTCTTGGCCAGAGAAGACGGTTTGAAAGAGGAGTAAAGAAATCCACCTATGTCAAACTGGAACGATCATCTTTGAACAGAGGAGGTGGCCTAAGACATTATTTATCACCCACCTACAGTGCTGTACTGAGTTCTCTCCCCAGACAGCTTAACAACCATTCACACCTGGGCTCACCTAGCCCTAGAAACCCACATGAAGACTGGTTGGGTCAACAACCCACAAGTTGCCCTAACGACTCTGAAACTCAGAGCTCACACATGTCCTTAACGACTCTGTAAGGACACTCCCACACAGAGTTTAAAAGTCTGCAACTCCCCTCCAGTTAGTTAGAACTGAACAAGCCTCTTGGATAAGAGGTGAATCGTCTAAAAGATGTAGTATCACCATGACCTGGATGACTGAGAACCTTCATCAACATTTATTAATAAAGTTTTTTAGAGAGAAATGTGTAATGTGTAAAAATAGAGAATAATATAAAATGGGCTGTTAAAGATGGGTGTTAAAGACAACGCTATCTTCTTCAACAAGGAAGCAGGTTAATCCTAAATGTACCCACATATCTCAGGCTCATTTAGATGAGGTTTGCTACGGTCTGACAACTGTCACAGTGTTTATTTTGCACTGCATTAGGCTGCAAAGTTGTTATGTTCACATGATAGCAGCCAACGCTGACCAGTGTTGCTGACAAAATGTCCAAATTAGTTACACAACTCTATAAAAAAACAAGCGTAGAAGGGACAAGAAAACCTCATTCACATGATAACTTGTTATAGATAAAGAGGAATGAATCCAGTAGCGTGCTGCTAACACTCCTACTTAACTGTAACTTCTGTTGGGCAATTTTTTATTTTTTTTTGCCAAACAAAACAGTCAAATACAAATGCATAATATATCAAACACATACACAAGACAGGATCCATAGCACTTACACTATCACCACAGATCAAGGTGGTTGTAGTTTGTTTGAATAGTTTGAAGAGACAATCTGTATGTGTCCGTGCTGCCCTTGGGGAGACTAAATCTCAGTCCTGATGGAAGATCTGGATCTCAACGTATAAACGATGCTGAGTGTCCAAAACAATAGTCTAGAGATGGCCTTCACTTCCTACAGATACCGAGGTAACACCCGTAATCTTACAACACTGCCTAACGATTTTAACCAGTTTGTTCTTGTTTTTAAGACTCAGACTACGAAACCAAACATAGAAAAAGAACGAACAGACTCAATAAAAGCCAAATAAAACATTTTCATCAGTGTCACATTAAAACTTCACAACTTCCTTAAAATCAATTAATATCCATTAGACATATGTTAATAACATTGTGAAATGCTATATTTTGTCACTTTGTGTGCGCAAAATAATTATTTGAGAGCACAGGTAATCATTCATTAACAAAAATATCTTCTTTCTCTCCATGACACTAACCGGTTCTGTAGATCTGCAATATCTTGTGCTTTCAATGTTTTCCAAACAGTTTCGCATTAATTATTAATCTTCCTCAAATAAGTACGGTCACATGCTTCCATCTAGAAGCTGTTAATAATAAACTGCAGAGCTGCTTCTTACTTTAAAAAAAGCACATGTACTTATAGAGGACCCACATACAAGCAGTGGTGGTAGAGGTATTCAGACAGGAGACAACTTTTCCTGCTAGTGATTCCAAGTGGTGTTATTGTTGGTGTTTTCTCAGGAGTAGCAACTACACACAGTCAAAAGGACATATTGTGAGTTTATTCATTTATTTAGTCCTTAATGGAGACATGAACGCAGATAGAAAGGTATTAAAATTGACTGTGACATCAGTTAGTAATATTAATTTATATGAACACCCGTCCTGTGTCCCCAGTCCAAGCCTGTGGCATTCGCAGTACGTTGCAACTTCTCTTACACGCCAGCAGACGACGACAACGTTCCTGTACCGGGCCAGGCCGTCACCTTTGAGGCCAGAGAGTTCCTCCATGTCAAAGAGGTTTGAAACACACACACACATTACTGAACCACACACAGGTGGATTTACTACAAAGAAAGACATGTGAGCCAGACCGTGAATCGAGCCTTTAATTGACATTCTTTTGTTTGTACTTAATGAGCAGAAGTTTAACAATGAGTGGTGGATCGGGCGGCCGGTGAAGGAGGATGGCGTGGTGGGCTTCATCCCCAGTCCAGTCAATCTGGAAACCATTCTCATCAGAAGAGAAGTCCAGGCGAGGAAAGCTGCCAAGGCCTTAGCCAAGTATGTACAACACATTTCCACCAGCTTCAATACAACAGGGTTACAAACGAGCACACGAACCCACGCTGTCGTGTGCCGACTTATCTTGTAATCCTAATAATAATCTTTATTGGTCCAGCACAAACAAAACATGACTACAAAGTGAAATACAGCGGATTATATGACATTTTAGGCATTCAGCTGACGCTCTTTGAAAACATCCACAGATTAGTAAAAGTGCTTTTTTCACCAGAGAGGTGAAACACACCAGGAACTGTTTTGTGAATGAAAGCAAAGCAAGTGTGAGCGGATCAAACCACAGCTGGTTCCAATATCGATCTGGTTCTTGGTTGGAAAATTACTTGAAAACTTTAATCTATTACTCATAAGTGCTCCAAAGTAATGAAAAGTAATTACATTATCATACGTATTACTCAACTGCAAAACTAATGTGAAGTTACCTGTTACTTTACTTTTTTTTTACTCTGTCCAGCTCCATTAAAGGCAGAGGTGGAAGAAGTAATTTTGTACTTAAGTAAAATTTGCATTACCAGTAGTGTACAAATACTCAGTTACAAGTAAAAAATGCAACAGTATTAGCATCAAAATATACTTAAAGTACTAAAAGTAAATGATGCAGAATGGCATTTTGCAGAACTAGAGACCATCTTGCAGTGGAATCATACCGGCCACCGCACACGTCAGCATGTTCACGTCTGATCCATGAGTAGGTTATCATCACTACGTTATTACATGAGTACTCAATACTGACTGATAGGAACACAAACATCTCAAAACTTCAGAGCTTTCATTTTAATCTCAACTACACACCTGTAAAGTTTTTGTGACTGCATCTTGCACGGTTATGACGTTATCATGCTGACAAAGCACGCACGCAGGCACACACACACACACACACACACAGGAGGTGAATACATTACCAGCCGATGCTGCCACAGCTGGTAAAAGTGCATATTATATTTCTTGGATTTTAATTATTCATGCATTAATAATTACTTTATATAGTTTATCTGCTGGGTAGCTTGTGAATTTTCCCTCAACGTTCACCTCAATAAAGATATAAAATCATAATTTTTTTGTTGGTTATAGTTTGTATTAAACTAAATCTGCAAAGTCACTAAAGTTGTCAAATAATGTGTGTAAATAAGTGTCGAGTAAAAAGTGTAATATATGCCTCTGGGTTGTAGCAGAGCAGAAATATAACATCTTTTATCCAATATTTACTAGCTTTTTTGACAACCATTAGTTTCAATTTATTTCAACCTAGTATGAAATCAACTTTCAAGGGTGTGGAACTAGCATGAGATTCAAATGTAGGAATGTTTCACTTTTGTTCAGTCAGTAGGTTGTTTTTAGTCTAATCAGCCTGGCAGGCAGGAAGATCCACTACAGACTCTAAGACTTTGACTTGACCCAGTTAGGCTGGAAGAAACACATCTAGAGGATCTTGGAAATTTGGCTCTGGCTCTAACTGTGTGTGCTGAATCACTTCAAAGGATTTACTCTCTCAGCTTTATATAATGCTATCTTACATAAGTGCATATATAATGTGTAAGAACAAATTATTTCATTGCATAGAAACATAGAGCTCTGTGTTCACCATGACTGACGGCTCTGTTTGTCTCCGTCTTTAGTGGGAAGGATCTGAGCTAATTCAGGACTTTTCTCTCTCCACAGCAAAGCCGCAGCTCAACAAACTCAAGATATGAACTCAAAGAAATATACTCCTCCATCACAAGGTCAGCATGTGCAAAATAAGTGTGTGAAAATATTCCTCGCTGTTTATTTTTTGATACATGCTGTGATAACATTAGATACCTCTCTTATCCCTCTGCATGAACAGCCAATCAGCAGGTGAAAAAGAAGCCGGTAAGTGACTGAACATTTGTTGTTCTTTTGACATATCTTTCAAGACATTATTACCTTTATTTTACCTGCGTCTTTTAAATAAATACTCAATGCACAAGACACTCACCTTTATTTCATACAGTGAATTAAACGTGTGTCTCTTTGTGGCTGTAGGGGGAGCAGGTGGCTATGTATGATGTAGTGCCTACAATGCGCCCTGTGGTTCTGATGGGACCATCACTGAAGGGCTTAGAGGTGAGTCTGCCTCACACACTACAATGCTTTAAAGATGAGAAACCTAATCTAGTCATTTTAAATAATTATGGGTGTTTCGTGTTGGACTCGTAAAGCAAGGAGTTTCATTTAAAAATCCATGTTTCCTGTTTAATTCCAGGTTACAGATATGATGCAAAAAGCACTATTTGACTATTTAAAACATCGATTTGAAGGCAGGTAAGTTCTGATTTAAGTCTTCAGTGTCACACCTTTTAATGCTGGAGGGTTAGGGCCACTGGAAAGAAAAATTGGGTTCTGGCTATTTTTTCACAATTCTGATTTTTTTCCTCCAAATTGTGACTTAAGTCTCAGAATAAAAATCAGAGAAAAAAAGCTTAAAGTCGAATTTTGAGGGGGGAGAAAAGTCAGAATTGTGTATTGTGTAAAAAGTCAGAACCCATTTTTTTCTCCCTGTGGCCTAATCCTCTTTCGTATTTTTATGTGGAGATAAAACATGATGAAAATCAGGACAGTGTAACAATTCCTGTTTCTCTGTCTCCTCTCCAGAATCACTATCACACGGGTCACAGCGGACATCTCTCTGGCTAAACGGTCCATCCTCAACAATCCGGGCAAAAAGGCCTTAATGGACCGGTCAAACACCCGCTCCAATTTAGGTACACAGCTTTACCTTCCCAACCTGAAGCCAGCAGTTGTGGCAAATTCTCTTTTATCTGAGTAAGATGGTTGGGGTTTACCTCATCAGGACTGTTCAGATAATATCAGTAACAGAAAGTACACTAAATTGACTCCTAAAATAATTTGTAGTAATTGTTTCAGCTGTCTGGCACTCATTGTATTGTCCCTTGGGGAAAATCCTACCCACTTGCAACCGTAATTAGGTTAAATCGAGCAACTGATACTGTCCGACCCAGGTATGAAACTAATGTGTCAGACTTACACTTTTTCTTTATCTCACTGAAACTTTGTGCGGTTTGTGCTCGCCAGATGTTTATTTTTATGTACGCTGAATAGATGGTCCATTAATCAACAGATCACTGTATGCACCACAATGAAGACATATAATAATAGGAATAGCTTAACATTTTTGGAGAAACGCTTATTCACACTCCTGCAGATTGAAACCGCTCATGTTTGTACGCAAACTATGAAGCCGCAGCCGGCAGCCTGTTAGCCTAGCAAAAAGAGAAAACAATAGCTTGGCTCCATTAAAAAGGTTTTAAAGATAAAAGCCTGCCAGCACCTCTAAAGCTCACTAATAATGATGTATAACTGTTTGATTAAGGCTAGTTGTTTCCAGTCTTTATGCTATGCTAAAAAATAAAATCTGCTGCTGGCTGTAGCCTCAAAATGAGCGTTTAGATATGACTCCATTTGCAGTAAAGCAAATAAATTGCAAAGCAAAAGTAGACATAAGTAGGTCGCTGGATTGTTCCAGTAAAGACTGTACAGTTCTGTTTGCTGAATGACTCCTCAGTGACATTGTGCAGTAGGCTCAGTTACAAAAGAGAGGCTGGCTGTCAAACAGAAGCCAAATAAGATTTACTTGGTTTTCTCTACTCTTGTCTCTCTCATTGCTCTCTCATCCCAGATGCTGCCGGTATGTATGACTGAAAGCACTGGCAGTCCTTGTGTGTTTGAATCCGTCAGCTTCCTTCCTTTCATCACCTCATATCAACACCGACAGTCATTGTTCAATGTGTAGATATAAATGGGCTTTCTCCTGTTGATTTCTGTTAGTTGGCTAGCAGATGTGTTAGATGTAATTCAGTGTTATGTTAGAGTATTTGTGAGTCCAGCCACAGCCACTGCCTCCCCCAAACCCTGCTTCATGCTCTCCCTCTAGTGGCCAATCTTTAAATTACTTCTCCCATGAGTGTAACCCATCCCGGTTCTCTTAAAAAGGGTAACTCCACCAATTTTACCCATTAAAGTGTGTTACAGAACAGGTCTTGATATGGGTAAAAAAGTGGCATAAAGCCTTTTGTGGCTCCAGAAGAAGCTGCATGTGATCTAATAAATTGCCTCCAGTGATGTGACTCAGTGGTTCAGTTGTATTGTGGGTAATGTAGGCACCAGGTTTTGTAAAGGTCCACTGGTCTAGCATTGCACTCCTATAACACTGTTGTACTCACTGACAGTTTCAAAACAAATGATTAAAATTGATGAGGCAGAACCAGAGATATCCACACATTCTTCTTCCATTACCCACAATTCAACTTAGCCCTAAGTGACATCACTGGAGGGAATTAGTCAGATTACATGCAGCTTCTTCTTCTTCATATGCAGTCGTACTCCGCAAGACCTGTAAACACACTTTAATGTATGAAATTGGTGGAGTTACCTTTTTATTGGACTGGTAACCAAGGGAAATAAAAAAATATCACTTATTTAGGCCGTCTCGTTAAGTAGGCAGTGGTTCTACCTAGGTCACATTTACAGTTCTGTTCTGTACTTTTGACTTGTCTTGTTTTCTACAACAGAAATACAAATATGCCATTGTTTTTTTTGTTTGTTTGTGTTTGTTATATTGAATTCCGATGCTGTTCTAGGGATGCCATGTTTTCCCATGGCAACTTAAATTTAATAGTGGACCACAGGCCAAAAGCAAACATCAACGTAAAATTCTATCACAAGTTTCCGACATACATTATACATTATTGTAAAATTACAATTATATAAAAGTATAATTGTTTATTCACCAGAAACATCTGGTGGGCCAAATTGAACCTCGTGTCAGGCCAACATTCGGCCCCTCTTTGAGCAGCCCTGTTTTGATTACATCACATGGTATTCCTCCGCAGGCGGAGTATCCCAGTTATCAGTTACAGATATGTAGATTGTAAATCGGATTTCCATCCTTCTGAGCACTTTAAGGACTACTCATCCATGTTGGCTTCCTCTACTGAGGAAGACTGTGAATGGATAGAAGGCTACCTCTGGTTTGTGCTTCAAAATAAAATATTTCACATTTTATCCATATTCTTGCATCTTGAATAGATAAATCTGAATACATATGAAATCATTCAAAATGTTTACACAGTGGAATAATGTAGCTGTTTCAAATAAATTATCATGAAATTACAAATAAAGAAACAGATCAGTGGTAGGAAAAAATAGCAACTGTAAGTTTATCAGTTATCTGTGAAAATGTGGCATCTTTTTATTCCCATTCAACAGTTATTTATACAGGGTGCCCCAATAAGAGCTTTAACTCTCTTTTCCATGGGCGCCCTGTCTATATAGGACAATAAAAGAAAAGAAACACACATTGAAAATACATGAATTAGCAAATAACACATGTATAATAATACAACCGAAATGTTAACATGAAAAACACAGTTGATGGATTTCCTGATCTTCTGTGTCAAACTCGTGCTTTAGCCCAGATCCAGGGGGAGGTGGAGCGTATCTTCGAGCTTGCCCGCAGCCTGCAGCTGGTCGTTCTAGATGCTGACACAATCAACCACCCTCTCCAGGTGTCCAAGACATCCCTGGCACCGATCCTAGTCTACGTCAAGATCTCTTCACCAAAGGTGAGCTTCACCAGAGACCTCCTCTGGACTAACTGCTGCTCAGCTCTCTCCATATTTTGTTTTGTCATGAGTGTTTGTAAAATGCCTACTGACATTATAACCTTTTTTCTTTCTTTCTCTGCTTCCTTTTTCTCCTCCTTCCCTTCTTCACTTCTGCTGTGTAGGTGTTGACGAGACTGATCAAGACCAGAGGGAAGTCACAGACCAAACATCTCAATGTTCAGCTGGTGGCAGCAGACAAGCTCGCCCAATGCCCGCCAGTGAGTGCCATCTAGTGGCCACTGTCCGAAATTGATGGAGTGGAATTTCAGTAACATTTTATCTTGAATGGATTCATTGTTATCATGTCATGTGATAATTTTAGATATTTCAATAGTTGCACAAAAACATACATTTATGTTCATCTCTGTAGTTGAAGTTGTTAAAATGGTACTAAATAGCAATTTATGATTTCTTTGGGAATCTCGTTGCAAGACCTAAATATAAACTTGAAAATGAAAACCAGAAAAATGTTATTTTTAAAGCCCACCCAAACCTCTGCCATGCTATCAATGGTGTCACAGTTTATATTTCAAACCACCGTCCCAGCTACTTCTGGTCTTTCGCTGCCCTTGTTCCTTTTTTCTTTTCCTGTAGGAAATGTTTGATGTCATCTTAGACGAGAACCAGCTAACTGATGCCTGTGAGCACATTGCTGATTATCTGGAGTCTTACTGGAGAGCCACTCATCCTCCAGAGATGGAGGCTACCAACGCACTGGTAGCCCATCTGGCTGGGAATACACTGCCCACCAATCCATCAGGAATACAGGTATATGGGAAACACTATGTAAACAATGAAGCTACAGGATATAATATCATTTTCACACTTTCATCTCATCTCATATCATCCTTCTCATCTCCTCTGTTGAATGTAGAAAAACTTTGTAAAGTAACTTATGATCTCAGCAGGAATGTTTTATAGACAGAGGAACTTTGCATCTGTGCATTGCATTGTGTTGCATCTGTGTTTGTTTCCACTCACTCATCTAACATTTTCATTTCATTTCTCCTCATCCTACTGTTGGAAAGTTGAAGAAATGATAGGTCTGCCTCTGGTGAGTGACATGTCTTTAAATCCCGCTGTAGCTGAGTTTTCACCATCCCAATGCAGTAATATAGATGAGTTACAGTAGCACCCTCCCTCCCTCGAGATGGTAATCGTGGCATGCAGAATTTCTGCTGTTTGCCATCAAAATATGCCAGACACTAGATATATGTAATGGTGTTCAAGCTTTAAAAGACTAGCTTTTCTCTTTATTTATGTTTTTTGTCCGGGGAGCATGAGTAAATTATCTTGCTATCTAAATTTACAGATTTATACACCAAATAATTGATCAATAAAAATAAAAACTAAACAGTTGCAGCAGCTGTAGAACAGATGCAGAGAAGCCTGAGGCAGCAAGTGTGTCTGTTTCCATGTGAGTAAGTGCACAAGACCGCGCTGAGTGGCCCAGGGTCCCATGACAAAACTCATTTTCGAAATGCCTCTGGTGTGATTGCCAGTTTAGGCACATGAGGGCCAGCTGCCTCCCTAACAGCAGCTGTGGGCGTGTGTGTTTGTGTGTGTGTTTGAGTTTGTGCGTCTATACAGTGTTTAAACATTACTTTGGTAAAAGTGAAAGTCGCTCATACAAATAGTACCTGAGTAAGAGTCTTAAAGTACCTGGTAATAAATGTACTCAAGTATCAAAAGTATTTTTGGCAACTTACCCTCAAAGACTGATACAGCTGCTAAATATAGCTCCCCTGTTTTTCATTGAAAAAACGTCAAGGATAATGTTATAGTATAATAAAAGGTGTAACTTGCTTATTAGCGGTCAAATGAGCGATCTAAAACATTTTCTAAATTTTTTTCTTTTACAAATCTGTGTTAGTGAGCACTTCTCCTTTGCCGAGATAATCCATCCCACCTCATAGGTGTGGCATATCAAGATGCTGATTAGACAGCATGAATATTGCACAGGTGTGCCTTAGGCTGGCCACAATAAAAGGCCACTCTGAAATGTGCAGTTTTGCTTTATTGGGGGGGTCTGGGGGGTCAGAGAACCAGTCAGTATCTGGTGTGACCACCATTTGCCTCACGCAGTGCAACACATCTCCTTCGCATAGAGGTGATCAGGTTGTTGATTGTGGCCTGTGGAATGTTGGTCCACTCCTCTTCAATGGCTGTGCGAAGTTGCTGGATATTGGCAGGAACTGGAACACGCTGTCGTATACGCCGATCCAGAGCATCCCAAACATGCTCAATGGGTGACATGTCCAGTGAGTATGCTGGCCATGCAAGAACTGGGATGTTTTCAGCTTCCAGGAATTGTGTACAGATCCTTGCAACATGGGGCCGTGCATTATCATGCTGCAACATGAGGTGATGGTCGTGGATGAATGGCACAACAATGGGCCTCAGGATCTCATCACGGTATCTCTGTGCATTCAAAATGCCATCAATAAAATGCACCTGTGTTCGTTGTCCATAACATACGCCTGCCCATACCATAACCCCACCGCCACCATGGGCCACTCGATCCACAACATTGACATCAGCAAACCGCTCACCCACACAACGCCACACACGCTGTCTGCCATCTGCCCTGAACAGTGAAAACCGGGATTCATCCGTAAAAAGAACACCTCTCCAACGTGCCAGACGCCATCGAATGTGAGCATTTGCCCACTCAAGTCGGTTACGACGATGAACTGCAGTCAGGTCGAGACCCCGATGAGGACGATGAGCATGCAGATGCAAATTGTCTGAAACGCCTTTGGAGACGGCTTATGGTAGAGAAATGAACATTCAATTCACGGGCAACAGCTCTGGTGGACATTCCTGCAGTCAGCATGCCAATTGCACGCTCCCTCAAAACTTGCGACATCTGTGGCATTGTGCTGTGTGATAAAACTGAACATTTTAGAGTGGCCTTTTATTGTGGCCAGCCTAAGGCACACCTGTGCAATATTCATGCTGTCTAATCAGCATCTTGATATGCCACACCTGTGAGGTGGGATGGATTGTCTCGGCAAAGGAGAAGTGCTCACTAACACAGATTTAGACAGATTTGTGAACAATATTTGACAAATAAACAAAAGTGTTGCGTTTATATTTTTGTTCAGTGTATATATATATGTATATATATATATATATATATATATATATATATATATATATATATATATATATATATATATATATATATATATATATACATACTATGATACTACTATATATACTATATATATACCAGACTGGGAGCTGGGGCCAGTGTTAGTGTTTACACCGCTTGCACAGGAGCTTTGGACTGGGACAGGCCATTGCTAGCTGGTTAGCATGCTAACTTCAGTAGACATTTCTGCAACACTACACAGACATCATAATGTCAAAACTTTTATTTATTCACATTCTGTTGATAATTTTAGTTGATTTTTGAATATTTTTAATCAAAATTCTTACATATTGCCCCTTTAAATGAGCCAGACTTAAGCTACAGGTTCTCCTGAATCAAATAATCTTTGGCAAAATAAATACAGGAGTTGTGTTATGGCTAGCTTTCTACATATGTGTGTCCCTCATATGCATGTATGTGACCATTACGTTCCATTTTCTTGTCCCAGGAAGGGCAGAAAAACAAGAAGCCAGCTGCCCCCAAGAGGAAGGGCTCCCGGGAGAACCACCTAGACCAGGAGCCCCCTTCAGCCCCAGCACAGGAACAGAGGGCTGAGGAGGGCCAACGAGAGGAGGAAGAGCGGCTCCTGAGGACTGAACCAAAGAGACCCCAGCACGCCCACCACCATCACCATCATCACCATAACCACCACCGCCGGATGGAGCATCACAGCCACACCCAGCACAACCAAACATCCAGTGGCCCAGAAGTACAGCAGAGCAGGGATTACGCCCAGAGGCTTCCCCGCAGGCACCTGCCCGAGGAGAGGGAGGAGGAAGTGGAGGACGTGGTGGAGGAAGATGAGGAGGAGACTCGTTATAACCACCGAGGCCCTAACCACCACCATCACAACAGCAACCACCACCATCACCACCACCACCATCACCAACACCACCGTGGGAACAGCCAGCCACATGTGGAGGAGGACTATGAACAGGAGCACAATGAACGCAACCGGCAGCACAGGCATCACACGCATATTCCACAACGGACACACCACCCAGATCAATATCCTGCACAGAATCATCAGAACTACCACCACTACCATGGCAGAGACAGAGACAGGGACAGGGACAGAGATAGAGATAGAGATAGAGACAGAGATAGGGACAGAGACAGAGAAAGACACAAGGACAGGGAAAGAGACAGAGATAGGGATCGAGGCAGAGATAGAGACAGAGATGCACGACAATGGCACAGGGACTCCTATATACACCAGTGACTGCGTTGTTTCTTCTGTGGGCTGGCACATGGTTTTATGCTGCTCAAGTTATAATGCACTAATGGACGTGGCAGAGTGGTGTGTCCTCTTTGTAGACAATGTTTCTCCTCCTATTGTTTGCCATTTTTACCCTCTGCCACTCACGCTCACACACTTTGTCCTTCTTTCTTGTTCTTTACCCAGATTAATATCTCTTATTGTTGTCAGTCTTATTTTCACCTCATTCATATGGCTCTGTCTGTGTGTATTTTTGCACAAACATTAGTCAAGATAAATCTAATGGTGTACTCGTACAGCGTCCCTTCTGAGATTTTTGATTTTGCATCGGCCGCACAAACGTACGGAAGCCAAGGACAGTCATGGTTGCTGTTATCTTGACATGAAATGTTTGTTTTCTTGTGATAACAGGAGAATTACTGAGTTGATGGTTTATGAAAACTAACAGTCATAAAGTCCTGCAATAAATCTTACCTTCATTAAGGTTACAATGTTCAGCATCAAAAACTACACGCTGCAAAATGACCATACAACAAATCAGTAATGGCGACTGAGAAAAGAAGAAGGTCCTTTTCTTGATATATTTTCAGACAGCAAAATAACTGTCTTGCATAGAGTTAAAACAATTACTTAAAGTGACTACGAGGAACTTTCAGTTTTTGTTGATTCTAGCGGCCCCTTTTGACAGAAGCAGTATGACACCAGCGCTGTTACATGTCATGTCATTTATAATCATCAGAGGAATCACGAGACTGTTTCATAAACACTTAAAAGTTCCTTGTAGTCACTTTAATTAGTCAATTGGTCAATGAACAGGAAAATAATGATAAATAATGAATTCTTGCAAAAATGATCTGGTTTCAGCCTCTCAAAAGTCAAAGTGACTCTTTTTTTTCAATGTTTTTTATCATTTTAAAGAGGTTGTCTGTTGGTTTGTTGGTAGCACAAAAGGACACAATTTAAAGTTTGTAAGATAACATTGTGTCACTGTTTTACATTTTATACTAGGGGTGTGCATTTCTCCTTTAAAAGATGATCAAATATGCATCACGATACATGGGCTTTGATATGATTCAGGGACGATTCAGTGCGATTCGATGCAATGCGATGCAATCTAATACAGTCCTTAACATCTGTTAAATGTAGTCAACACTTGGGATTCCCTGATCGCCAATGAAGTTTATCTGATATATTTCATTAATGACCAGGGAATCACAAGTATTTTTGTTATTTCATGTCACGGGGGAATAAATGGATCTCTTCTACAGACCTTACAAATAGCCAGACCTGTGTCCAGTTTTTCTTCTTTCAGAGAAAATCCAAATGTCTTCCAACCTCTAAATTTGATGGTGTACTGTAAACCATGTTGGCGTTGTTGTACATGTCGTTCTTTTTTCTTCATCGCAAGTAACAGTGCGCCAACGTAGTTCTCGTAAAAGTAATTGATGTCTGGCGGGTATCTTACGTCAAGTATCCCGCTTTGACCTTTAACCTTAAAGGGGATTGGAGCAGCTGTGCCAAATTGGCAGCTGAGCTTCAGAAAGCATCAGTAACTTTAGGATCTGGCCATCGACCGTTTCGTAGTATGATATAGTCGCATTTTTAATGTTAACTGATCTCTGATTCATTTTGGTGAATCGCTAAATTCCAATTTATACACTAAATGGTCAAAGACAGTAATCAGCAGATTAATGAATAATGAAAATAACCTTTTGTTGGAGCTCAAAAATAATTACGACAAGAACACATCTGTTATCCTGACATTATGAATCATTTCACTTGTGGTCTCGAGATAATGGGATAAAATTACTGAAACAATGGCTCGTCTCGGCTTCCGTACGATAAATGCATTTTATGATTTTTGTTTCTACAAAGTTACACAAAGGGATGTTTTGTCTAGTCAAATGGTCAAATAACTGTGGGTAACAACAGGCTTGTGTGTCACATCTGAATATGTCCCCTTGTGTTTAAATTGGTGTCTCTTCAGAAGCCAACAATTTATTTTAAACATTGGTAAGGAAAGACAAACTATTTTTCTACATGATTCTAAAGGGAAGTCATACTCTGCTTCCTACTTTTCTAAATGGTGTTCAAGCATACTTATTGACTTGCATTTGCTCTGTCTGGAAGCATGAAAAATCTCTCGGTGACACTGACCTGTGCTATATGCTGGATACTCTATGCATCTTCTTGTGATAAAATTTATTGCTTGAAAACAACCTCTATGCATTTGTACATACTTCATAATTGCCTTGTTGGGTAAATATAAGGAGAACCAGAGAGCCTGTTGCACTGTTAGGTAGAACTACTGTGGATGTTTGCTTTGAGCTGACGAGACTGAACTGACTCTGTTCCTTTCAAAAGGATTTGTTTTGTTTTTGTTTTGTTTTGTTTTGTACAGCATTCAGATGTTAATTTTGACAAATATGCATTCTATTGTTGAGTACCATTAAACTGTAAAACAAAGACTGTGTTAAGTGAGAGTTCATTTGAAGATGTCAGCACACCTCCATGACTTAATACTGACCACTGACTTGACCACCAAGGTAAGATGATCTCCAAAGCCCCCCCAAGCAGATTATTTTAAGGTGGACATTTATTCCATCTCAAAAACAGACATAGTGCCAGTGTATGGATGAGACAAGCCAGCCATTTCTCCTGTTTACAGTCTTTGTGCTAAGCTAAGCTACCCAGCTGCTCGATTGGTATATAGCCTACCTATTAAAGTCAATGTATGTCAACTTGCAATAACTGATTTTGGCCACTTGCGGGCACTGTTAACAAGTCGTGACCACAGTATTAAAATATTATGCACTTTCCCTAAAAAAAAAAAAAAAAAACAAAGACAGCAAATAAATATCAACAGGGCCTAAACCAGACCAGTTTCTCCCTGACAATCTGTTAAAGTGAGGTCTCCAGTTTGTCAAGGAAGGAATGAGAATGAGAAAATGCAGGTCTGGTGAATGAAGTATGAAGTTGCATGAAAAGAAAAGACTCCAGACTACAGATACCTCAGTTTGTGCTTAAGTACAGTACACAGTCACATAGCATAGTATTTGGCAAGCTAAAGAGTTGGATACTTTTGTCCAAAAAATAGGTAGAGTGAATATTGAACTTGTCAGACAGCCAGAAACACGATTCCAAACAAATACTTTAACACACCCGTCATGATAACCTAATGTGGTGATGTTGTATATCAGGAGTTGTGTAAACACCACAAAAGACACATAAAAAACATGGATTCTGAAGTTACACACTTCAACAAACCCAGTGAGTTTACCCTTTAAAGTTGAGGAGAAGGTTAAACAGAAATGTTTGTTATTTACAACGTCTTTAATATAATTGTTCATTTCTGATAGTCTAGTTGTTGTTTTACAATCCTAGCAGGTATAGTTGATTACAGTAAAATAAAGTATGAAATAAGATGCCCCTATACATTCAATCAATCAGTAATTTTTTTGTTAGGAAATATACAGTTAAACACAATCAAATGATTACAAATAGATACAACTGAATGAAACCTCTCATTTCAAAACATATCATGAAATTCTTGGTCATAAAAATGATAATCACATCAATCCTCTGTCCAGGATGGATTGTGTGCCCTGGCAATTTCTGCTGGTATTTTTAAATCACACAGTTGCAGCAGGCGCAGGGTTCTCTTCCATTTCATTAACTACCAGTTTATTTTTGTCGACCACATTAGACCTGGACCGCTCGTTGCTGAAGAAGAGCGGGTTGTCGAAGGTTGTGAACTTTTTAGGGATTGGGAAGCGGCGGCCAGACTTCTTGAAGAGAATTAAGGCAATGCCGATCACGATGATAATCGCACTAAGGACCAGCCCAACTGTCAAAATGATGTGGCCATGGGTTGAAGGATCCACCTGAGGACTTACTGTACAGATTCAAAATGTAGATGATGAGCCAGAAGAAATATATTTTATTTATCATACAAGTAACAAGTATAGAGATATATAACTTACCAGCTGTTGTTGGTGCTTGTCGTAATACTAGAAAGAAAACAAACACGATGAAAAAACTTTACAATAGGCGTATAATTTCTGTATCCTTTTATCAACATTATGCTCCAAATATCAAAATCAATTTCTAAACATATATCTTATTTTGGAAGTTATGACACTATTTCTGTTGGACATCTATGTCATTGTACAGACATTACTTTAAAGGCACACCATGTCGGATTATCCTACAATATAAATTTATAGACAGACTCATACAAGAATAATCCCTCTCAATCATCACTTATGACCCATTCAGTGTGTAGAAGTGTCTAGATCTACTGTCACATCCTTGCCTGGCAAGCATTCGACATACATCCCCATGTTGGGTTTAAAAGGGCGTTCATTTCTGCACAACATGTCCATAACTTAGCTGTGTTCAGCCTCAGAAAATGTAAACAAAGTTAACTGGCTAGCTATACTGATGAAGCTAAGCTAAGAAAACCCACTAACAGCTGCCCACAGAAAAGAAGCACTGCTGCCACCAATGTAATCGCACGTCTGGAATTTGCCCACATGTAACAGAAGCTGACAACTCTTGCCTTACGGCAACCCCAAGGGGACACACTACTTTTTGTGGTCTTCAGTGTCTTTTAGTTTTTAAAGGTTGCGCAGGGCTCAGTAGTTGATGACTCAGTAGCTGATGACTGATCAGTGATGGAAGATGGCGTAGTTGTAATAATGATCTCACCTTTTGGGATTTTGCATATATATCCTTTGTGGCCGCCCATGCTTGCGGTCCATTTTCCATCTCTAGCTCTAATTGCTCCATACCTGCCTCCAGAAGGATAGCGCGAATCCCAGTTACTGTAGTCCATGGCTGTTTTATCTAACCACAGCCACATGTCTGGAGACAAATAGAAATTCAGTATGTTATCTCAGTGGTTGTTTTTTTGTACCAGATAAAGCGGTACTGTAATTTGATATGCCTTGTGTTTTCTTTTGATGTCAACAGAAAAAGGATTCCAAATGTACATGTATAACCTATAACCAAACCTTTCTATCTAACATTACTTTCATTGTATAAAAAAATAAGAAATATTAGCAGCTACCTTACAGCCACACAGAGCAGCATAAGCATTTCTGCATGTGTTTCTTCCTTAATTGAATGATCTGTCTCCTTTTAGGCCTGTTTTAATTATAACCTAACTGAGGGAAATATAGTTTACTTAAGATGGTAAATGCTTTCCTATGTTCACCACCAGGATTACCAGAGCTCCATCTCCATAGTAACTATGAAGCTTAATGTTACTTTGCATTAAGAACAGACAATGTGTATGTACCTCTGCGAGTTTTGAACAAGCCAATCCAGAATGCTTGTTCGCTGTCTTGAAATATTTGGATATTGCTGTTAATGAACTCTTGCTCATCGGGATCTTCAATGCTGGCAAGAGCTGCACCTTTACAAACAATCAAACAAATAAAATAACAGTCTTTAGTTAAAGCTCTGCACAGCTGAGCGACTGAGAATATCTAATTAGACCATCCTCAAAAAATACTTACCTTCTGCTGCACACTCAGTAGATGCAGATGGCCAATCAAAACGTCTTTTGAGAAAAAGGTAACAATAACCCCTAAATGGGAGCCAGCTGAATCTCTGGCCAAATATATTTTGGTCATCAGGGCAAAATCCTGGGAAAACGCTTGACTGTGTTGGTGGCACATCTGTGAATGAGAGAGACATTGATATTGATGACACTGGGATAAAGTAATGACTGTATAGTACACGGTTTCAAATTCAATTCACTGACGTAAGCACCAATTTGACATCAATGAGAAAACAAGATCACATCTCAAACAAACACAATGGATGGATGGATGGATGAATGGTAGGTAGGTAGGTAGGTACGTAGGTAGGTAGGTACGTAGGTAGGTAGGTAGGTAGGTAGGTAGGTAGGTAGGTAGGTAGGTAGGTAGGTAGGTAGGTAGGTAGGTAGGTAGGTAGGTAGCTTTATTAATCCCCGAAGAGAAATTAGGTTATCATACAAGGTACATTCAAGTACAAATACAATAAAAAAATACAAGGGCAAATATAGAAACAATAAAGTACTATATACAATAAAATGCTTAAGTAGCTATGAAATAAAATAAAATAAAATAAAATACTGAGGTAGAAGAGAAAAGGTAGGAGGAACATATGGTGCGAGAGGATAAGGTTTACAGTAATTAAAAGCGCATTATTTGAGTGTTATGGAGTGAGCATTATAAAGTCTGATGGCACCAGGAAGGAACGATTTTCTGTGCCGTTCCTTTAGGCAGCAGGGTTGAATGAGTCTGTTGCTGAAGCTGCCAGAGTTGTCCAGAGTTTTGTGGAGGGGGTGAGAGACATTGCCCATAATTGCCAGCAGTTTTGCCAGCATCCTGTCCTCCGCCACCTCCTCCAGGGTGACAAGCTTAGAGCCAACAAGAGACCCTGCCCTTTTGATGAGTTTATTCAGCCTGTTGGCATCCTTCACTTTGATGCCTGCACCCCAGGACACCACAGTGAAGAGGATGGTGATCCTTTTTTTCCAATCTTTTTTATCTAAATATACATGAGTCCTACCTGTTGTCTTCATACAAAAGCTCTTCATTTTCCGATTGCAGTCAGCAGTCCTCCATTTTCCATCCTCATTCACATACACACAGGATTGGTCCATTCTTGGTTCCCTTGAATCCCAGTTGCTTGTGGTGATACGCCAGCCTCCAATAAATCTGAAATATCCTCCAGTCTGAAAGCAAAGATGGTTGAAACTGCAATTAACATCAATCATTCAGATTGTTTTTTCCAAGGAGTTGTGAAAACCTTGTGATTTTTATAACAAAAGATTAACTTAAGTACATCAATGCTGCCCTATTAGGATTTTATGCTACATGTCATGGACAAAAGCATAGAAGAAGTTTAGCTTTTAAAAGCTATCAATAACATATTTATTTTATATATACATTTTTGCTTTTACATTTACAGTAGTCAGCAAAAGTTTAAAGTTACAAGCAGAAATGAGTCATATTTGCTATGTGCAGTTTGAGAGGCTTCCTGTCCTGTACCTCCGCGCTGTTCAGTCCAATCCACAGAGGACCTCTGACATTCAAAAGCATCAGCTCAACATAGGCCTGTGACCACTCATTTCGCAGGCTAGCCAGTTGAGCACCATCACCTTGACAGTGCGCCTTGGCTTCATACCAGGTCATTGGTAGAGTAACAACCTTGATGGAGTCATTAAGTACTCTGACATAATTGGTATAAGTTGTTGGTTCAGGGGTGTCCGGGAAAGAAGAGTCTGTTCAGGGTTAGAAATTGTACAAAATTAGTTTTCCCATTCATGTAAAGGTCGGGCTCTGGTGTATAGATGCTAACTATTATTTTCCTTTTTCCTGAGAAAAATTACTCACTTTATTCAAAAACAGCCAGTTTGAATATACAGTTTAAAATATAGTACAACACATCTTAAATTTTCATTGTTAAATTCATAACAATATAAAAAATAAAAATACACTGACACAAGAAATTATCAGTTGAGACGCACCGCAGTGCTCCTCCTCCTCCAGTTAAATAGAGCATTTTGCTCATATACAGTCAAACGGTGTTGCTGCCATCATCTTTATTGATTATTGATCAATATCAAAGGCAAACTCCTTGGTTGCTGGATTGCTTGTATCCATGGTCAGTGAGAAATGATGCTACCTCCAGAGGGAGGAGGACTGATTCTTTCCTCTGTACAGCCCCATGCATTTTAAAATCCTCCTTACTGTACACATACTGATCACAATGTTATGAAGCTTAATCAAATCATGTAAATGAGATATAATAACAATATAAATTATCACGTTATAACTGAATTACTAAGGATTTGCATCCTTTGGCAAACCCTTTATGTAGCAAATACAAATCGACAATACTGTGCCAGCTATTAAAATTATTTTAGGCCATAGGAAAGACATATAAGAGACAGAGCAGAACTTAGGCTCACCAACATTTCGATGACAAACAAATCCAGCGGTTTCATTGCAGGACCTTTTTGACCATCTCCCAACAACTATGCTGGGATCCGTAGTCATCCAAGCACACTCTTTCTGGTGAAAAAAACAACGGTGAGGTCAAGGGTCATTTTGAAGGACTCATGATACTGATTGTTCCACACTTCCAGTTTGTAGAATTTTTCTTTTAGCTCTCTGAGTGCTTACAGTTTGACAAATATACTATTACTTGACAAATTTAGTTGTATTTCCCATTACAGTGTGTCCAGAAAGTATTACCTTTTCATATGCGTATCGATGTCTCTCATACGCCTTCAATGTAGAGTCAAGATGTTAGAAAATATGAATACACCAAAGGAAAACATATTAAAAACAATACACATGCAATAGCCTATAATTGTCATGTCTCGTCTCCCTTCAGGTCATACTTTTGTTTTTGTTGTCTTTTAGTTCTGTTTCCTGTTTTATTGTGGTGTCTAATTCCCCTCTCATTTCAGATCCTTTCCTATCCCTGTGTGTTTTCCCACCGTTGTGATTGTCCGCCCCTCCCTGATGTACTACACCTGTGTCTCATTGTCCCCACCTCCCTTGTGTTTATAGTCTGTGAGCTCCCTGTATTCAGTGCCAGTTCATCTTTATCTCCTGTGGCAAGTGTTCCAGTATTTCTCCCAGCAATAGCCTCCCAGTGTTTTTTTACCCTGTTTTTGATCCTGACTTATGCCTCTGCTTGACCCCTCCTCTGTTTGCTTCGCTGACCGATCTCCTGTGTACCCGTCTTCAATAAGACTTTTCGCCTTTTAATCTTAATTGTCTCGAGTCGTGCATTTGGGTCCTAATCTAGTGTGTCAATAATTCTTAAAAATTCAGAGTAATGTTTGTGTATCAGAGCTATAACAGTATCAGTATGTCATCAAAGTGTCATGTAATTTGTCTTCAAGTCAAGATAAATGACAGGTTATTATAATCAAATTTACAATAAAAGTGTTACCTGATGATGGTTAAGCCCCTGTAATGGAAAATCAAGATGAATTATTTAGCAATGCAGCAAAAAATTGATAATAAGCACTGATTATAGTACAGACACATACAATTTATCACAATACTGAATAAAGGTTGTGTGTACTTGAGGCATAACCATAGCTGTTTAGGCCCTAAGTTAACACACGTACGCCTCAAGTACAGTTAAGTTTAAACATCTTACTGTATAGCGGTCGTCAATGTGCCGCTTCAACAATAGAAAAACACGCTCTTATTTTCATGACAGAAAGTGTAAAAAAACAAAAAAGAAGTAAGTAACTTACTGCAAACCCCCAGTTGTTGTATCGCACTGGTTTCCCATCAGTCCAGTAGTAACGTCTTTCATTTCTATTATTCATACCAATCCACAGGTCTGTTGTTGGTGCCTCTATCATTGCAGCAGTTAAAAATACTGAAAATGTAACACATTTTGATTATCAAAGGCTTACAATTCCATTTGTCAAGTATATACAGTTTGTGTCAATCAGTAATTCTTGTTTCTTTTCTTTGCTCTCTGTTGATCTCCATATTTCTCAGGTGTTTTCATTGAACATTAAGAAAAAGGAGAAACATCTCTTGACAACCTTTATTCTAGGAAGCTGGTTTTGTGTCCACACTTCGTTGACATAACATATTTCATTTGAGCGTTTTAAAGCTTTCTACTGTGAGAACAAAAATTTCAAACCGATCACCTTTAACTAAAAGAATTTGCTTGTTTCTTGAAAGACAAAAATCATATGTAAAATAACCTTCTGCACACTAGGATTTGTACATTCTGTCAGTATAAACAGTGTGCACTCTGAGTATCATTTTATTGTAAAAAGCTTTTGGTCGTACTGGCAGACCCTGACTGCCAGCTGTTTCAAGGTCCAACATACTGTATACTGTACATATCCATATACACATTGAGACTTCAGGACAGTTTTTAATGTGTATAACCTTTCAACAATCAGGCCCATTGTGTCTGGCTAACTTTTTTTTTGACACCAGGCAGGTCTGGGTGATATAACAATAGTGATATATATCGCAGATAGACACATCATCGATAGGAAAAAGAAAATAGTTTGATAAAATGTTCTATAGTTTCACGTGTATGCACGATAAATGGAAGGCCTACACGAGTTATGAGCCCCCTGTCAAACCCTTGATAATGGAGCGAGCAACGAGTGACATGTGAACAGCCAATCATTTAACACACAAATCCCACGTGTGCTTGTTCCCTGGCTCATTTAAACAGCCTATCAAATCACTAGGTGCTACAAGTGACGTGCAAACTGCCAATCTTTTAACAGGTGTGTAGTTCGGTTGCACCATCGCCATGTGACTGACAACAACAGAAGAATGTGGAGTATAAGGCCTTATTATGGATCCCACTGCAGTGCAGACCAGCTCTACTCTGCCTGTAAAACAGCCAACAAGCCGCAGCCCCGCCAGCAAACACACCGACCCATTCGGCCTCTGTCCCAGTGTACTGCTTCTTCTGTGTGCCTTGATGAAGTGGTCAAATTCAAAATAAAAATGTTGAATTCAACTTTTTTTTTCACCTGGTCTTTAAATGAAAATGAAAATAGGACAGGTCATTAAAAATGATCGATAATTATCTATATCAACCGATCTGAAACTTCACTATTGTGATAGACTTTTAAGCCATGCCGCTCAGGCCTAACACCAGCAGATATTTACATTTTCATGAAATATGCACCATATGCATTTCTCTGGAATGTAATATTCCCTAGAAAAATCGATCACAAAACAAACCTTGTACTCTTTGTGAGGGAATTGATGCCAGATTTCCTCCCATGTTTTGGCATTGTGTCCTCGCTTCTACCCATGTCACATTCTGGTTATTAACGATGTTATAACACTATAGGGGAAAAAAAAAAAATTAAATGCTGTGTGTGATATCTAAAAAGAGCAGTTGTTTATTTTCTATTCACAAACGGATCAATATTCTATAAAACATCAGTTTTATTAGTGTTGTCAAATATATCGATAAATATTGATACTGAATATTTGAAACTGTTTAAGTACTCATTTTCCAAAAATTCAATACTGATACCAGTTGTGCTTTTCCGCTCGACAATGAGTCGACATACAAACTGCTGCAGTGTGTACACATAGGCCCGCCTCCTCACAGTTTTCTGACTATGGTCAGAAATAATTTATCCAAAATGCTGTTGTGCTTTAAACACAGTACACAAGCCTTGTTATACTTATCTTTTATTCAAAACAAACATGTTTTGCCCTCAATGTTGTGTCATTTTTTCCCTGTGATATCAAACATTGTGTCAAATATTGATATTTTTCAAGGTATCATATCAAGTTAGAAATTTCAGTACTGTGACAGCGCTCATTTCCCATCATGCCAAACAAATATTAATTCTAAAAGTCTCCACTGACCCTTGACTCAAATTTTTTCCAGTTTTGTGGACATCCACCCTTGGGGGAAACTGTTGGTGCTACAGTGGCATTGGCAGGTGGTGTGCCATTGCGTTTACAAATATAATTGCGGTCATTCCCACAATTATAATTATGCCAGAACCCTGTGAGATAACCAAAAATATTAAATATTTCAGCAAACAAGAATATGCATGTTTACATTTAACATCTAAATTAATTCTTTATTAAATTAATAAATCATCTGAAAGTATGCAACTGAAGATTTATCAATTTAAATTACTCACCCGTAGGGGGCATGCCAACACAATTCTCATCATTGTTTTCGAAACGAGGTTGATATTCTTCCCACCTTTGAAACACCACTGGTGAACCATCCATCCACCTTTTTGGAACACAAATAAAATCAATTAAAAATTATGAAAAATATTCATGGATTAGTCTGTCGAAATTCAACTCTGCACTGCAGTCAATTCAGCAAAATCTACCAAATTCTGTTCAAAGAAATAATTTAATTGTTTCATAATTAAAACTGCACTTGTCAATATTTGCCAGACTATACGTTAAATTGGGTTGAATATGATTATCATTCAGATATGAATAACAAATTAATCACAAAAACAAACTGTGGTCTAATTTCTATGCAACTGATGCTTGAGGACCATTTCAACAATCTTCATAATAGACACAAAAATCTGATGAAGTGCCACTGGTTTCAGGCAAACCTTGTAACTGTTTTAACTATTTAACTTATAACTTGTAAAATATTACAAGGACTTTCACCATCCTAGTTATCACCTCTAGGTACTCTTCATATACCCGCTAGGACTCTATAATGTCAAAATCCCAGTTTCCTGGGGATTGATTCCCTGTCAGTGTTTTCCAAATATATCAAATTTTTTTTGGGATTAATATTACTACTCCATTAATGTGTATGTGTCATTTCACTGCTGTAGATGTTTAATGTTGAGCTCATTTCAACTTTATACACTGCTGAGCTAGCATCGTATTTCATCAGATCATCAGATGTTCATAATGTGGCAGTCCTGTGAGAAAAACATATATCTAAAAAGTCAACTTCTTCACTTTTTAAGCTTCACTTTGTCAATTTATTAGCTAATCCAAGAGGATTTCGAAAATGTTCATTTGGCTTAGAAAGTAGGGTTTCCTGAAACCATATAGGATGAAACATTCTTATACGAAAGGTAGCAAAAGTAGCAACTACTAGCACTAGGGGTGCCACTTGTGACTGTGCGGCAATGGCAAAGGTTTATATGGCTTACACATCTGTTATGCGGGCTCCTTATCAGAATTTTGCTTAGTGCCCCAGGGAGGTCAGGACCGGCTCTGAATGTATATTATAGAGATCAGAAAGAAGCAAGATGTCTCACTCCTTAGCAACTTCTGTTATCAGCTCCGGAAAAACGGATGTGTCTAATTCAGAATTAATTAATTAATTTTTCAAACAAGTTTAACGTCTTCTGGATGTATTCTGATGAGGGTGATCTGCTGCTTTATACTGTTCCCTGTTTTTCCTGCGCATCTGTGATGACCAATGGCACACATGAAAAAAAAACTTGTCTCCTAGCAATGTGAAAAGAGTTAACTGCCGATTATTAGCGGCTTTCCCCGCATTTAAGAAACCTGTATACACACTAATAAAGTGTTAAGAGCAGTAATATTGAGTTATATTTTTTCATGTTTTTGTGTATTTTGCTAATATTATTTAATGGCTCTTATTTGAATCTATGTAACATCATTTTGATACTTGACTCCTTTTCTCATTTTCATTAAATACATTTTTCATTATTTCATTCATACTCACCCATATGTTCTATCAAGATCTACAGTCAGGCCTATCCAGGAAATCGAATAAGATCTGGATATCTAAACACACAGACGGGCACATGGTAAAATTAGCAGTACTTACATTGCAGTATGTTCTAAACTTAAGTGTGATTGGCGAATGAGTAATGTCACTAATGTAGTATAAATATCACTGCTTACCTGTTTCCATATGAAGATACTTTCAGCTTCACTGTTGATTGTTACCAAGTCACCATGCATGTTTTGGCAGGAGCGACGAGCTTCTTCCATGGACACTTGACTTTTCCCAAAATAATACTGATTCCCATTCCATTCTAGCCACATGTCTGATGTCACATTGTAGTCTGTAAACATGTTAAAAGAACAGATTTTCAGTGGCTTTTCAGCCATGCTAGGCTCTATGGATGGCAATATATGTTGGCTGGCAGGTCGACCACTTTGGTCTCCACAGAAATAAATCATCACTATCAAATGGTTTTTGGTGCACTGATTCATTTACGCTCCCCAAAAGCTGAATCAGACTGGCTTTAGTCATCCCCTGACTTGTTCTGCAGCGCCACCAGCAGGTCAAGGTTATCACTTGTCGAGTGAAGTGTCTCAATTTCTACCCAATGGATTGGCACAACATTTTGTAAAAACATTCATAATTTCCAGTTTATGTATCCTACTGACTTTGGTAATGCCCCAACATGTTCTCTAGTTCTACCACGAGGTAGGCCTGGGTTAAAAATGGGTTAAATGGGTTAAATGGTTGAAAAGGTTAAATGGGTTAAATGGTTGAAAAGTTTATCACAATGGTGAAGTTTCATGTCGGTTGCTATCGATAATTATTGATGCTTTTAATGACGTGTCCTATTTTGTCGCATTTTTAAATGCCACTAATAAATTAAAATACTGCCATACCGGTGGACTAACCTTTCCTTTTTTCTCTGTCAGCACTTGTTTACTCACTCTGGTGTTAATAGGATGTGCTTATGTTTTTCTCACGGTTGGTTTGTAAAATGATCAGCCAGTGGCGGAGATGATACCATGGGTGGTGAGTCGGAGTTGCTCCGATAATCACACCAACTACTTTGGCTGTCACAACTGTAGTGTATCTGGGCTCGCAGGTAGAGCAAACAGGCTGGGTGGTGTAGGAGTGGCAGGACAGCCTCTCCTCCACTCTGCCTAACGAGCGAAGAATGGCTCCAGAGGATGAGTGACCCCTAGAGGGGCAGCAGAGAACCAGGACAGAGGCCTGTCGGTGTGTTTACCAGCGAAACTACAGCTCATAAATAATTAACTGCCGCATCAGATCACAAGAAAAGCAGACATTTTCACAGCTACTGTGTGAGTTGAGGTGGAGTAGGGCTGGTCTTTGAGAACTCCATGCTCAGACTTTTGTTGTCAGTCACAAGGGAGCACAAGTGGGATTTGTGTATTAAATGATTGGCTGTACATGTGTCACTCATAGCAGCTCCATTATCAATGGATATGACAGGCTGTTTATGAGTACGCTTTGCATTGGTTTGCATTTAATAAATATACCTGAAACTATTGAAACATTTTTCTAACCATTGTCTTATTGCTATCAATGAAGTGCATCGCAGATATACTGTATATTGCTATCGTTTTATCGGCCAGGCCTACCTTGAGGTTCCCATTTGTGGCTTTGAGCGAAATGTCTCAACAATTTTTTAGGATTACCAGGAAGTTTGCTACAGAATTTCATGTCTCACTCAGGATAAGTGCTAATAAATCTGGTGTTAACCTTCCATGTAGCAAAATCACCAATTATCTGACTGTAACTTAAAAGTCGCCTACTACCACTCTGATCCAGGAGCCTTGTTTGGTTTTGCATTTGACCCAAAGAGTATTAATGAGAGCGGAATCTTCTGTGTAAGGAACAAATTACAACCACAGGCTTCATGTCGTTGACATATAGCAGAAAGAAAAGTGGGCCTGAAATGCTTCCTCATGGGACTCCACACTTGTTCTCCTCCTCCTAAATACTACCAAACCCATTGTTAAGATCAATTGTTAAAGCCTAGACCCCTCAGCTTGATCAAAAGAATATCATGAGTTACAATGTGCCACACGTAATATTAATTGACGACCACATCTATAAAGGAGTCATAGCTGCAGCAGATTTGTATCTATGCAATAGAAAATAAGGTTTGGGCAAAAAACATAGATGCAATGTTTTCTACATGGTTGCAAAAAAAGAGGCCACTAACCAGGAACGACGGGGCCTGGAGTTGGTTTTGGATGAATTCCTATAAGAACATAAACAGAGGAAATTTATTCTCAGAAAACTGAATAGAGCAATAAAATGATTGCAGCCAGCTTGTCAAGCTTGTTCAGTAAACAAGAGAGAAAGACATTGTTTCAGTCTATCCTTTTACCTGAAGGGATCTGGCAGAGCCATTGATGACTCTGCTCACAGTGCACATCACTCCAAGACCCACCGCTATCTATCCGAAATAAGTTTAATACAACACAAGATTCTACGTGGTTCTTATTGTCTGGCTCTCCTTGGTACCAGTGTTGGAACTGCACCTGTGAACAACAAAACAGTATTCACACAACAATTAATAATTGTATTGTCTATTTAAATGAGTCTCCAAAATTAAAAATGATTGAGTCAGTAATAAGAGTAGAAAACTGTTAACTCACTGGAGATCCATCGCTCCATACATAACCGGTGACAGGGTCAGGGGCCCTAAGTCCAATCCAGAAGTTATAGATGCTGTATAGGGGACAGATCTAGATTAATGATTTAAATATGCAACCTGTGTACTATGCTACTATAGCTATAATGGACAAACATACATCATTCAAGTGTAAAACCTGTTTGTTTGATGTAAAAAAGAACAAATCTTTGCCTAAATTAATTGTTATCTGTAGAGACACTGTCTCAGTGCTGGACATGAACCAACCTTCATCTTCTGCTGAAGCTAATTTTGTATTTTCTTATGTGTTCATCTTATTGTTATTATTATTATCCAGGTCTTACTGTGACTCCTTTAAAACTGTTAGGTCATCATGACTGTGGAAACTGGCCAGGTCTCCTCCAATGGTCCTGCAGAAATCTCTGGCCTCAAACCAGGTCCTCCCGAAAGAAGATCTCTCTGAGAATATCTTAAACACAAGACAAATAACACTGTCACTTCACAACAAGCTTTGATCAATCATTTAATTTGACATGCAGTGTTTTATTATGTATTATTTTATGTCTTTGCACTCCTTGTATGTGTTGATACAAGAGTAGTCTCTATTAGTTCAGGTAGTTGACTAGCTCAAGAGATCATATTAGCGGTTGTGTTACCAGACTCATTAAGCTCACACAAAGGAGCAATCCAATCACATAAGTCCTATAGTGTAAGTCTTTAACATTTTTTACAGTGTAGATGCAATATTAAGGAGCAGTTATTTCAGCAATCATTAATGTGTGAGTGTATGCAGGGTGTATTAAGATAGAATGAAATCTGAATTTATCCTTAAAGCTGAAGTGATTTTTTTTTGGCTGTACCTTAAGGCAATTGTTACTTGATTTCATTCTAGTCCAGCCGAAAGGACACTCCAATGTAGCGAGGGGTGGTGTAGGGGTTAAAGCTGCCCCTTCTGCCAGGTGTTTGCAGATGTATTTCTCCTCATTGGAGCAGGGCAGCACATCCCAGAGGCCAGCATAATGCCCAGTTATCATGGCGACACAGCCCTGTTGGCGACCTTGCATTGTCAAAGGAGAAATTGTGAAATGTCAGTTGTGAAGCCACTTTCTGTCACATCTTACGAGATTGGAGTTAAAATTTCTCCATACCCGGCATTTCAGCATTCCAGTGTGTATATCTCACTGTGTCCTTGTTGGTCCACACAAATCTACCACCGTTTCTGGAGTTTGAGAGGCCGAGCCAGAAGTGTTGTCTTGGTTTCATCCCCACCAAGCTGACAAGGAATGCATTATCCACCCTGGAATATATTAAACAAGTACAATCATAGGATTTCTGGTGTCTCGAAGGCCAATCCCATTCCCAGTTTTCACCCTTACCCCTACTTCTCGAATGCTTTTCTTGCCCTTCAGGACAGAGTTACAAGGGGTACTGCTTGAAATCTCCCCTTATGAGATGGGACAAGCTCTCAAGACCTTCATATGTCATCAGTAGTCAGCAACGGTGTTAACATAAACACTTATGACTGTAATACGTCAAGATGGGGGACTGTCATGCACAAATGAGCAATGACAATGTAGTGCTAGATAGCTAGCTAGTTAGCTACCCAATAACAATAGCTCCTACATCTGTGAAGTATTAGCAGTTGTTTTATGCTAATTTTTGTAACCGTTGGTCTGAAGTGTGCCTCTGAAAAGCCTCACTTGGGAGGGCCATGTAGCCATAGCACTGCACCCTACCCCTCTATCCCGGGGACGGCCTTCCATTCCGAAACACCCCCACTCCGAAACACCCCCACTTCGAAACACCGCTGTTCCGAATCCGACTTTCAAGTTCCAATTACTTCCAAATAGGGTTAGGGTTAGGGTTAGGGTTAGGGTCAGGGGTACCCCAATAGCCTTTTCGGAATAGCGGGGTCTTTAGAAAAAATGGGAAACCACGCCATTACGAAGAATGGAAGTCTATTTTCTGAACAGCGGGGTTTCGGAAAGGCGGGGTGTAACCCTCTATCCCAACAAGAATTGGCACACTCTAGCCCTAGGTGTGAACGTGCAAAATGGAGGGGTAGGGCTGAGGGCGCACTCACATTTGGCCATCAGTACCGTGCCCAAGCATGTTTGGCCCCAAAAGTCCAGTTTGCTTGACTATTGTGAGCTCTTCGTAGTCTTCCTTAGACCTGGCACGAAGAGGTGGAAGAGGTGTGCTTCGGCACGGTACGGTTGACATGAAGAATGATCATGCGTATTACGCTGCCTTGCATAATCAAGAAATCCAGTAATGTGAGAGGGCATCAAATGACACAAAATAAGCCACAAAAAAGAGGACGAGGTGATGACGTATGTATAAGAGTTAACCGTACTCAGGCCCGGTTGCGGCCGGAGCAATGTGAGTGCAGGCCAGTGGGGGACTGGGGAAGAGGAACAACTGTGCTTCAACAGAGCAACAGGGCCAAGTGTGAGTGCGCCCTCAGGGATTGGGCCCTTGGGATGTTGAACAGTAAATAGAAAGCTTGAGAACCTCAATGCATTTGGACTGCTGAAATGTAGTATTGCTGAGAACATTTAGTGTAAAAATAAATGTTCTTACCCATTTGAAACATCAGCTAAGTAGGAACCTGATCTCCTGCAGGCAGATCTAGCTCCAGAAAAAGTTAGGGTATCTGTCGCTATGAAGTAGCAGTACGAGCCGTATCTTCTCCAACCCTAGATTGTTTAAAAACAAAAAAAGTGAACAACAGCGGGCCACAGCTGCAAAATGTGTATTATAGCAATACTGTGGAAGTTTAGGCACTACATCCATATTAAGACCTTGGATTTACATTTATTTGATTTAGAAATAGTTCATGAACTTAAACGCACAGTTTTGCAGCCTTCATTCTGAACCACTTCATCTCCAGTAGATTTTGAGGCACTCATCTTCATACAAATGAAGCCATGTTTTTCTTCACACACATGGTCAGCCCAGTTCCCATTCTGCAACAAAGTTCCATCAAATATTTATTTATGTGAAGTCTGGATGTATTACAGTCAATGTTCCGGTAAATCTAACATCAAACATAAATGCTAAATTCATAAAACTGTACTTCTTAAAATAATAATAACATATATCAATATAGACATATGAAGTAGACCAGCCTTCCCAAACTTATGAATGACATGGCTACATTCTGAAGTGGTGAAGGTTAAGATTGGTAGATGGCACACGAACCAGTCTGGGAAACAGACTTCAACACAACAGCAGTTTAGGTCAGGTAAATGAAGAATTACGTGGCATTTTACTCCCTTGTATTATCAGTTCTGATTACTTCTACTAATGTAATGAATTGCTCATTAAAAAATGTATGGTAATTTTAAACTTAATAACAAAATTGAAAATTTTAATTTGTATTTATTTATTGTAAGTGACCTCTAGCGGTCCACCTGCTGTATCTTTGCAGCTCGGCAGCAATTAAGGAATAACTGCAGTAGTCAATATATGTGTTCAATTCAACACATGCACAAGTAAGTGAAGTTGTGATATATAGCTTTATAGTTTTATAGTTTTCTCGACAAGTGAATGTTAGGTGTTTTCATATAAAAGGTATGTAAAAGTATGTGCACCATACCCACATGGTGCTCCTTACCTCTCCCCTGATGAGAACGCAGTCCTTTATTTCAGTGGATGTAGCAGGTTTCCCAAATTCCCAGCTGGTGAAACTGACAGTAGAGTGGTCAATCCAGTCAAACAGCCTCTCTGTCTTCCTGTCGTTCAGTCCGATCCAAAGCTCATCTGTGGATTCTGATAACAGACAGAAGAAAATTATCTTTCCTTAAAGTATTTTCCAGTAACTTAATACTGTATGTTGCTAATGAATAACAGACATCTGCATGTTGTTTAGATGTTTTCATTCACATGTCCTTCTTGTTGAGCTATTATCTTACTACGCTGACCCACAACATGTTGCATTTACAAGACAATAAAAGAATACAGATTAAAAATAGATGTTATGTATCTATTTACACAGTTAAGTATCAGATGCTTAAACCCCTAGGCTTGTGGCAATACCCCTGGTATTGTTTATTTAACTAAGATTTAATGTTCAGGTATTTTGTGTTTTTATTAAGAGGTTATTAACTCGCCAGTCAGATTTCTTGTTGCAGCTAGAATTCTTTGAGAGGTCATTCAAGGAGCACAGTCTATTCTGCCTCTGTGTAACCAATCAATATACTTGGTATTTGTCTCTGACTGAACTGTCCATGGCCACGATGATGCTGGAAGAGGCAGATTATGTCTGCAAAATCAACAATTGTAAATAATAATGTTAATGTAATATTGAACCAAGTGTTGAGAAGAAAGGGAAGCAATATCATGCATTTATTGGGTGTGACAGTTGTTTAGACCATCATCTAGTATCTGCAGTGATCATTAAAACAAGATGTCTGGATGTGACAGCTCAGCACATGACAATGACTTATGGTAGATTCACAGTCCCTTTGAGGTAGTTAATCAGAGCAGAACATCACAATGTGAGGATCACAATGTTTTTTATTTTTTTCACGTACCGTATCCAAGTTGAGAGATGACAAAGCCTTGCTCCTCCACATTGTGGATGCTGACTAGGTCTCCCCCTCTATTTCGACACTCTCTCTGAGCATCAGACCATGTTTTCTGAGTCCGATCGAGGCGGAAGCAGTGGCCATTGTAGGGAATCCAAGGTGTTGAACAAAATCCTCCGACAGCTGATCATGAAAATAACAAAGAAATATAAGGATTGAGTGATATACCATGCAGCTACGGGGTTCTCAAGGAGGGGATGTGGAGAGTAGAACAGAATAGATATTTTTCTTTACCTTGTGTAGGCAATTGCTCAGCCGCTTTACTGTAGCAGATGTACCCGAGTTTCTTGCTACAAGGTGAACTTTGCCAGGAGTAATGTACAGTGGGCTCAAAAACCGCACAGTTGTGTCCCGGATCAGGAAGTGGATGTCCTAAAACGAGATGATGGTTATGTGTTGCATGTTTGTTTAAAAAAAATCAAATCGGTTTTCTGATTTTTCTCATTCTTGTAGTCTTGCAGTAGCTTTGGAGGTTCTGGTAGAAACATCTTGTTACCTCTGTATGGAGCCTGTTTCGAGTCATTATGCTAAGCTAAGACAACCAGCTGTTGGCTGGATTGTGGATCACTAATGTAGTTCATGTAAATCTTACAATATCTCAGAATAGAATGACAAATTATCAAAGTGGCGAAAAAAGTCTACCTGCGTCCCATTTCAGATAGCGGTAAGGCCTTCCATCGTACCATTTCCAGCCATGTTCTGGATCCAGAATCAGCCCAGTCCAAAGCTTAGTGCCTGCTGTCCCTAGTAGTGCTGTTGGGAGCATGGGAAACAAAAATGACAATTTAACGTGTCTTTCCTTGTGACACTAGTTTTCAGTAAGGCTCAAAGTTCCTGGTTATTTTGACATGTCAGCATCCATGCAAACATTCAGATTTATCAACAGAAGTAATGAATTTAAGAATGAATAAATACAATCCAGTAATGAAGAAAATCATAGAAAACAAATGTTTGGTACATAATAATTGCATGTAGTCAAATACATGCTCCCTTGATGTCGAGTCAGTGTCACCTTACCTGTGACATAAGCCTGCTCATGAGGATCGGTGATACTGAGCAGGGAGGCTCCCTGCTGTTTGCAGCTGGTTTCAGCCTGTCGCCAAGTCAGAGCTGACTGTGTGTTGAGCTGGTAATACGCTCCTGTTGTTGGGTGTATCTTCCAGCCACCTTTTGCTATGAATGTATGCACAAAATATGTTAATTTTACTATGAAGTATAATACTGCCTCCTAGCAGTGTTGCCAACTTAGTTACTTTCTCACTGGATTTATCTTTTAAGACCTGTTCAGCAGCTTTTTCCAAAGTAGGTAACACTTTATATTCACTTATCCGTTGAATAAGTATTATTAATAGGAAATAAAGACCTTATAAGATTCTTATTAACATTAATAAGATGAAAAGTGTTAATAAAAGCACTTATAAGAAACTTGTTAACAGTTTATAAACAGAGACCTTAATGTAGTGTCCTCGATTCAAGCCTTTTGCTTTTGTACTAAAGGCAAAAGCCAATTAACTTGATCTTAAAAAGAAAAATGCTGTCTGTAACTGCATAACAAAGGCATTGTTTTTGCTTTAAATCTGGAGGCTGCAAAGAGCATGGCTAATTATTGATAAATGCAAGATAAAGTAAGGTTTAATCTAAATAAAGCGACAGAAAGGTTGAGTAAAGACAGTAACAGCACATAGAAATTACAAATATGGCCTTCTCTCATTGAACTCCAAAAAAACACAAGGCAGTACTCACAAGTAACTGGGCAGTAGCCCCAGCGTTCAGTTTGAAATTTTGTTTCAACAGCACACCAAAGATTCTTTTCTGAGGAGTCCACCCTAGTGCAGTCTGAATACCACTGGTCATGGTACTGGAAGGGAAACATGCACGGCATTCCTGCTGCATTTCCACCGATGGCATAAAGTTCTAAGAAATGATAAGAACAAAACAAAGATCAGTTTCAGAACATCTGTACTTGCAGTGATTTACATTTTTATTACAACATATGATGCTAATTTCAACTTCAATTTAAGGGTGTGAATGTGTTTTTCATCTTTTCCATAATTCAAATGAAGATGTAACAAACAGCATATGCCAAGTAAATATAAATGCATGAGAAGCTGTTGACCAGTTTGACTTTCTGTTACAGCTAATCTATCACAATATCTCTCAAACTGTCATCTTCATTATTCTGCTGCTGTACTGTGAAAACTGTACCGTACCTCTGTATGTTCTGGTGCAAGCACCACTGGACGTCCCTGTGATTGTGAGGTTATTATTGGGTCCTACTGTTTTGGAGAGAACTGCTGTGTTATCTGCAGTGAGCTCAATGTAAAGCTCTTGGTCTTTGAGGGCAAGCACAGTTTCATTCGTGCATTCCCACTTTTGGAGTTCGCTGCTTTCATCACAATCATAGAGGCTTATTTCACTTCCCACACTTTTCCCTTGGGCTCCCAGGCACTTATTCCTCTGTGGAACCAGAATTCGGTCACCAGTTGTCCAGCGTATGTCATTGCAGTCGCTATTTGTTTTAACCAAACAGTAACCAGTATCCTTGTTAGATAGTTGAAATGGTGAATCTGTAGAGAAAGAATTGCACACGTTTGACCTTTATTTATTTTAGAAGGGTTTTAAATTTTTTAGACAACAACTTTAACAGTTATTCACAACATAAACATATTTAGTGGGCAAACAAAGTGACATCCATCCAGTGTCTGCAAGATATAGATGCAAAAAATAAAAAAAACATTCACCTCAATACTGACCTGTAACAAATCGGCACACATGTCAACTAACACACAGAAAAGGATAGAATAGAGTGCACATGTAAACAATCAAAATAATTGGAATACTGTACCATCAGAAGCCAAACATTGTACTGTTTGGATGAGGAGCACAATGGCTGCGCAAGTTATCTTCATTGTTAGAATTCTTCTAAAATGTCTTACAGCAGAAGACTTCACCCATGCATTTCTCACACAGGCTTTAAGAATTGTGTGGTTGATTACTGAAAGACAGTCTTAATATTGCTGATACATTCTGTCTCGTAATGTCGTCATGACTTTTTTTCTCCTTGTCACAGACTTTTTTTTCTTCTTCTTACAGACTTTTTTTTCTTCTTGTCACAGACTTTTTTTTTTTTTTACAACAGAACCCACAATGCTGATATCTGCAAACTTCCCAGATGTAGGAATATGGGTGTATGCTATTGCATAATAAACGGACAGTGCTGGAAACGGGAAGTGGCAGTAACATGCTCCAGTCTACACAGATACCGAGCACGTAAACCAGAGGAAAACATTTCATTTTTATATATATATATATATATATATATAGATTTAATTTATTCTTACATTAACACTCCCACTGGTTGCCATTGACATAACTTTCAGCTGTTCAACATACTAATCTGCAGGAGCCGATCCCAGCTGACAGTGGGCGAGCAGTGGGTACACCCTAGATAACAACCATTAACGCTCACAATCACACCTACGGGTGATTTAGAGTGACCGATAAATCTCACTTGCATGTCTTTGGACTGTGGGCTGGAGTACCCCAATAGAACCCACGCAAGCATGGGGAGAACAAGCAAAATCCACACAGAAAGGCCCTGCCCCAGGGCCAAAAGGCACTTTGTGCATTTATGAATACAATGAACTTGACTTCTATGATTTAAAGATAGGGAAGCAGATGTGATACAAATTGCGGTGTAATCCGCCAAATATGATTGACGTACATGGAGAACATTTGGTGAGCCATTTGGGAATTTCCAACATCACAGGAGGAACACTTGTGCAATATTCACAACAAGGAAGCTATCTTAATGCTGACTCTGCATGTCTCCGTTAGTGAATGCTCGACAAAAGGGCCAGAAAGTCTAAAATGCTCTCAATCTTTTTTGTGATTAAATAATTTCTGACCATCAGCTACTCTTTAGTGTGCTTAATCAAATGGCTGGTTTGGTTCATGTAGTTGTTACACTGTGGAATACTACTCAGCAGACACAAGTCAATAGTGCCTTTGACTTTAGACCAGCCTTTTGTTGGTCTATGGCGCGGTCACTTTCTGCTGCCTCAAGATAGCAATCTGCCATCAGGGCGCCTGATCACACCTCACTTTAAGACCAACATGCCCAGGGGCGCACAGGTGGGCGTAAATACATTTGCTATTTAAACAATGCAGGCACTGGGCATGAAAATGACAACTCCGTCGGTCTGAAACCAGCAATGACACTTGCACCAAGCACAAGACACAGCCTGTGTGTCTTTGGATGAATTATGCACCTAGAGCCAATAGCACACCACAGTAACTATGCTGACTTAAGCATGCATATGGATTGTAATTATTTTATATTTTATTGGTTTATAAATTGTGTTTGTCATAAAGGATCAATTGTACCAGTTTAAAGACAATACTGATTAGGTCAGTTAGACGAAATGATGCAAAAAAAATTGTTACGTGCCTTTTTAAAAACTGACTGTTATGTTCAGAGAGGAAGTGGTTTAAGTGAATCTGGGAAGTAAACTGTGGGAACACTGGATTTGAGTAACAGGTCAAAAAGTGAAAAGCTAGCACAAATTGCTTCGTAACATAGCAATTGTGCAACATCAAATTCTATTTGTTGGGATTAGTCAATCGTCTCAATCTGAATCACAAATACATTTCATTTCGGCAGAGAAAATGTATTTGTCATGATGATTTTCAGTTTTTATAGCGGTGTCTCATCAGTTTTACACTGAAACCTCTTGTCAATAAATCTGATGAAACAATAAAAATAAAAGCCTGAATATAGCTTATAACTCTGCACTAAAGACCTAATGTTGTCCAAGACTGCTAAAAAACCCATCAATGAGCCTCAGCCCTCTGTGACTATTCCTTGGTTACAATAAACATGGCTTCTGTTGTTTATTTTGAGCCAAGCTTATCCGCCATCCTGCTGTCTTACATACTGACTACTGCACCGAGTGTGTGTCAATCCATAGACGTGCTATTTACTCCTGTTTGAGTATAAAGTTTGCTAAAAAAAAATTACAATGCCCAGCTGTTTTAGGAAATTACTTTTTAATACAAAAAATACCTTGTGACATGTTATTTTAAAAAAGTATGTTGTCAGTAGAAACAAATGGACTGAATGCTGAATGCCCAGGCATGATATGGAAGTTGAAAAGTATTGAGAGATGGATGTCTTAATCTTAAAAATCTTACAAGATCACCAGAATTTTCACATGAATATCGTACGATGTAACTTTAAACAGGATAAATTGCAATAATGATAATAATTTGTTATATTATACAACATTATACATTATACAACACTTGGCTTTACACAGCAGCTGATCTGTAGCAAATAGTAGAAATACACAGCACTGTCCTACAGTTCTATTACATTTAAAAAATAAGGTGTGGAGGGGGGGTGTTAGATAGGCCTAGTTATAGTGGGCTCAGGGTGCTCCTCTTCCTCTGCGTTCTCTACCAGTTTAGTGGTGTCAACCGCATCTGGTTGGGTGTGCCCATTGCTGAAGAAGAGTGGGTTGTCAAAGGTGGTTAACTTTCCAGGGATGGGTAAGCGATGACGGTTCTTCTTGAAGAGGAAGAATGCGATGACTGCCCCGATAGCAAGCCCAATAACGACCAACACCACTACCCCAGTTATGTGTCCAGGGTGACGTGGATTAAAAACTGCACACATTGAAAAAGAAGGTGATGATTTGCCAAAGAGTTTAGTCACAATTTTGAATAAAACAAAGAAGACAAAGAGCTGTGACGTACCAATTGGCGATGTTGATGGCGTTGGTGGCATTACTAAAGAGAAAAAAGTGAAATGTGACAATTGTACACCAAAAAGTCTACACAGCATTAGCCTGATGATGGCCCAACCTGACAGACAGGAACAACAATGAGCACTGAGCGTAACGACTGCTTCTAGTGTGTCATTGTGGAAGACATCTATTGCAAAATTTGGGAAACCTCATGACTTCCAAACACTTACAGGATGTCAAAATGTCGTCCATCTTGTGTTTAGTTTAACAACTTCTACAACATTTTGTGACACTAGCTGAAAGGAGCACCAATCACTTGTAGGTGCGCAACTTAAACCATGGTGTAGTGAAAGAAGAATGGGCAGCACTTTATAGTAACCATCATTAATAAATGGTAATTTTATATTTAAATAATTATTTGACTGTTAACAATGACATTTTAAAAAAACTTTTATTGAACAATTTTTTATTGTCAAGTTGCAAATTATGTTTATAATACTCGGTAAATGGTTAGTAAGTACTGGGTTATTTCATCTATAAACATTATTTGGATGGTCATTATAAAGTTGCAACTGATGTTTATAAATCTTTACAATTGCTAAATAAATGGTTTATAAAGCATTTCATTGTTTAACAGTCAAATAACAATTAAAGTTTAATAAAATATAAATCTAATATTTATTAATGAAGGTTATGATAAAGTGTTACCAAAGAATGACGTTATATTTAATTTCAGTGAACCTGTAGCTGTATGACTTTCGCCCACATGTCAGGATTATGAAGACATATTAATGACACCTTTAGGCATCACACTTGTATATGTTATGTTATGTTATGTTACTCAGCTACACACTCACCCTCTTTGAATCATCAGGGTGGACACAAGAGCCCACCTTCATTGAAAAATATCAATGATTTGTTCCAAGTTCACTTTCATTTATAAAATTGTGATTGCATATGCAAACATATGTTGACACTGCTGTCAGTTGGGAAAGTAATGTCTGCCCCTGGTGCCTTACCAATCACTTTTATCTGCTTCACACAAGTCTTGAAAAACAGAAAGCCATGAATAAACAGGCCCCAACATGTAGTTTGCCATGTAACTCAGCCAAGTCACAGCAAAAATGTATGACTTAATGACAGTCTAATCTATCACAGTCATTCATCTCGATAGCCAAAATTATTGTGTAGTCTGATCTGGGCATTATAATGTACAACAGTATGATTCAAACTCCACATAAGAAGAATTAGTTTACCTTTCAGTGTTTTGCAGATGTATGGTCTTCTATAGTACTGATAGCCTGCCTTCCATGTCCCATCTGAAGTAGCAATCCCTCCGTAGCTGTGATCATTAGGTTGACCTTCACCCCAGTTAGTATAGTCCATGACTGTTTCGTCCATCCACAACCACTCCCCTGGAGAGAAATAATTATTATTATAATTATTTTTCTTGTTCAGTTTTGTTTCATTATTATCCACTTTTTTTTACTCTGCAGAAAACAAGATCTCCCCTAAATCTCCCCTCATGTGCTTGTGCAGTAAAAAATAGAGTACAATAAATTAACAATGAAAAGGAATAATTAAAAAATATCTAATTTTAAAATGATGTATATTGTTTCCAAATAACCCTAATATATATTGGCCTTCATTAGTTGTTCACCAAGCATGGTCTTTCTTTTTGGATAGTATTCTTTCTCTCTGTAGCTGAATATTTGTCTTTTTAGTGTTTGAATGTGAGAACAAACAATGGGACCGTACCTTTGTGATTTTTATAGATGCCGGTCCAGAAAAAGGTTTGGGTGTCTTGAAATATTTTCACATTGTTTTGAATGAATTCTTGCTCGGACGGATCTTCAATGCTGGCAAGCGTTCCACCTTCAAGAAACAAAAACTCCTCATTTAATGCTAAATGCATTTCAGTGCCAAGGAATACAGTATCTTAGACAATCCACAGGCAAGACTTACCATGTCTTACACAGCTATGAGCTGCATCTGGCCACCTTCTTGATTCTGTGAAAAATATGTAACAATAACCCTTAAATGGTAGCCAGAAATAATTCTGGTCTGTGTTCAGTGAATCCGGATCTTCAGGGCAAACTCCTGGATATTCTTGGATACTTGACTCTGTTGGTGGCACGTCTGTAAGTGAGAAAGTCAGTGACACTGTGATCAACTAATAAGATCTTTTCATACTTTTTTATCCAATGCATTGAAATAGGCAAAAATAAAATAAAATAAAACTGCCACACTGAAAAGAATACAAATGTAAAGGCCTAAAATCTCTATAATCTAGTTTTCTGAACAGTGAGTAAAGGGTACAGAGCACAGAGGTATTCATTTGCAGGATAATAACACTAAGTTGGGTCATGTTAAAAAGTAAAATGAATATTAATATAATATTAATTTCTTTAAATTAACATTAGTCTGTTATGGGCCGTACCTGTAGACTTCATACAAACACTGTTCATGGTCTGGTTACAGTGAGCGGTCTTCCATTTTCCATCTACATCCACGTAGACACAAGGTCTTTCCCTGCTCGGTTCATAATCACCCCAGTGAGTAAAGCTCATGAACCAGCCATCAATATATTTGAAATAGCCGTTGGTCTGAAAGCAAAATGCATTCAGATTTATTAATCAGCATATTTTTCAAGAAAAATTGTAATCTTTGTGATTTTTACAGCAATGACTTGTAAAAATGTTTAGCCTCGTTAGCAGCGTGGCTGTATGAACTGAAATTTCAGTCTGTCGGTCATTCCAACACTTTGATCCAAACAGAAATATCGTGGCAACAACAGTACTGGACAGAACGCCATGGAATTCTGTTGGTCTGGTTAATTTGCTATTCGCAGTGAGAGAGACGTTCTGCCCCGTACCTCCTTTCTGTTCAGTCCAATCCACAGAGGAGCTTTGAGATTCAAAGCCAGCAGCTCAACATAGGCCTGTGACCAGTCATTTCGAAGGCTTGCGAGTTTAGCATCACCATCCTCACAATGCTTCTTGGCTGCATCCCAAGTCATTGGTTGAGTAACAACCTTGATGGAGTCATTAAATATTCTGACATAGTCAGCAGAAAGTGTTGGTTCAGCGGAGTCCGGCAAAGAAGATTCTGTTTCAGGTGAGAAATTCGACAAGTTTAGTCAACTTACTCTCTCAATTAAACCTGCCAAAACTGAAAGTTTTAGGACACGTGGTGCAGTGAAAAAAGTTGTGAACAAAACATCGACATGTCATCACCTTTTAAGTTTAAATGACGAGCTTATTCACAAAGAGTTTTCTTACTTACAATTTCAGCAGTTTCAGAGCAACATTAACTTTCATTTGAAGTTGTATATCTGACTAACTGGTAAACACTATACCAATTTTCAATCTCTTTTAGCTCTGCTTTTAGTTTCTACTGTGGTCTCTGTCTGCCGTTTGGTGCTGGGCAGTCAGTGTACAGCAGGTTTTTGGAGCTTTTTAATGGAAAACAGCTGCCTCCAACAGCTAAAAATTATGCAGTGAGAGTGACCCAAAATAGTAGAGATGCAGACTTGACAGTGAGCTGAAACTCTCTATAAAGCTCTGTAAAGCAGAGGTCATCTGAGATTGGAGATAATCATCTGTGGGTTTATCATTACAAGTAATCCAATCGTCATACTGTTTTCACATGTTTTGTAAAAATGTTGCTTATAGACGCCTAAAGAAAAGGTTCACGCAAAAATGAACATTTAGTCATTACCTACCAACCTCATGCCGATGGAAAGTCAGGTGAAGATTCATAGTCTACAAAATATTTCTGGAGTTTCACATCAAAACAGCAGTGCAGCATCTGACGTACATTGGGACTTGTTTTAAAACGTAAAAACCATAAGTAAACATAAAAAAATGGGTCCATACAGCCTGTCGGGAGTAATCCAAGTCTTCCAAAACCCCAAGATCTCTTTTTTAAGCAAAAATCTTTACTGTAGCTGCTAAGCTAAAAGTGCACCCCATCTGAAGTGGCCGTACAAGGGTGCAAATCAATTTGGGATCTTGCATTTTTTTGTACGACTTTCCATCAGGTAATGAATTTTCATTTTTGGTTGAACTTCTCCTTAAAAAGAATAATACAAATCAATATGCCACCCCTCCTACTACCGTAGTGCTATTATTTACTACTGTGAAATCATCTTGAGATCACAGGGAAGCTATCAAAGAGAAAAATGAGAAAATGAGCTCACCAACATCTCGATAACAGATATATCCATTGGTATCATTGCAGGATTTTGGTATCCATTTCCCAATACCAAGTAAAGGATCGGTATTGATCACAGCACAGTTCTGTTAGGGAAGCACAGAGAGAGTGAGGACAAGAGAAAACTGTCACGGCACAATGTAATTACACAGACATGGTAATACATGTTAAAAAATACAGCATACCTCTAATATTGATATTAACATGTTCTTGATAACTGAAGGCCTACTATCCCAGTTATAGCAATTATTTTATTAAGAGCACTTCATTCATATATATAGACCAAGGTCAATCTTGCACTGACAATCTGCAAATATAAATTGATTACAGAATTATCTGAAGAAATAAATTAGTCCTGATGTTTAGTGAGGGTCTGCTGCAAAACTTTTTGTGTGTTTTTACTTCACTACAATTAAGCGCGTACAGTGGGAGGGTGGTTTAAACTGTATGGCCTTACCTCTGGTTGATTGTTGTAAGTCAATGAGTCATGATATCTTTGGATAGCCATCAAATGCTGCAATGTAAGCCCAGGTTATCCATTTTTTTTATATAAATACACACAAAAAAAAAATCATGGTAATGAATTATATAAATGCAAAAACTTGTCACAATAGTGAATATAGATTGTGTCAGAAGTAAAATTAAATATGAATATCATACCCACAAACTGTCTTCGTGATGCAATGCAGTTCTACGTCTCTAAAATAGAGAGACAGACAATGAATAAACAAGTTGCTACATTGTGATAAACTAGGGGTTTCACAGAATTATTGGCTAGTCTGTTACAAAAATAACTAGTCAACACTAAGCATTGTTGCAAAATAATTGTTCATTTGAGATTTTAGCACAGTGCAACAGAAGGTTGTTGTTGAACATGCAGTATATTTGTTTAAACAATCATTTTCTACATTATGCCATGTTAAAGGAACTGAATTTAAAGGATGAGTACACCCCCATGCTGTTGGAAAGCCGGGGAAATCCATTAAACATTTCTGAACTTTCTGAAAGCAAAACAGTGCTGCAGCATCAACTTAAGTAGATGTGGACAAAAAAGAAAAAAAAAAACATAAAATTGCTCCATACAGCTTGTCTGGGGAAATCCAAGTCTCCAGAAGCCCTGAGATCCAAAATGTCGTTTTTTACACCCTTTTCGTAGAGTCGAATCTTCACTGTAGCAGCTAAGCTAAAAGCGTTAGCATGCAGCCGACCTGAAATCAACGCAGAAGCTTGACCGTGCATCAAGGGTGTAAATAATGTCTTTTCAAATCAATTTGGCAGTTTGGCACTTCCAGAGCCATTTTGTTTTTGTTTTGCTGTTTGCTTTGTTGTTTGTGTTTTTTTTTTACGTTTTAAAATAAGTCTCCATTTACCTAAATTGCTTAGGAGAAAGCTGCAACACTGTTTTGCATCGAAACTCTTAGATAATGAAGTTTCATTTTTGGGTGAACTGTTCCGTCGGGGTTTAGAGAACGAAGGCTTCCTGCTATCACAGCAAGAAAGTCTCTCAGACCCAATTGTGAATATAAAATGTAACATATTACCCATAGCCTGTCATGTAGATTCATGAGACGACTCCTGTCGGGTCTCTAAAATGGAGAAACAGACAATATAGAAATTAAGTGCCACATTTTAAAACAGTTAAATCTGCAGTGTTGCCCAGTTGCCAGGATAGAATGCTGGCATTTAAGTTTTTTTGCAAACAACACAAGTTCACATTACATGTTTATGACCTGACTTTCATGACAAGAGGTTGAGGCGACAGTAGTGGAGTTACATGCGAGAAGTCTGCCAAGCCAGTGACGGCAGTTTGAGACTGCATTTCAACATCTGTTAGTGCGACTCCACTGGATATTGTTAAGGAAACCTTGGGACACTTTCCAGGCATTGTTTGTGGCAACCAAAACATGTCTCAAGTCAAAACAGATGTTTGCCTAACCTATACCAAGAGTGTTTTGTGCCTAAACCTAACCAGACCACAAGCAAAGAGTTGCCACAGCATGAAAGTTGAAAAATTGAGGCTAAATTTAAAGCTGTGACATAAAGAAATGTAAAGTTTCAACATATCTGTGGTTTGCAGAAATGTGCATTGCTAAGATTTATTCTGGCGAATGGGTTGAGCAGTGCTACACACAACCTGCAACATATTATAAAACACAATTCAGACTGGGTCTACTTACTTTAAAACTTAAATTGATATACTTCTTCGGTTTCCCATCAGTCCAGAAAAATTGACCACCTGATGACCTGCTAAAACCAATCCAAAGGTCTGAAGCAGGTCCTTCGGCCATTTGAGTAATCAAAAACACTGAAAACAGATGACAATGATTTCAGGATCAGATAATTGCATTGATTTTTTTTTATTTTTTTTTTTTAACTAAATATACATTAAACACAATTAAAAGTTGTTTTTGTACAGCACCTGTAGAGGCCGCTAGCAGAGCTTTAGGTCTGAATAACAATGTATACACACTAGTCACTTGACTTTTAAAAAATGTTTTCCCAAATAAATTACAATCCTTCCATTTAAACCAGTCGTCTTACGTACAAAATAAATGTTAGATAGATAAAAGTGTCCACTACAACTCGGCTACCAGTGTGTTTTTGTTCTCGTCTCAGGGTTTTGCCATAAATGGACCTGACCACGCAGGAATAGGAGAAGAGGTTGAGAAGATCAGTGGATATTTCATCTTGAATTTAAGTAAAACATACCTCCCACATCTCTTGAAGGAATGGAGACCAATTTTCCTTGCATTTCTAGACATTTTTTCTTCCCATCTTCCCATGTTGACTTCTGGTTGGTAATTATTCTGTAACACTAGAGGTGAGGAATGATGAAGTTGATTTACAATTCCTGAAAATATACTAAATACTGCCAATCAAACAATGTCCCATTTAATACATCATTCCCAATATAATGTGGTATCTCCAAAGAACATTAGATAAAAACAAGATAGCCTATAAATATTCAGATCCATTCAATGCGACGTGCTTAAAAGTTAAAAGTGACCTCTGACCTTAGAGTTAAATTTTTTCCAGAAGGGTCTGCAGCCACCTTTAGGGGACACTGTGGGTGCCACGGTGGCGTTGGCAGGTGGTGATGTGCTCCGTTTGCAAAAGGACTTGTACTCACTCCCACAATTATAATTATGCCAGAACCCTGTGAACAAATCCAAGACAAGAAACTCAGCACTTCAGCAAATGCAATGCAGTTTTAGAAGTACCAAAAACTGCTGTTCCTCGAATGGCCACTTGAGGCTGGCGAGTCAATCCTCATAAGAGCCCAGCTTTATGGCAGAAATAAACATGTTTACAGCCTGATACAACAAACAGTTTTGGTCTTTATACCTAAATTATCCCTTTGTGACAACTGTACAGGGGTACATTGTTATATAACTCACTCGTTTTAATTATTTTTAGGCTTTTACTTCCGCATAATTAGGGGCGTGGTCCCCAGAAGCTGTCTGCTCGGTTTCACCTCAGCAATTTTCAGTCACTGAACTTTTTCTCTTGGCTGTATTTATGGTGTCGGTGCCTTTTGGAGAATTTTAATGGCAAATATTGGACAAATAATATGACTTTTTGTGCAGTCGCTTGGACACAAAAATAGGTGCAGGCAACAGACACCTGTGTTTTGGATAAACCAGCAACTCTGTTAGTCAGTGGTTTTCTCTGGCCGCGTAGCACCAATTTCAATTGTGAAGCAGCCACATGAAATGTAACATTTGCCACCGTGGTTAGCACTGATTGTAGCTGTTCATAAAAAGTGTGTCTACAAAACAAGGCAACGGTTAAAGTTAGCTTTTTTTTTTTTCAAGAAAGAGCAGCCACAGTTCGCAAATGAAGAGCTGTTGTGTGGAAAACTACTCATTTGATTGAGGTTGCAATTCTGGTCCACTGTCTTTGTTTTTAAAACAAGACAATGGGCTCTATCTTAAGCTTGGCGCAAAGCGGCGCAAGTGTCATTGCTAGTTTCAGACCAATGCAGTTGTCATTTTCCTGTCCAGCGCCCACGTTGTTTAAATAGCATATGTATTTACGCCCACCTGTGCACCCATGGGCATGTGGTCTTAAAGTGAGGTGTGGTCAGGCGCTATGATGGCGGATTGCTATCTTGAGGCAGCAGAAAGCGACTGCGCCATAGACCAACAATAAGCTGGTCTAAAGTCAAAGGAGCAGTCTGTTTCCTGCTATCTAAAAAGCGCATTATTCAGACAGTAAGATTGGTCTACACAGGCGGGTTCACACCGCTCATACACTCTGATTTTATTATTTGAGAAGCTGCTTTCAGTTATTTTAAACATTCCCATGCATACAGTAATGTCACTAACAAATATCGTTGCACATTTAATCAGCGAAAGTAAAAGTTGTAGTTATAAACTCTCCAAAGGAAACGAGTCAAGACCCGTTACGCCGAGAACTACGCACACACACAGAGCAGTAGGGCTGTAATCTCCTAGTCGACTGGTCGATTTATTGGTTGATACGTTCTGGCTCGACCAAAATTCTGATTGGTCAATTTTTGGCGTGTTAATTACATGCTGCTATGGCAGTGCGTAAACACGCAGCGGGTCCTCTCCATCCCAATGCTGTGTGTCCTGCATATGGCATATTTGACTTCATCAGGAGGAAAGTACCAAGTGCTAATGGGGGGTGTTTTCAGAGCACCCCTGTTTCACAGGTAACAGTGTGTCTTCAGAACACCCCCCTTGTTTTCACTATTTTGGATTAGCCCAACCCACTACAGACAACAGATTGAAGAACGTACTAGAAGGCCTAGGTCCGGTGGTTTGTTAAATATTTATTTATTTTTAAGCGTTTCATTTACAGTCATTCCTATTCTACCATGTCAAAGACATCAGCAGTGTGGCAGCATTTTATAAAAATAGAAAATGGAAAAAAAGTCGAATGCAAAGTTTGCAAACAACAGTTTATCAAAGCTCGACTACAAACATGGCATATCACCTAAAAACGGTAAGCTGACTTGTCTGCGTTAGGTTGCTCCGTCCGTTTTAAGTATATGAACATATCAGAATTGGCATATTTCAATGTTTTAGTCTAATAATCGTTTTATAACTGCAGGCGCACCCGCCCGCAACGGCAGCATCCCCTAGTTCGTGTCTCATCCACGAAGCTGAGCTCCTGTGTTCAGTCTCAGTTTCAGTTTCGCTCTGTGCGAGGACATGCGCAGAGTGAAATGATAGCGTCTGTCAATTATTATAACATGACAAAAACAATTGTCTAAATATTCCTCAATATCCCCCCCCCCCCCCCCCGATTAGTCGATTTTTACTCGAATTTTCAAGGCTTTGGTCGACCAAGGATTTCTTTGGTTGATTACAGCCCTACAGAGCAGTACAGCAGCGCTCCTCCTCCTCCTCGGTTAAATATCAGTCTGAATAGGTCTAAATAGGGCCAAGTGTGTCTGTGTCTGGCTGCACTGTGAACAGTTTCCCCTAGTTGCTGTTGTTTTTCTGACAAAATGGCTGCTCGCCAAGTGTTTGCTTTACTATTGCACTTGCTTTTGCCACAATAATCACAGGTTTCATCAAATCAGCCAGAAGTGAAATCTGAAAGATTACAACATTAATGCTATGTTTAACCTGTCATTTTCATGGATGACAGTGAACGTGGATCATATTTCAGTTCACTCACCATTGTAATACTCCATTGCAGCACAGTTCTCATCATATCTCATGAATTTAGGTTGATCTATGTTCCACCTTTGAAACACCACTTGAGAACCGTCCATCCACCTTAATGGAACACAAACAAATAAGTTGAAATTGTGCCACAATACAAATCATTTTGAAAGTAATACTAGCATAATGACACTGAAGCTGTAGTGTGTTTCTTCTTCTTCCAGGTCCAGATGTCAAATAAGTACACATTTGCTAAATGTTGGGAAAAAATAACAAGCCATTTCATGCTGTGACCAGTGACTCTGCATTCAGTCTGTACTGTGTAGAAAGCGTTTTTGTATCAGATCCACGAAGAAACACACCTCTGTCAGTGGGGCAGTCTTATTTTCATTTAATTCTTGGTGTTTTTTTGTTAAGTTTAATTTTAGCTGTCAAACCCGAGTCCAATTCATGGAGGCCCAACTGTGGCATCCACATGAATGCCAGGACACAAAGATATTTGGTGCAGACTAATTTGACAAGAAAAGATTCATGGGCTGAATTCCAATGAACTTGATCATGCTAGCAAGCCAACCAAGATTGTAGTATGTTTCTGAAGAACACACAAGACTGACAGTTGGATCTGCATCATCATACTTCCTTCAGGCCAACCTTTTTTTTTTTCTACTAATTCAGCAATGAATTACAGAAATGTATTTCAATGTTTTTTTTTTAACTGGGGACATACAGTTCTTACTTTGAATCATGAGGCTTTGAATGTCTTTTTAATTTTAAGTTGTATTTAATTCATACTCACTCAAACGTTCCATCGAGGTCTACATTCAGGCCTATCCAGAAAGTTGAATATTTTCTGGCTATCTGCACAAACAGAGACACAAAGTTCAATGCCATGTTTTTTATACTTTAATTTTTTTTTGCTCTAATTGTTTAATGTAAATATCACTGCTTACCTGTTTCCACAAAAAGACACGTTCCTCTTCACTGTTGATAGTTACCAAGTCGCCATGCCTCTGTCTACAGAAGTGACGAGCGTCTTCCATTGCCATTGAATTGGTATTAATATAATACTGATTCCCCTTCCATTCTAGCCACCCGTCTGAGGTCGTATTGTAATCTGAAAACATGTCAGAAAGATTTAACATATCACCTCAAGCTGTCATACTTCAACAACAAAAAGGGTTATCTGTCACTGCCTTCCATAATGTCCCCTATGACCGTTACAAGAACAATTGGTCTCACTGGCATTTCACCCAAATGGGCGTGGTTTACAGGAAGTAGCAGCGCACGCTTCGGTGAGCTCCATGACCATCTCAGCCTGTGCTGAGTGCATGTTATTTTCCTGCCATTTCTGTTTTGGTTTTGCATTAATGTGCATGGAAAATGATAGTGTGCCTTGTAAGACTGTTTGGGTGGTTATATGAGAAATTATTTTAAGTTTGCGTCCTGCGTGTGCTTAAAACGTGTTAAAACTTAAAATTGTATTTTAGACTGAATTTATTGTTTTCAGGTATTTAAAAGAATATTTTCAGTTTTCAGTCTTAGTTTGGTTAGGTTTAGGCAACAAAACTTCTTGGTTAGGTTTAGGAATAGATCATGGTTTGGGTTAAAAATAATAAGACAATGATCACAACAAATACAGTTACAAATGACTAGTGCTGGGTAGCGAACTTTGATGCTTGATACTTGTGCCAAAATCTAATAGGGCTGGTGATAGGCTGTCTCGAGGCATGTAGGAAAAACCTTCGGTTACGCCCAGAGACGGGGCCTACCACGTGTACGTTTAATGTAATCATTTGTTAAAGCGGATTTCATAAAATTGGTGTCTAAAAAGTATCATTGAGGAAACGCTATCGGACTCAAGGTATCTGTATCAGTACCGGTATTAAACTTTTTGAGACGATACTCCCCCAAATAATGAGACACCCAATGTGAGCCGATGAGAACATGCATCAGGGGGCACAACACTCTCACACAGTTTTTAGGTGGTCCAGTTTTTTTTTGTTTTTTTGTTACAGGTCCTGAGTGTTGGATCTACAGTAGTGGCATCTAGCTGTGAGGTTGCAGATTGTAACCAACGTAATACCCCTTGCAACACAGCAAACAGAACTTCCCATTCACAGCCACTAATTACACTCAGGTGAAAGAGCATATAGTGAAGATCCAAATGAAACACTGCACACTTAAATAAATTTACTGTGAATTTGTTAGGCGTGAACAATCATTTTGCTTATTCAGCTTAGCAAGCCTCTTTCTCACTCTCCCCCACAGTGGCCACCAAAAATGTGACAAACACAAATGGCCATTTCGAGAGTCAATATAGACTTATTTCATGGCCAAAAAACATCAGATGTAAATTCAGCTATATTTTCACAAATATGTAAAAATATCATATTTCTATGTGGTCACTCATATACTTTCTCACTTACCAGGATTGACAGGGGGTGGAGGTGGCTTTGGAGTCACTCCTATAAGGACATAAACAGAAGATAAATATATATATATTTAGAATACAGTATTAAAGTAATAGTTTGCATCTTTGGGTTAAAAAATGCATACAACTGAGCTCACAAGAAAAAGAATAGCCTCACTCTCTCTACTCTAGAATTACATGCTTTTCTTTTTGAAACCATGCAACCAAATGAACATGCTTTACCTGCACGGATCTGACACAGCCATCCATTGTACCTCTCACATTGCGCATCGTTCCAAGACCCTTCCGTACCCAGTTTATGTAGTCTTAATTCAGCACATGATTCTACATTATTATGATTGTTTGGCTCATCATCCTCCCAGTGTTGGTAGTTTACCTGTAAACAAGAGCAAATGATAAAACATGAGGTGACAAATAGATTTGTTTACATTTAATTGCATTGCAGGAAATAAAATTGAACTGTTAACTCACTGGTGATCCATCGCTCCATACGTAACCATTGTTTGTGTCAGGGGCGCTAAGTCCAATCCAGACTGAAGAATATCTGTAAAGGGGACAGACCAATTTGATTGACCAATTGATTTAAAAATGCAACCTTTGTTGCACTTTATTTTGTAACCAGTTTTGTACTGGAATTTACAGTATCTCAGAAGAATCACAAGAATCTTCTTTAATGGAGCTAGCCTACTGTGTAATTTAGAGATTAAAGATTTTGTCAAGTTCAGTCACACTGTACCTTCTTCCCACTTGTATGTCGACGGCACTGTGGATGCTGAGCAGATCCCCTCCGATGGCCCGGCAGTAATCTCTTGCCTCATACCAGGTCTTCCTATGTGAATATGACTCTGAATACAACTTTAAAATAAGGCAAAAAACAAAAAAACAAACAAACGTGTAAATGAATGCCTCCAAAAACACAACCACATAAAACAGGTGTTTGGTTAGTTGCATCATTCTTTGATGTGGAACAGGTATGTAATACATTAATTTTTAAATGATGTAATTTAAAAATTAATGTATGTATGTATTAATGTATGTATTTTCAGTGTAAAATACCCATCATGTTCCTTAAAGCAAGTGTTTTGATATTTTGACTTTGAAAATCAGCAAAAACTGAGTAATTTTTTAGAAAAAAAGTCAAAACCAGCTTTTTAAATGTGAACACTTTCCGGTTTCTTAACTCTACTATTCTTACTATAACAGTACATTGAATATCTTTGGGTTGTGGACATTTGAATATGCCAGCTTGGGCTTTTGAAATACTGATCAACATTGTGCACCATTTTCTGACATTTTAAAGACCAAACTACTGATCGATTAATCAAGACAATAATTGACAGATTAATAGAAAATTAAAATAATATCTAGTTGCAGCCCTATTGTAAATATTGTCCAGATTGTAATTTGGTGTCTTTCATTTTGTAAGATTATATCTGTTACGACACCAGCTGCATATCTGTTTTGTTCATGTAGCCTTGATAACCCCAATCATTTACAAAATTGCAAATAAAAGAAATAGTCCTTGTATTTCAACAGTAGTCTCAGACTTATAGCTTGGATTTGGTGAGGATGATGTTGTGTGGTAGCCATCCCTAGAGCTGGTATAACATATATTACTTTGCTAATCGCTGAGGAAAACTATAATATAGTAATTCCATTATTCAAGAGTCTATTTCCATTGGTTCAGTCATAGTTTGAAAACTGTTGGGTAGCCGGACGCTTAAAGCTAACCTTAAAAGAGGACTTCCATGTAGAAGAGGTCAGAGTGTAAGAGGGGCTGCAGTGGGTTAGATGAGGCAAAGATTCTTCGTGAGGTGAAAGAGACAAGTGCATATGGTGTTGCGGAAACAATGTCAAGTTAGTAACGGTAGTTTGGAGTTGGCCAGCTTGACAGTACAGTCTGAGTATCACAGCCTGATGCTACAGTAGCAGATAATCAAAAATGTAAGAACCCTCATACTATTGAGTTCTACTTCGAATGGCTCAAGTAAAACATCATCTCAACTTTGTCTGAAGGGGGACCCACACTGGTTATTGTAAATATTTTTTGTTTCTCATTTTTCTTGTCTTTCTTACCTTATAGCAGTAGTTTCTTGATGTCACTCGCGTCCAGCCGTCCGCACACTGGGGAGGGGGAACAGTTTGTGGTGCAGGGGTTAAAGCTGCCCCTTCTGCCAGGTGTTTGCAGATGTATTTCGACGTATTGGTGCAGGGCAGCACATCCCAGAGGCCAGCAAAAATTCCAGTTGTCATGGCAACGCAGCCCTGTTGGTGACCTTACAGTGTTGAAGGGGAGAAATTGTGAAATGTCAGTTGCGAAGTCAGTTTCTGACACATCTTAGAGACAGAGTTTAAAATGTCTCTATACCTGGCATTTCAGCATTCCAGTGAGTATATCTCACTGTGTCCTTGTTGGTCCACACAAAATGTTCAATGTTTTTCTGGTTTGAGAGGCCCAGCCAAAAGTGTTTCTCTGGTCTCATCCCCACCAAGCTGACAAGGAATGCATTATCCACCCTGGAAATATTAACACAATTGAAATTGCAGGTTTTCTTATATTAGTGCATGATGTACAGTAATAAAATAAAAGTAATAACCTAGCAAATCCCATTACATCTGAACATCTAAAATCTGGCATGCTCTTTTTTTGTTTGGAGTCAAAAAAGTTGTTTTTACCCATTTGAAACATCTGCTAAGTAGGAGTCTGAGCTCTTGCAGGCAGTGTTGGCTTCATCAAACGTCTTTGTCGCCGTCCCAACAAAGTAGCAGTAAGAACCATGCCTTTTCCAGCCCTGGATTGTAGGAAATTAAACTGTTATCAATCTGTTTTCCTTATTCAATGAGATTGAAACATTTTCCGAAGAAGAACAATACATAAGAACAAAAAACAAATTGACTAATACACTGTATGTGCAGAGATTTAAACACAAAGTGACTACACAAAGTAGCATCAGTTGTTTTATTTCTAATTAAATATTGTACTTTTGCAGCAACTTTGGCAAAATGCAGTATAAAACAACAATACCAAGATTTGTAATCAAGCATTATGACTCAACGTGTTGCTTCGTTCTTGACAAAATTTGCCCTCAGAAAGTTTTTAAATCCATTAACCTAAGCTGTATGATGACATTTTAGGGTTTAACTTTGAGGAATTGAGTGTTAAAACCAGATAGAGATAATTATTTCATAAATGAAAAGAAGTAAAGTTCACGCACAGTTTTGCAGCCTACGTTCTGCACCACCTCATCTCCAGAGGATTCAGAGGCGCCCGCCTTCATACAGATGTAGCCATGTCTCTCTCCACAAGTACGGTCAGCCCAGTTTCCATTCTGCAAGAAAGAAGCATTATAAAATGTTTATCTATGTGGGAACTGGATGACAGTCTTAAATATGTACAAATTTGTTATCATAGATACTAAATATGTAGACACCCAAACATTTTACACCCTGTCTTAATTGTTGAACATCTCATTCCAAAACCACCAATATCAAAAATCATCCTCGGTTCTGTTTTGAAGGCTTGTGATGAGATTTGGAAGCCTGGCTGCAGGGATTTGCTTCACATCGAACCAAAAGTTTAAAGGCAGTGTAATTGTCCTTATATGACACAGGGTTGCACAACGTAATGGACGCTGTAGTCCCTTCATGCCAAACACATATAAAAACTATATTTACATTTTGAATAGGATAGAGTGAAATATGAAATAAAATAAAATAAGAAATTGTTTTATATACATATACACTTTCACTTCCAGGATACAGTTTAGGAGCGTTAGTGTGATCGGCCATTGATGATATTTAGAGTCACGTCAGGACTCTGGCCAAGGGCAGTTATTTTCTTCCACATCACTCTTGAAAAATAAGGTCTTTTTTTACTGTGTTTTCTACAGAGGGGTGTTTACGTGTTGAAACAGGAAAAGGCCTTTCACAATGGTTGCCACATAGTTGGCACACTGTTGTCTGAATTATCATTGTTTGTTGTATCATCAAGATTTCCCTTGATTGGATATGTAGCTGCACAGTTTGCCAGTTTGCCTTCAGCCAGGTTAGTTGTCATCTCTGGACAAATAATGACGCTTTTACAGGAAGCTAGCATTAGTACCAAACCGGCACAGTGCTCCTTACCTCTCCCTTGATGAGAACACAGTCTTCTTGATCGGTGGAGACAGCAGGTTTTCCATATTCCCAGCTGGTGAAGTGGACAATAGAGTGGTCACTCCAGTCAAACAGTCCCTCTGTCCTCTTGTCATTCAGTCCAATCCAAAGCTCATCAGTAGATGCTGCGAACATGGGCAGAAAAAAAGATTTTACCCTCAGTGTGTTATTTATCTTTAATTACTCATGACTTGATTAGTCATTTTTGTTAGAGGAGGTGGAGACTTACTAGAGCAGGAATCTGCATGCAATATTGACAGGTTTTTATTATTTCTGTTGTTAATGAGGCTCTATAAACGAAGGATTTAGTTTTGAGTTTTATATTGATCAATTGGGCTCTTGTTTAAAATTTTGGGGGGGAAATTTTGCCTTCTCATAACACAAACAGGGCCGTGATGCTCATTGCATACCAGAAAACAAGACCATTGGGTAAATTGCTATTCTTAGATCCATACCACCAGAGGAGCAGGTTATGTAATGTTTTGCCAGAGGTTGGTGCCAGAGGAAAGGCCTACATTCTCAGAGTTGTGTTGTTTGTTTTAAAGATGTCTTTCAAGTAATTTTTATGGTCCTCACGTACCATATCCAAGTTGCGAGATGACAAAGCTTTGGTCCTCCACATTGCGGATGCTGACCAGGTCCCCTCCTTCTTTGCGGCACGCCCTCTGAGCATCAGACCATGTTTTCTCAGTGCGATTGAGGAAGAAGCAGTGGCCGATGTAGGGAATCCATGGGCTTGAACAAAATCCTGTCTCAGCAGCTAATCGTGAAAAGAACAAAGAAATCTAATTACTGAGTCACTGATATCATTCAATTACTCAAAGCCAAAATACTAATACAGTAACCAGTGGTCAGCTTGGCTAAAATAGGAGTTAAAAGAATACTTCACCTCCAGTAGGATGAACCACAGGTTTGTCACTGTAGCAGATGTATCCAAGTTTCTTGTTGCATTTTGAACTTTGCCAGGAGTATTGCACAGCCCCATTAAGAATTCCACAGTTGTTTCCCGGATCAGAAACTGGATGTCCTAAAACAAGATGATGGTTAAACTCGACATGATGAAATGTCTCTCAATGTGTCTCTCAAATTATTTATTTGTAACACCTTAGAAAAATATATGATCAAGTGATATTATTATGAATTCATTTCTACTGTAAATAAGATTTGTAATGCAAATAGCAAGGTGAGTCTATAGAACAACAGTAGAATCAACAATAAAAGAATAAAAGATGACCTTGGAGATATGGCCTTAAGATAATATTGCAATATTTGTAGGCTATATCTCAATACTAATATATATATATCTCAATATTTTGAAACCTCCTCAAAAGCACTCTATAAATGCTAGGGCTGGGCAACAAATCAAATATCACAATAGTTTTGACCAAATACCTCCATATTGATATCACGATAATATTAGGGATGACTATTTTTTGTACTTATATTAACGCAATGAAATGTTTGATAAATAATCATCAGTATTGTTTATATAACGACAAAGTGGGTAAAGAAAAGTATTAGAACAAGCAGAATAGCCTGGGAAGTTCAGAAAATTACATCACTTTAGTGTAATGCAGCCTTTAACACCAGGAAAAGACAAAACTTATCACATTATAACAATATCCAAACTCTGTGGCGATATAGTATCTCATATCACGACAACAATACAATACATTGTCAATATATTGCCCTGACATACAATAATGCACATATACTGTTTTTTTATTGTGTCATGACATGTGTGCCCAGATCTGAAATACAATAAGTTTAACTGGCGGTGGTGTAATTATGATTGTGTGATTTGAAATGTGCACACTATTATGATGACCAGATTTGAATGCAAACAGCAATGATGACATTTCATTTGACAAATGCAGTTACTCTAATGCCAGTCTTGAATCCAAACAGCTGAACAGTCACATTCCTCCACTTCCTTGAATATCTGAAGTGTAGCCTGGGCCCTTGCAGGGGTTTTTAAGTATTGAGCAAAAAGACAGCAGGTTTACAACTGACTGGCAACATGTGTTTAAGGTGGAAAGGATAAAAGACAGATGAGATGTTTTAGTGATACATTTATCCTAGCATTGCCAGAATAACAACGTAAAATATCGAAGGGGAAAGATAACTTACCTGAGTCCCAATTCAGATAACGGAAAGGCTTCCCATTAGACCACTGCCAGCCATGTTCTGGATCCAGGACCAGCCCAGTCCAGAGCTTGTCCGCCTGTCCCTGGCCCCTTGCCCCTAGTAGTGCTGTGAACGATGCAAAACATTTCATGTATGAATAAAGGACAGAATATATAACAAGCACATTTTTAATGAAAATTCCTATTTTGTCGACTAATGATTTTTTTTTAAATTTATAATAACACTTTATTGAAAGGGTCTTGGGGAGTCCTACAGCATATGTGAAAAAAATCGTATAAAGCTGCATGTAATCTGATAAGTTGCCTCCAGTGATGTCACTCAGTGGGTCAGTTGTGGATAATGAAGGCACCAGGTTTTGAAATGTCTGAACAAAATGCGGAATAAAGGTCTCTGGTTCTACTTAATCATTTGTTTTTAAACCATTTAACGAGTCCTGTATTAACCCATTTAACTGTATTATAGCAGTGCAATGCCTTACAAAACCTCCTGCCTTCATTACCCATAATGCAACCAAACGGCTTTATGCTACTTTTTTTCAAATGCAGTAGTACTCTCAAAGACCTGTAAACACACTTTAATGTGTAAAAATTGGTGGAGATACCCTTTAATACCACTCAGCTCAAATACATGAAGCCTTTATCAAAACATTCAGTGTAGAGTCAGTGTCACCTTACCTGTGACATAAGCCTGCTGGTGAGGATCGGTGATACTGAGCAGGGAGCCACCCTGCTGTTTACAGCTGGTTTCAGCCTCGGGCCAAGTCAGAGCTGACTGTGTGTTGAGCTGGTAATACGCTCCTGTTGTAATGTGTTTGGTCCAGTGTTCTCTGGCTGTGAAATACACAAAAATATGGAAATGTATTTAATGTAAACTAAAGTTGGACATTTAGGCCTCATCATTGTTTACACTGGATGCTAGAGGCTGACTTTAATGTAAACTAGTGGTAGGTCTTAGATCAAATAATACCCTGCTTATAGGGACTTTAATATCCTGAGAGCTGACATTGTTCACTTCATTGGAAATCAGTGTACCTCAAAAAAAAAGTTGTGCATTGTTCCTATGGCCTTCTCTCACTATTATAACTTTAGTTCTCATAGGCAGTACTCACAAGTAGTTGGGCAGTAGCCCCAGAGTTCACCCTCATATTTTGTTTCAACCCCACACCAGCGACGGCCGTTTGAGGAGTCAGTGTCCGTGCAGTCTGTGTACCATCTGTCTTTGTAGTGGAAGGGAAACATGCAGGTTCTGCCATTCGCATTTCCTTCAATGGTGTAAACTTCTGAAAGCCCAAAACAAGGACAAAACAACAAAACAAAGAACAGCTTAATAAGGTTTTCACAAAAACAGTAGTATGTCCAGTACAGTAGTATGTATACTTTGATACATTACTTGTTAAAATACAAGGCACACAAAAGTTATAGTAATAACGATGTATATATACACACACATATATATATATATATATATATATATACACACACACACACACATATATATATATATATATACATACATACATACATATATATCTATATATGTATATATATATACATACATACATATATATATTTATATATATATACATATACATATACACATATACACACACACACAGTAGATATATTATTTTATTTATCTTTTTTACAAACAACCTGCACACAGTGCTGTTTCAGAAAAACTGAACACATACCAACACATTTGTAACTGTGAAGCTTTGGGTTAAAAACCTGATAGAAGTTCTGTTTTTTATTAGCTTTTCGTCTTTTTATGCGACGAAATGCATCAAAAGTGTCAACAAAAGAATCAAAGTATCAACCCTTTTGGTAACTCTTCATAACAACCATCATTAATAAATGGTAAATTTATTGTAAATTAAACTTTAGTTAAAAGTATTTGGATAGCCATTATAAAGTTGCAACTGTTTGTTTTTTTATTTTCTTAACCTTTACAATTGCTTAATACAATGTTGATTCAGCATATTATTGTTTGTTATAGTGAAATAACTATTAAATAGGTTGAATTAACTGTAACTGTACCATTTATTGATGTTATTATAAAGTGTTACCATACTTTTGATAACTTCATAGCTGTATTATTTTGAGAACATCTGTATCTGTAGTAATTTACATTTTAAGACAATGTATGGCACACTTCACCACTTGAATGCATAATAATCCAACCTGAATAAAAATAATTCTTCTATATTCTAAATGTGGAAGAACAACAATGTTTTGTACATTACCTCTGTGGGTTCTTGAGCAAGCACCTTTGGACGTCCCTGTAACTATGAGGTGGTTATTGGGTCCTATTGTTCTGGAGAGAACTGCTGTGTTATCTGCAGTGAGCTCAATGTAAAGCTCTTGGCCTTTTAGGGCGAGCACTGTTCCATTCTTGCATTCCCACTTTTGGAGTTCGCTCTTTTCATCACAATCATAGAGGCTTATTTCACTTCCCACACTTTTCCCCTGAGCACCCAGGCACTTTCGCTCCCAGTGAACCAGAAGTCGGTCACCAGTTGTCCAGCGTATGTCAAAGCACCAGTCATGGCGTTTAACCAAACAATAACCAGTGGCCTTGTTAGATAGTTTAAATGATGAATCTGTAGAGAAAGAAATGTAATAAGAAAACAAAGTTCTTTCTAATTAGAAATACAATCAGCTCAATACTGGATTGTTAGGCACCTAACAAAACAAGTAAGTAACACATGCAAAACACAGACACAGGGCAAAGAATGCCACAGTCTCACATAGAGTTAGTATTTCCAACAATGTGCATGACATACCCACTTTGTAAAAAAAACAACAAAAAAAAACACAATAATCAATTCAAATTAAATTAAATGTTAGAATACTGTACCGTCTAAAGCCAGACATTGTAATGTTTGGATGAGAAGCACAAAGGCTGTACATGCTAACTTCATTGCGAGTGTTCTTCACAGAAGTCTTACAGCCGAGGACTTCACACAGAGTTGTGTGAATGATTGTGATCGCTGATTGAGAGGAGGGCATCTTATCAACACTAATCACACCCATCCCACCACGTCATGTCATCAACTACATTGAAATCATTTTTAATGAATCAGCATCCTGTTTCCAGTCTTCTCTGTCTCCGTCACTATTTCAGACGAACAGGGAAGGGCAAGTTTACTATAGCCCAGTTTTTTTTTTGTTTTTTTTTTTCCCTGGAATCCAAATGCTGATGTCTGCCTTCTTGGGTTTGACTTTGACACTGTAAAAAAACAACAAGTCAGAAAGTGACAAGACTCAGTAAACAAGAACTAAAATAAAGGTACAATATAGTTTACAAACAGCTTACCATACAGTGACAAGTGAACTGTATTCACAGCTGTTAAATAAGTTACATTGTGCCTCATGTCAGAAAGAAAGAAAGTGCTGACGGATAGTCAGGTAAAGACTTCTCAACGTTTCTGGAGCTTCACAGCAAAGCAGCGTTGCAGCAATCTTCTAAGCAACTGAAGTAGATGTGGTTTGTTTTAAATGTTAGATAACAACTGAAAAAAACTAAATAATAACAGATAATGGTGCTGCACAACTCTTCCGACTTGATCCCAAATTGATTTGAAAAGAGGTTATTTAAACCCTCGACAAGTTTACAATTCAGACAGGGTGCACGCTAATGCTTTTAGCTTAGCAGCGACAATGAATATTTCAGCCTATAAAAGGCTATCAGTAATGTCTTTTCAAATCAATTTGGGATCTTGGAGCTTTGTGAGACTTGGATTATGCCAGATAAACTGTATGGAGCCAGTTTATGTTTTATTTCAGTCCCCATCTTTTTTAATTGTTTAGAAGAATACTGAAATGCTGTTTTAAAGTGAAGCTCCAGAAATGTTTTGTGAACAACAAAATCTCACCTGACTTTCCATTGGCACGGGGGTGAGGAGATAATGACTGAAATTTCATTTTTGGGCTAACCGTTCCTTCTTTCATAGACGGTATGAACACAGCAATTGATCCAGTAAGCACACATATTATTTTTACTTTTAGCACACACTGATAAAAGTAAAAATAATAAAATACGCAAAAGTTAGCCCAACTGTAGCCTTATTAAACAGTAATCTAGAACTGTCCTTGTTCAAATGAAACCAACTTAAAACCTTCTGGTGGTGGCAGAACACAATTTCCACGTTAGTTTCCAGGAAATTGCTCTTGACTGGTAGAGGTATTGTGCAACATTTACACAGAGGTAGCCATCATAATGCTGACGGTCAGTGATATATTCTTTTGTCTTTGTAAGCAAAAGGGAACTTCACAAGAATTGAACACACAGAACCCAGTACAGGATATGGTAAAAAAAAAAAATACTTTTTAATGAACTGCAGGCTCACAGTCAAAAACAAAACATTAAGTCAGAGCAGACAAACAAACCAGGAGAGCTAAACGCCTTGATGCCCCAAGCCAACCTTAACGCATGGGGTGCAGTTGCTGTATATAGCCTAGTTGTTTTTTTTAAAGCAACACTAGGTAGTTTTTCGACCTTAAAATAATGTTTCTAAACTCAGTTAAGTGGTAGAAAAATGGTTAATAGGATGAATGGTGACGTCTCTGCAGCCTGAGGGGGGTCGCACCGGCAGAAACCGCACTGTGTAACTTCTCAGAGCGGGTCGGAACCTATCTGACGTAAAGGCGTCTAGTGCGACCTGCGTTATGGCATACGTCAAACGTTTATTCATCGGTGGATTTAGCCAGCAGCTAATTGGATTTTTCGTAAACCAATGCCATGGCGTTTTAGCCAGCTAAAAAAGCCAAGAAGGTATTGTCTGAGGAGGCGAAGAAAAGAAAAAGAGAAAGTGATAGAACAGAGCCCGGACACGGATAAATATTGGACCAGCTTACACTGGGTGGCGCGAGCTGAGTAAGAAATGGGTTTCAAGACTGATGGCGACCTAGCCTTGATGCTACTGGATTTGTAAGTCATATATTACATATATACATATTTATTATCTTACCGACTTTTACTTTGAGTTGATTTGCTGTTATGTGGTGTTCATTGGGGCACTATTTGTCCACAGTTTATAACCGTAATAAAGCCGGGAGATAATCTAATGCTGTCCGTTTCGACAGCTTGCACGTTTTCATGTAGTGACTGTAAACGATGACAAACTTACTAAAACACTATGAACGTCTTGTCTTGAAAAGTTGCAGATTCCTTAGTTCATGCAGATAATCAACGTAAATGTTGAACAGTGTGGTCGGGAGGTAACGTTAGGCTATTGTTGTTATCGGTAACGTTAGCATGCTACTTACTGTTGTCGTACCGTGTTGTTGTAGTTATTACACCAAACACAACGTCAACTTGCGATTGTATTTAGTAACTCCCGAAAACATAGTTATATTTTCAGACGTTACTAAACACATTCACGCCCAAGCGACGTGTTTTTGAAGTAACTTAGTAGGTGCAATCACTATAACCAACTCGGTATGAGAATAATTCTAGCATGCTAATGTGCTGTGCAGCCTATATGCTAACAAACTACCAACTGCTATCTCTGAATCTAGCTTGTTGTTGGTTTGAGGTTTTTTCAGACGATTTCGTGATTCGCCGGCTCCATCAACAAATTCACGTGTATTCATTTTCCCCAGGGATGCTCGAACAGCGACAGTATTTACGACACTGGTAACAGATAATTGCGCTTCTCAACCAGCTGGGGGTAGTAATGAGTCCAAACTACCTAGTGTTGCTTTAATTTTGTAACTTATGTTGTCATTTTTGCAGCATGCACATTACCCAAGTGAGCCTTATCATACAGTAAGATAGAGAACAACTTATACACATTAGATCCTTGGTGGATGACACCTGTAGCCATAGCTATGATGATACCATCGCCCTAGTCCTCCATACCGCCCTGTCCCACCTGGACCAGAGAAACAATATCATTACCACTGTACCCTCCAAGCTTGTCATTGAGCTCTGAAACCTAGGGCTCAACACCACCCTACTGGATCCTGAACGTCCTGACAGACTCTAGGTTGTGTGGGTCGGCATGACCACCACCTCAACCCTTATTTTATGCCTATATTTTAAAGATATAATATGTAAGATTTCTGCATTGAAATGTCTGAAAACAACCAGACCTTATGTGTAACATGTACATGTTGAGTTGTGTACTTACATCTCCTCAAATGTTTCCAAGAATGGGTCAGTTTGGCTCAGGGGCTGTATGCTTTGTGCTACTGAGTCAGCAAGGTCTTAAAAAGTCTTTATTTAACTTGTTTATATCTGTAGACACCCTGACTACCATGCAGTTGGTGTCGGTGCAGTCAGGCAGATTGATTGAGAGTATGAATAAACCTTAGCTGAAAGAGGACAGGCTGAAACACATATGATGTTGACATACTAACTTGACCACCCCATGACTGCTGAGTAGTACTCCGTCCATGATAATGATTTCTGTTGTGTAAGAAATTTACTGTATAGACTGTGTTTTGCCTTCAGAGTTTACAGGAATGTGTTTGACCTGCTGACCTGATGTATGAATAATGCCCTGATAAATCCTCATGAAGAGGAAGTGGCCTCGGTATGTCTGTGAAATGATGACTGGTAGCGACAGTCCAACCGTCAACAAAAGTGTTATAAGATCACGCACAGCTTCATCGCCCACAAGCAATTGGGAAACATTGAGATTAAGCTGTATTAAGGAAGGAAGCTAAAGACAGATGAACAAGTTGCCTCTGCCTGCGTCAGCAAAATCTGGCACAAATATCTCTGCCCGACATCCCAAGTGAATAATGTGCATGCCTCACCTTATTGTAGTATTTGTGCCAAAGATGGAAATTAAAAAATGCAAAAAAATCTTATAACTACAAATAGGCTAGGCTTTTATTATCACACCCCTGTGTCTGTTAACGTTCATGTACAAGAACGTTCAACACAGAAATGAAAAAAATCGACCAGTAATCCCACTTCACCACACAATTGTAAATCTTTATTTGTTTCAATAAAATATTTGTTTATTCATGGATCATCGTTCCGGATTCAATTTACTGTCATTTCTTTGTGTATTTACAAAAACAAAATGCTGTTCCTCCCAGCCCATAGCAGTGAGACACCAATAAATAAAATATTCCTAATTAAAAAACATATCTAAAACGGTAACATTAAAACAAAACAATTAGCAGCACAGTGTGTTAAAGTGCCTTTAAAAGAAAGTGCTGTTTAGTCAAAGTTCAGCTGACAGTCAGGTGAAGATGAAACTTTATTATCTGTTAGATGACGATGAAATGTTATTTTATCATTCCATGAGGAAATGTTATTTCATGAAACAGTGTGTGTCCAGCACACACAAACATATAAACTCACTCGCACACACACACACGCTCGCAGAAGAGGAATGAGAATAAAGGACTTCGCTCCAATCAGACAGACTTGGACATAGAACTCGACAAAGGCACTACACTGTCGGGAGAGGCCGCTGCAAATGCCGGTTTTGCTGCCATCATACCACCTTATCACTTAAATTCATTATTCTGTTTTACAAAACATCCATTTCTGTAAAATATCTGTAATGTAACCTGGCACGGTGTGATGGAAATATCCAAACATACACACACACACACACACACACACACACACAGTTTCAAGTTTAAGTTGTCATGTTAGAAATAAACAGTAGGAATTGAGAGTACACTAAATGGTAAAATAAATATTACATATATACACAGTTAGTAATTTTCTACCACCAATCCTGCCTTGTTTGCAGCAACAGTGTTTCTTTCCCTGAAGTAGTAGCTTTTTCTTTGCATTTTGTCGAATGCACTAAACTCCGGTTTTTATGTGAATGCACACAGAGCCTGAAGAAGAAACTACTGTCGCTGCACTGGTGGTAACACATGGCCATGTCAAACTTGCTTCATAGTATAGGGCCAAGGTTTGCCGCAGATTACATTAAAGATTTACTAACCCCCTGGTTGTGCCTGGGTGTTCTCTCAGATCAGCACATGCAGATCAACATGGTTGTTGCAGAATCTCGGCTCTCGGAGGAGCCATCATACTGTGGAACTCTCTGCCTATTGAAATCAGGCAGGTTACATCATTAGGATCTATTAAATCTCTTTGTAAAACCATCTTTTATAGAAAGGCATTAATTAATTCTTTCATAAGTTACTGGGTTTTATCCTTTTACTCTTACCATACTTTATATTTTATCCCACTGCTGTTCTTCATCTGTGTTGTTTTAATCTACTGTTGGCACTTGTTTAGAAAAGTGCCAAAGAAGCAAAGTTTACTTTTATTATAATAGCTAAAACTCATAATTTAAATAGGTTCTACAGTTTCAATGTAATCTTAAAGTTGTTTTGTTTTAACAAGAATGTCGTTTTTTATTAATAGTCGCTAGTGTGATAACTACGGAGGCCCTGAGTGGCAAGTGAGAATTTAGTTTTTCTGGTGCTCCATTTTCTAAGTTCAATTTTTCTTTTTTTTTCATTTATGTAACAGAGTGATTTTTTTTTTCAAGGAGAAAAAAAAAAATTCTGTATGTGTGAAACCCAGCGAAATAAAAAAAAATTCAAGTGTTTGTTTCTACAGTGTAATACTCATTTTGACTACAAGAGGCTGAAGTGCACGACTACTCATGTCCTAAATAAGATGAAACGCATCTATGTTCCTCCAGGGGAGTTTTAATTTCTCTCTGCACTCTAAACACAAGATGTATCTGTCAAAGGGCAGAAGTTAATGTTTTAAGTATTTTATATTGTTGCTGTGTTTTATTTGCATGAGTTTGTTTTGTTGTATTTCATGCTTTTATTGTTGCAAATTGGTTTGTGTCTGCACTTCCTGTCACTGCTTGATGTCTGCACACCCCTTGACTTATTTGATTCCCTGATAACCTGCACCTGATAGATCTCTTGTATTTGTAACAGGCACTGGTGACCACCAATCGAATCTCTGAGAACCCACCTTTCCCCCTTACATTAAACATTAGATACATATTTTATGTTAGCAGTTTATGTAACATGACTGTCATGTTTCTTTTGGTGAGGAATATGTCATACTTGGTGCCATCAGTGTCACAGGTGAAATACTGTGTATTATCTGTATTAAGTGTGAAAAAAATTGTTTCACTCAGTTATACACACATGAAAAACACTTTTTTAGAACTTGGAGCACCAGGAAACAAAAAAAGTCTCACGTGCCCCTCAGGGCTTCTGTATTTAATGGTATTGAACATGAGTAACAACTTTCTTTTCGATTAAATTGCTTTTATTGTTAATGGTCTTGTTTTTTCTTTGGGTTTTCCCTCTGCTCTTATTGCACACACAGCTAAAGGTTAATGTTGTAACAGTTAATTGAATTTACTAACAGCTTATTTACTCTAAAGAGCTTAAACTCACTCAATGACTGTGATATGAAATGTAGGTCAGTAAATCCCTCATTTATTCAGGGAAGGGCCCTGAGTTCTTTAAATCACTTAACTTACCTACTAATAATGAATAATAAGCGGTGTAGCCCAAAACCTATGGCCGGTTCACTCAAATGAGCAAAATAAAAGTGTGGTACCTTATTCCAGCGGTCCAGTCTGCAGGTGTACCAGGCTCTCAGTCCCTGGTGATGCACAAGATGGCACACAGGTGTCTCTCGACAGCGTCGTCTTCTCCAGTGAGGTGCAGTGAACACTGAGCTTTAAGTTGACACTGTGGTGTCAGCTCAAAGCAGTCTCTGATAAACCTTCAGGGTTTCCACTGCAGAAACGATGAACTAAAGCCTTTGCCGTTAGCTGGGTTAGCTAAACAGTGGCTAAGAGTCCATTCACTTCGCTAATGAATGCTAACAACATACACTCGGTATGCTAATGAGCTAACAAATAGATGAAGCTAATGCACACAGGTGAACAACTGTAGGACACACTTAGAGTAGAAATATCTTGAGCTGCTCACATGTAGCATGAGTATCTTGACACGGACTCACAAGTAGAAAGTCTGAGACATCAACTACACACTTTCTGCAAAAAAACTCTTCACGGTCTTTTTCTCCGTAGCTATTTGTTATCCGACAAGCTACAAAACTTAGCTCAGACTCTTACTTTCTGTTACTGCCCACCTGTCCATCAACCACCTCAACCAATGAATGATCAGAATTACTCTTGTTCACAAATACCACTTCCGTTTACAGCCATGAACTCTTCAAAATAAAACACAATATTTATTACAATGCCTCTGCATCTTTTTAAATGTACATCGTACCCTTTTAATCATCCATGAAATAGTTTTTTAACCATTTTTATAACGTACCTTTAAACCATTTAACATTTTTATCCTGATGTAACATTTAACCTTTCCTGTATGTTTTTTAACAAAGCCACCTACCTTTATCTCAACATCATTTTTATTACAAATGTTTTAATTTTGACCTATGTGTACACAAATTAAAAGTTGTATTCACACTTAAGTGATTTCCTTGATTGAAAAAGTACCAAAAGTAGAATTTCTCAACTACAGTAGTTAGAAATTATAGTATGATGGGAAGCAAATGAATACCTTGATTTTGTTTCATAAGATAGAACTCATTCAATAAACATTTATTGTTTAGTGCCAAGTTTAATGTTGAAATGTAAACAGTGACAAGCAGAGAGATTATATACACTTTACAAGAGTACAAGCAATTAACAGCATCTAGTGAGCATAAGCACAACATGTAACAATTATATACATTGAATCATAGATAAAAAATCAAATATAAATCATTCCCATTGAGACATCCTAGAGCCTAAATTGTTCTGTTCCATGAGGTCAGACACTGCCAACATCATTGAAACTCGTACTTAGCGACATATTGTTAAATAATTGAATATATATTCTACATAGTAAAAAAAAAAAAGAACAAAGCAAAAACACTAATGAAGCATCAAAGTGTAATACATCGGTCTGGGATACAGTACAGTATAGTATATGTCCCACTAGATTCTGCTACTTTATCAATCACAGAGTTATGATTGGCTCAGGGTTTTCTACCTCTGCATTCTCAATCAGTTTATTGGTATCCACCACATCAGGCTGGGATCGTTCACTGTCGAAGTAGAGTGGATTGTCAAATGTGGGTAAGGGCGGAGCAGACTTCTTGTAGAGGAAGAATGCGACAACCATCAGGGCAGAAACGATAGTAACGATCAGTACAACTATCAAAGCCGTGTGGGCACGTTTGCCAGAAGTCTGACCTCTGGAAGGCCCTGCAGAAAATTCAGAAAGAAGATGTTGGTCACTCAAAACAATTAAATGTAAGTCATTGCAGTGCAGTTTCTTTTTACTAATAATTATATTTCAAAAGTTTAATATAGTTGTCAATGCTGCAATATATATTATTACTAAATAATACAAATAATACACAGCCTTGGGAGATACAGAAGTGTAACTTACCATGACCTGATTCTGATTCGGTGATAATCACTGTTGGGAAAAGAAAGGGAAACTGCTTAGATAACTATTTTCTTTTACAGAATATAAATGTGTGGCTCCAACTCCTCCTCCACCCCTGCATCCAGCTTCCCTGTAGTGAAGGCTCTCACCTTGTCATTCCCAAATCTACCCATAAATTTCTAGTTACTAGTTTTTTTTTTCATTTGTGATCTGAAAATGTGTTTTACTTACTGAAAAACAAACTAACAAAAATTTGCAGTCTATTTGCATCGCTTTTTTCTAATGTGTTGCGTTGTGGTCTTCGAGCGCGTTTTCTAAATGCTGCACGTGTTGTCAAATTGATGAAGATGTTTTCTTAATTTGCTTGTGTTTTGTCTTTTTGCATGAGTTTTCTTAAGTTGCAGTGCTGTGAGCTCTCAGGGACATCGTACAATACAAAACAAACTGTTATGATTGTAATTTGAGAGAGAAAAGTGAATCTGTTCTGCAGTTTTTACAATAAAGTCACAGGGGTTGAGAAAATAAGTTTTTTGTTAAGTTTCTTTAAGTCCTGAGTATGTCTTACTCCAGAGGAATTCTTCAACAAGCTACATGTGAAAAGATCATATATTTAGTGTTACTAATGGATATGATCACCTTACCTTTGGCTGTTTTACAGATGTATCCTCTGTCGTGCCATCTGCGACCTGACTTCCAAGTCCCATCTGAGGTGCTGATCTCTCCATAGTCATTCTCAGGCTCCTCTAGAGCCCAGTTGGTGTAGTCCATGACTGTTTTATCCAACCACTGCCATGTCCCTGAGGCAGAACAGAAAATCTGTGTAATACTTTTTTCACTGCCAAATGAGCATTTAATATCGTTATGTAGCTGTATTTGTGACGTTGAGATGCGTATGAAAAGAAAATACCTTTATGAGTTTTATACAGGCCGATCCAGAAATCGCTTACGCTATCTTGAAATATTTCCACATGGGATTGAATGAATTTTTGCTCATCAGGATCTTTAATACTGGCCAGCATTCCACCTTCGCAACAAAGAAAAGAATCCTGTTTTAAGAATGCATAAAACACACATTACTAGGTATCCAATTTGCGCTTAGCTTAGCGTCTCTTACCGTGCCTCACACAGCTACTAGCTGCATCTGCCCATTCAATTTCATCTGTGACAAACAAATAGCAATGACCCTTATATGGCGTCCAGGTATAACTCGAGTGATACTCCTCTTTCGTCTCTTCAGGGCAAACTCCTGGGAAGCTGCTTGACTCTGTTGGTGGCACCTCTGTGAGTGACAGAGACAGCGATGAGAGAATAACATAATTACAAAATGTCTCACAGTGACATACAATACAGTTAGACTTAAGACTTTGTTTTTTTGTCTTTTAACAGTCTAATTCTTTCTTATAGTCATAGTTGGTAACTAGTTGGATACTTGACATGATGGACTGTATTCAGTTAAATTGCCTGTCAGCAATCATACCTGTGGTCTGCATGCAAACACTGTTCATGGTCTGATTGCAAAAAGCAGTCCACCATTTTCCATCAACATCCACGTACACACAAGGTTTGCCTCTGCTTGGTTCACCTTCAGCCCAGCCGGCAAAGTTCATGTGCCAGCCATCAACATACCTAAAATAACCGCCAGTCTGAAAGCAAGAATTGATCAAATGATTATATATTATAATTATATTTCTTAAATCAGCATGCAATGGCTTTTTAAAATGTGTTACTTTGCTAAATAGATTAAACACATCTGGTATCATATAAGAATAGATGGACAGCTACCTGAGACTGCTATGATTTGTGTCATAGAATTGTATAGTATCTGACTTAAAAATTAATAAAGGATTTTTACATTTTCCTGGAACAAGCCTTTAAGAGTTTTTGTGATGCAGTACAGTCATTTTCAGTCCTGTACAGTACCTTCTCTTTGTTCAGTCCAATCCAAACAGGAGCTTTGAGATTCATAGCGAGCAGCTCGACATAGGCCTGTGCCCAGTCATTTCTCAGACTCGCCAGGTTGGCTTTGTCACGTTCACACTCTTTCTTAGCATCCTCCCACGTCAGATTTTTAGTTACAGCCTTGATGCTGTCATTTCCCACTGCTTCATAGATGGTAGGAATGAGTGTCTCTGCTGGAGGCTGGATATTTGAGTCTGTTGAGGCGAGAGATTTCATTATAACAGACATTACTGTCACAGGAACTGCAGGTTAATCTAGTACAATTTAGCCTTATTTAAAAAAAAAAACGTATTTATTTATTTATTTATTTATACAAGTTATGTTTTCATATTACTGCTAACAATTTTCCAAACCATGTTTTGTACACAAAGAACACTCTAATGCATGGAGAGCAATGAACACTGATGTTTGGGCAGAATGATGCTGGACACCGATTGTAATTTGGGACTTTAATGTTAGGATCCTGACACACACCAGGCTGACATTTGGCCGTCGGCCTGTGGCCCTTGTTGTTGCGGTGTGTCCTGCACTATTAGCACTAGTCAGCCCTTGTCCACAGCATTTTTGCTGATTGAGTGTGAATCGGTGACGGAGCCTTTCGGTGAGCAAAATCATTCTGATGTTCAGCTAAGCGAAGCAGTGCACAAGAAGATAAACAGAAAAACAAAAGGGAACGCCTTTGAGCCTGTTGCTATAGTAGTCATGATTTCACCCATTTAGTGTGGTTTTCTTCTTATTAGCCTCCTCTAATCATATTCTCAAAATGAGGAAAAAGAGGCTATATTAGTGAGAGCGGTGTCAGAAAATGCTGCTTTGTAATAACAACATTTTTTTTATCCACCGTCCCAAGTCTTCTGGTTTCTCTTTTGTGGACTACCACAACCGAGTGGTATGGAGAAGTATTTCCTTTCGCTCAGGCACAAAATGTACATCCTAGTTGGGCGTTGGTTGTAGTCTGCGGCATGTTTATATGCAGGTTTTTGGCTGATACACATGTCGGTTTGGTGTGTCTAGGCTCTAAGACATACATTACCTTCTGTACTTAAACAAAATATTGAATGCTATTTTTTAAGCCTTTGAGAATTTCTAAAAGAGCAAAAGGAAGAACTTACCAAGAGCTCGATTACAGATGAATCCATAGGTGTCATTGCAGGATTTAACTAACCATTTACCAGCGCCAAGGGTAGGACTGCTGGTCATCATGACACAGTCTTCCTGGTGAAGGGCAATGGAAGTGGTAAGAATTTTAAAATACTCACAACTTAAAACAATTACTTACTGGTTTAAAATTATCTTAAAATCAATGTTGGAAATGTTACCTCACTCCATCTTTTATAAAAGGTCCCCGCACGACGTCGGAATTTCTAAAGAGCAGAATGAGATTTTGAAATGTTTTTAATTGTATTTAACAGCAGCTCAACACCAAGCCAAGAGCTCAGTGGAGTACACTTTCACATCACTGCAGCAATCCACTGGAGGCCATCAAAAAACAGGATTTCTATTTAATTTTCTTCACATTACAGTTGTGTACTTACAGAATAGCCCCAGTTGGTGTATCGCCTTGCGTTTCCATCAGTCCAGTAAAATCCATCTTGTTTTAAAGCATTTAAACCAATCCACAGGTCTTTAGCTCCCAATTTAGCCATTTTGATGATCAGAAATGCTGTAAATTTCAAAGGTAGAAATTAAGTATTTTTCCAAAATCATATTTACAAATATCTAATTCAAAGGGATGGTCTTTTGATGTGGGGTTGCATAAGGTACCCATCCCTAGTCTGTGTATTTGCCATACATCACTGTCAGTTCTCCAAATGTCCAACGTCCATATTCTTATGCACAAGCGGAATGTAGTGCCAAAGCAAAAGGCTGTTTGACGGCAACGTAAAGCGTGAAAAATGTTCAAAACATAGCGTACGCTTAAACAGATATATATATTCTTAGGTGGAAGTTATTTAAGGTGGCTAAAATACGTCTTGCTGCTGGTACGGTTTACAGCAGTACAATGCTCTGCTTCCTGCCGGTGCTGCAAGCTGCTTCTCCACCCAGTTGAAGAGCTGACAGTCATCCATTGCAGGTAACACACTGACTAGGTATAAGTACCTCATACAACCCCACATCAAAAGACCCGAACTATCACTTTAAAGTACGTTGATCATTTTGCAACATTTTGATTAGGTTAGATTTATATTAGTTTCACACAACATCTTAACAACAACGTCTGTTATTCAGGGTCAGAAACAAACATTTACAGCCTCTCTTTACTATGTACACACAATTCTGATCATTCTAATATATATATATATATATATATATATATATATATATATATATATATATATATACATATATATACACATATGTATATATACATATGTATATATTTAATATATTTACCACCATGTATATAATAAAACAGTCCAACAAACCTTGTACACGCCTTGTGGTAATCGAGACTAAATTGCCTCCTATGCTAATGCACTGACCCCTTGCCTCTTCCCAGGTGGCTGCTCGGTTAGTAACGATACTGTAACACTGGGGAAAATAAATAAAATGGTGAGTTTTTACTCTTTAAACAAACACTGGCTTTCTTTAATTAAGCTTTGGTGCCATCTGAGCTGGTCTTAAAAAACATCTGAGTGCTTATTTCTTTACCAAACTCAGCATTTATAAACTTCATCCCTCTTGTAGCCCTAAAATCATTGCTTCCCATATCTATTTTTACAAGACAGAAATTACATTGTGTGAGGAATTACGTAAATGTTGCATCAATGCTATTTATTTTTACCTTGACTATATACAATATGTATTATTAAGGTATTATTATAATTAGTCAAACCTTCGGTAATTGGCCCTATATACAAGTAGGATTTCCTGTGAAATCCAGAAGCTTTGATCCATCATTTGTTTTTTTCTTTAATGCCATTTATGCATATTCTGGATCCAAATTAAACTGTGCCAAGCCTTCCTTTTATTCTGTAATACACCAATAGTTGCAAAGCCTGTATAAATTAGGACATTTAACATGTAAAACAGGATAGGTGGTGTGGCATATTGTAATTTTTAAAGCTCACAATCTGACATTTCAGAAGAGGTAGAAAAGGTTTTGCACCGAAGCTCTAAACTTAAGCTCTTTCAGGTTTAAAGGTTAATGGTGATTTCTTACCTTTGAGTCAAATTTTTCCCACTTGAGAGGGCAGCCCCCTTTAGTAGAAACTTTGGGGGCAAGAGTGGTGTTGACAGGTGCTGAGCTTCTTCGTTTGCAAATGAACTGGTGCTCTTGGCCGCAGTTACAAGTTTGCCAGTAACCTGAATGTACAGCGGAGGTACAATGAGAAACATCTCACCAGCAGCATAATAATCTTATCCAGAACATCTCATCTAGGGTTAACACTTTGTTTAATTGGTTTAGATTACTCACCCATATAATAATTCATCATAACACAGTTCGAGTCAACGCTATCAGTATTGGGTTGATTTTCATCCCATCTTTGTAACCCCATGGGAGTACCGTCCATCCACCTTAAAGCACATAGAGTTAAGTTGAATTATAATGTGTAATCATGTAACCAATAATCACTTGACATTAGACCTTGTTATCCACCCTGTTGGTGTTTTGAAAAGGAAATAAACAAAGGGCAACCAAAGTTTAGGGGTGAAAAATCTAACCTGACAAGTAAAAAACTAAATGTTGCAATCCTCTACTAAGCTCATCCACTCATCTCATTTGTCCACCTGTCTGCCTACCAATGTATCTGCCTGCCTTCACACACCTGTGCAGTCATTGCGCATGACTGAAGTCTTCCACAGCACTAAGCAGATGTATTGCTGAAGTTATTGGCGAGCTAGTCATACAAAGATGGACGACAAAATGCAGCTAAAATTTCCCTTCTTGAAAGTGGTAAATACTAAAGTAGCCATATTTGTTGTTTACGTTCATTATAGTAATGTTAGGTGTTTTCTTACATGTGAAACATAAGGTAATGCTAGTTCAATATGGTTAGCGATGACAACGATGCACTGCACTCATATTACACAGCCCTGCCAAGAAATTAGTGAGCGAGGGCACCAGTGACAGATTGTCATTCAGTTGCTAACCCAGTAGCACAAAGCACACAACCCCTGAATCAAAGAGCAGAGCCACAGTGGCAGCAACAGCCTCCTTCCACGGCTAACGTTAGCACAAAGCACACAGCCCCTGAGTCAACATAACCCAGCTAGGACAAAGCACACACTGGGTGGCCTTTAGATACCGAGATACATTTGTTAAGGCTATTTTGCTTGCATGTACATGATGGTGTCATTTAACAAAGTTATTTCTAACCAGTTATCATCAATTGCATTATTTGATACTCACCAATATGACCCGTCAAGATCCACCGACAAACCTATATAATAACTTCCATAGCTCCTTGAAATCTGCAAACACACACACACAAATATAAACTTTAGGCTTTAGGAACTACTTTGTTAGTACCGTTTTTCAGTATCTGCCAAATTAATATACCAACCTGTTTCCATATGAAGACATTTTCCTCTTTACTGCTGATAGACACCAAGTCACCGTGTCTCTGCTGACAGAATTGACGAGCATCGTCCTTGAACATTGTGTTTCTGCAAATATAATAGTGATTCCCTTTCCACACAAGCCAACCATCTGGGGTGGTCTCGGTGTCTGCAAAGGTTTTAGAAACATTGCGACAAAAGTCATTTCAACAGCTGTCAGTCTAATTAAAGGTTAGACAACATATTTACACCCAGAAATCTCCCTTAATCACCTGACTGTCACTCTGTGTTGTTGCCTGAGATTTATGATTCAACTTTACTTAATTTTTAAAAGTTGTAATGACCCTTTTAATGGATTTTTATGGTAATATTTCACTTGGATTTGGTCAATTCAGGTTTAGACAAACGTGCCAAAATTGATCAGTCAGTCTAAAGACTGTTGTGATCATTTTGATACCTGCTCATTAGCTAATACCCAACTTCAGGCTGGTACTCTCAACAGCTTTTACTAGTTTCCCAATAGATTTCATTTTTTGTTTTTGTCACCCCGTGTGTGTGTTTACACAATATCAACTTACCCACAGCAGTATTGTTTGGAGGTGGTCTTGGAGTCACTCCTGTAAGGCCACAAATGAGTGTCAATTTGTTGTTGACAGAAAACAAGTTTACCCTTCTTCCCACTCTGTAATGTAATTTGAGTCTAATGGCGTATTGTGGGACAATGCAAATCAGAAGCGTGCCAATAACAGTAGCATTTGGGCGATTTTTGACCACTCAAAAGAGTCACTATGAATAACAGTATCGAGTAAATGACTAGTAATATACAGTCATAAGTCATACTGTAGCAGTTTCTGCCCCCTAAAATTGAAAGACTATAGGCATCAGGCTCTTGTACAATTCTTATACTGTGATGCTTATTTCCCTAATCCCACATCCTTCTTTGTGTTGTATATGGAGGACTCATACTTTCTTATGTTTACAGTCTACCATTATTTCTCCCATCTTGGCTTTAGTTAAATATCGGATCTGCTTTACAGCCAAATATCAAATAAATAATGTTGGTATCTTGTTATCATTAAATTGCACCAACTCTTAACCTCTGTTATTTTCAATGAGTTTGTGATACAGATATGGCTTGAGGGAAGCTTTGCAGAGTGGGAGAAGTCAATTGCTCGACTACTGAAGCTGGAACTGAGCATACAAAGGCATGCACACTCCAGTCAGTTTTTCTTGGATGAATATATATATAATTTCTCTTTACAAGAGACAGTTCACATTTTTAACTGTACCTGCACGGATCTGACACAGCCAGTCATTGTAACTCTCACAGTTCATATCGTTCCAAGACCCAGGCTCGTCCCAGTTATGAATTCTGAATTCAGCACAGGATTCGTCGTTATTATGATTGTTTGGCTCTCCCTCCTGCCAGTGCTGGAAGTTCAGCTGTGAACAAAAAAAAAAGAAAGAAAATACAGTATAAAACAAAACACGATTGAATGATTTGTGGTTATCAAATTAGCTGTAAAAAGTAGAACACAGTTAACTCACTGGGGATCCATCACTCCATGTATAACCAGTGCTGGTGTCAGGAGCTCGAAGTCCAATCCAGGCTCTCCCGTGTCTACTGAATACAAAATAATATGATAGAGTCATCTGTCCAAGCTGAATTTAGAAAGCTTAAACAAAAAGCTTTTGCAATCATCTGATGCTGCTTTGTCCCGTTGCTCTGCTGTGCACGACTCACCCTTTGTTTTCAGCTGCAACCAAAGCATCTAAAACATCAACTGAACTTTTCTGCACGTGGGCACCATCTAGACTAGATTTGTTATGGCAAGATAGTAAGTGGTGGTAAAATGAAAGGTTCAAAAACACCACAAACGTGGCCCAAATGGAAACAACTTGAAAGAGAAATGCGTAGTAAGAGGAGAATATGTTAGAGCAGCCAATATTTTGGAGCAGCCAAATACACAGTTTGATTTGACTCGACTTCGATTTAAAAACTTTTTATGTAGCTATGACAGCTATGCTTTTGATACACTTAGACTTCTCTGCCCTCACAACTGTCATTTACATTTCATGTTCTTCTTTAAAAAGATTGGGGTATTTTTACAACAACTGTTTGACTTTTCAAGTATGAACTTATTAATATAGACTTGTCTTGCTGTGATACAATTTTGTGTTTTACAATCCTCATACACACGGTTGGATCTAACAATATATATTTGATGGTGCCGCTTTGTATGCTGCAAGAACTATGTATTTGTACAGGTGTCTGGTGCTGCAAGTTAGTTAAAATTAGATTTAATAGCTCTTACCGAGCCACAAGAAGCTCCGCAGCACTGTGGATGCTGAGCAGATCTCCTCCGATGGCCCTGCAGTAATCCCTGGCCTCAAACCAGGTCTTTTCAGCTGATCGAGGCCCTGTAAAGAACTTGAACACAACACAAGAAGTGATTAAAATATATAAATCTGGGCAAAATGAATAAAAAGATAAATAACGTTATTTTCAAAACATCTACTTCTTAGGAAATAGTTGCTTATTTACACATTCAGTATTAATATAATTAATTTTGGGTCATGTTTCTGGCAACACGTCCATTAATTACTTTGCTTTACTTCTGTTTATGGTCCCTACCAACCCTTGATGTAAACATCTGGCTTTTTAACTGCTAAATGCTGACCTGTGTTTATTAGCTAGTCACTGTCTTTGTCTCTCATCTGGTGCTGAGCAGGAACATATCAATATTAGCTTGAAATTGATGTTTAAAGTTTAATTGTGTTACACTGAGCTCTGGTTGTACCTTAGCGCAGTAGTTTCTTGTTCCCACTCGAGTCCAACCCTCCTCACACTTAGGAGGAGATTGAGTGGGTACAGGTACGGTGGGAGCTGCCCCCTCAACCAGGTGTTTGCAGATGTATTTTGACCTATTAGTGCAGGGCAGCAGATCCCAGAGTCCGGCCAAAATCCCAGTTGTCATGGCAACACATCCCTGTCCATAACCTTGAGTTGTTGAGGGGAAAAAATAGTCAAGTGTGAACAGTGGAGTTGCTGTTTATGCCCCCTAATTGAAAGGCTAAATTGCACTTCTCCATACCTGGCATTCCAGCGTTCCAGTGAGTGAACTTCACTGAGTTTCCCTTGGTCCACACATATTCATCAATGTTTTTCTGGTTTGAGAGGCCCAGCCAGAAGTATTTCTCTGGACGCAACCCAACCAAGCTGACAAGGAATGCATTGTCCACCCTGGAAATATTTATACAAAGTTCAAAGATGTTTTGTCTCATTAAACTATACTGTATAATACATCCACGCACAGCTGCTGAAGTGTTAACATCAATAATAATAATAATAATAATAATAATAAAAACATGAAATGTTCTTACCCATTTGAAACATCAGCTAAGTAGGAGCCTGAAGTCTCACAGTCATCTTTGGCTTCATCGAACGTCTTTGTCGCTGTTCCTACAAAGTAGCAGTAGGAGCCGTGCTTTTTCCAGCCCTGCAGGAAACACAGCACTGATTACAAATGAGGAGTTACGATTTTAAAATGCTACATATGCGATTTTTCATAAAAGACATTTATCTGCAATTCAACAGCAAATATTTATGAAACTAAGATTTTATCTGTTTCTATTAAATCTACAGTGCTTGGAAGGCCACATACGTTTGCCACAGATTACATGTAAACTTCACTCACAACTTTGCAGCCGAGATCCACCTCTACTTCGACTCCGGTGCTTTCAGTGGCGCTCTGCTTCATACAGATAAAGCCGTGTCTCTCATCACATGAGCGATCCGCCCAGTTCCCTTTCTGCAAGAAAGAAACGATGGTAAACACTTGCATACTTGTAGACTGGATGCACAGGATGGAAATTTGTGCTCGTACTTGACTACAGATTTTCTGAGCTTATTCCACCACTGGTTATAAGAAGGGTACACTGTATGTGCGCTATCATATCCGCATGGTGCCTCTCACCTCTCCCGCGATTATAACACAGTCGTCTGCATCAGTGGAGACAGATGGTTTCCCAAACTCCCAGCTGGTGAAGGTGACAGACGCGTGGTCGCTCCAGTCAAACAGTCCCTCTGTCCTAATGTCGTTCAGTCCAATCCAGAGTTCATCAGTGGACGCTGCAGGCATGGACAGTAAAGAGTATGCCTCATATCAAACAGTTAACATAACATAGTTATTGGTTCTATCTAAACATTGGTATCATGGACAGTTGTTTGTCAATAAATCTGTCAGCAAGTATTGTGTTAATAATACTATAGCCATTATGGAGAAACATTTTCATAGTAGTGGACTGGCTAATGTATTTATTCCTTTAGAAGAAGTGTATTTTACTGTCTTTCCTTTATATTTACTGTCTTCTGCAGGCCCCTAAGTATTTAGACAACATTAATCAACTAATTAATATGTCATTTTTAAATGTATTCATATTTTGGATGCTTTGAACATAATTACAAAGTCAGTAAGCAGCCTCATTCTTTAAAGGTTAATTGCTCCTAAAACATCTTACTGCCTTTCTAAGACTTACAGTCATATTTTTAAAAAATAGTTTAATGTTTATTTTAAGTCTGACATATGTGTCTAGACCTGTCACGATAACAATTTGTGGTTGGACATATAAAGGCATAAAAATGCAACTACAACCTTTCAAAAAGCAATGAACATATTCTTGATATTCAGACATTGGAATTGGAATATGACAAAATCGCAAATTATCTTAAATAAATAAAACTTGAACTGTGAATTAAATAAACAATACAACTAAAAAAATAATAAAATGTGACGTGAACGTTTAGGTGCTGCACTCCAGTCTTAAAATGAGAGTGTAAACCGTGCTAGTTACTGAGGTCAGCAAAAAATGATCATGGTCATATACGTGCATGGATAAACTGTGAAGATATGTTTGAGTCAGTAACGTTATATACAGGTTTCCTCCATCCTTTGTAGATACTTTGAGATCTTCGGATCCTCACATTGAAAACAAACCTGCATGTTTCTTTACTTACCATATCCGAGTTGAGAGATGACAAAGCTATGGTCCTCCACATTGCGGACGCTGACCAGGTCTCCTTCCTCTTTGCGGCACTCTTTCTGAGCATTAGACCAGGTTTGCAGAGAACGTTGAAGGTGGAAGCAGTGACCATTGTAGGGAATCCAAGGGGTTGAACAGAATCCTTGCTCAACTGATGAAAACAAAGATCAAGTGGATTAAATGACTGATATCGCACAGTGAATGTGTCACATTAGGAAACAATACAGTAGTAGAGTAGAGTATTTTCCTGTACTTTGTGGGTGTGTTGGCGGAGCGCCGTCTTTGTAGCAGATGTAGCCCAGTTTCTTGGCACAGGATGAACTTTGCCACAAGTGCTGCCCAGCAGAGTCGAGAAATGCACAGTTGTGTCCCGGATTAGGAAGTGGATGTCCTAAAACAAGATGATGATTTAATTTGAGATTAGTGCTGGAAAATATAGCCTTAAAACGGTATTGCGATATTTTTAGGTATATTCACTTAATTCAATTACATCACACACTGTAATGTGCCCTTTAAAACTAGAAAAAGAAAACACTTATGCCATATCATAATAAAACAATATCCAAAATCTAAGATAATGTATGTATCTCTCATATCATGACAACAATATAATATCAATACATTTCCCAGCACTACTTGAAATTCCTTCTTTACTAGTGGGGATCCACAAACATAGTGTTTGTGCAAGGGGTCTTTACATCAGTTACAACTATTAAATGCTTCAGTGATGCAAAATCACAAATAACAAGGACTTGCAGTTTCAAATAGGTTTGTTCCGATACTGATACCAGCATCAGATATGCCTCAAGTGTTGTATCAGGTATTGGCCAGCACGCAAGTCTTTGCACTGATCCAACACCACTTAATTTATTTATTAGAAACAGGGCCTTATACTTCCCAGCAGCAGCCTGTTCACCTGTATACAGCTAGTAGCCAGTGTTATTGGATCAGTACTCGGTATCGGCTGATATGCAAAGTTTAGGTATTGGGGAGGAAATAATGGAATGGAAAACCTCTCATTTCAAACATGAATAAAATATGACATTTATACCCTTATTTAACGATAGAAACTGACTAAGACAACCTTGTTTTCTTGATCAGTTAATCAAATATTTAGATATAACATATGATGTTTCATGATACGTAATAGATGAAACTGAGAGTGGATAGGATCTAATCAGGAGATAAAAGTTAGAATTACATGGAAAGAAATATTTATTATGATTGACAGGGTAAAAGAAGATGCCCTTATAAAAAGATGTAAACCTGCATTAACTTGTGTCTCTGTTTCTGTGCTTATTTTACACCTGGGAGAAATATCTGGCTTTTTAGTTGCTAAATGATCCACTGTGTTCAACAGCTAGTTGCTATCCTTGTCTGTCTTTCTGTGGATTATCGCTGCTTTGAGGATTATGTGTCGTTTTAGCTCATCCCAACGTAAGAGCTTTAGGCAGCACTGTTAGCGGATTTCTTAGTTAAGAACAGGCCTTATTTTTACATCTATTACCACCCTTGAAGACTAGTTACACAATGAAGTTACGTAAAGCTGTTGGACTTACCTGCAGTCCATCTCAGATAACGGAAGGGCTTTGCATCAGACCACTGCCAGCCATGTTCTGGGTCCAGGATCAGCCCAATCCACAGTTTGTGTTTCCCTGATCCCAAGTGTGCTGTGTGTGTGTGTTTGTGTGTGTGGAGAAGGACCAAAATGAAAAAGAACCGAGTAAAGAAATTGTTCCTCTTTTGCACATTGTTCCTCTTTTTCATTGCTTCATAACAAAATACTACAAAAAGACAGAAAGCAGTGAAACAAGCACAAAGAATTAAATCAAAACACAAACAGTAATACTGTGTCTGATGTGTGTGTGATCAGGCGATATCACGGATATCTTATGTAGGTGAATTCATCAAAATCAACAAATGTGTGTATCAGTGTATCTGATAGTATGTGATAAAGTTATACTAAATTAATTGTGGCTAATTGGCAGGACGCGTTAGGCCCCGGTGAGACCTTCAGATTTGTAGCCCAAAGCGTAGCAGAGGATTTATTTCAGTCCTGGAAAAAAGTGGATTGCACAATCTCTCAAGTGTCACAATGATCCTGGGACTCCATAACGGAAACAGTTGGTTGATCTTAAGGTTCTGGAGCTCTTTGTTCTGAAATAACTTTGACCTTATTGTTTAAAGGAAGCACCCACTCTTGGAAGCTCTCATATTGTAGCCCGATCAATCATTAAGTTGACTGGAGTCATTTTATAGATGATTTCCTGTTTTTATCCTCTGTTATCCAGTTGAATAATGTTATTTCAGTTATTTCAAATGCAAATATGTTAAAATCAGGAATTTTCTAGAAGTCATCGACACATATTTTTTCTGTCAGTGCAGCAACATGCATTGTTTCATATATAGAGAACGTTTGAAACATGGAAAACTGCACTGAGAACAAGTTAAACCTTCAAATAAAGCAAATGTTTTTTTTCCCAGTATTTCATGAGTAATTGATAAAAGGTACTTTTAGATTGCATTTTAAACCTATTTCTTCTTCCAGGGAATGGATACATTAAACAGCAATTTAAAGAGCAATTATGAATATATATGATCATGTATAAAAGTATAACAATAAGATGATAATTTAAGGGTCTGTTGAATTAACATGACATTTCATCAGTAAAAGTTGGCTCAAACAATTTTCAGCTATGTTATATAAGCAATTTTTTGGTACCAGCAAACACCCACCAGGTGGCACCTTACCTGAGAGAAAAGCCTGCTCGTTGGGATCGCTGACACTGAGCAGGGAGGCTCCCTGCTGTTTGCAGCTGGCTGCAGCCTGATCCCACATCAGGACTGACTGTGTGTTGAGCTGGTAAAACGCTCCAGTCACAAGGTTTTTTGACCAGTGTTCATTGGCTGTGCATCAATTCAGAAACATGGAAAATAAATCCTTCAGTCACTGATACATTTTGATTTAGCAATGCAACCTAAATTTCCCTCTCACTTTGCATGCTTTCTATTGTTGACTAAACCAGTGGTAGGTCTGTGTCAGGACAACAACTTGTAATACAATCTAGTGTCTCAAACACCAGAGTCCATTCAGGCATTCTTAATATGAGAGAATGTATCAAACATGGAAGAAAACATTATGAAAAGGCTATATTATTAATGTTAGTGTCTATCTGATGAAACCAAATTAATCTGCCTGAAAATGCAAATGCCGTACTCACAAGTTGAAGGGCAGTATCCCCACTGTTCATGGTCATATTTTGTTTCAACCGCACACCAAAAACGCCTTGCTGATGAGTCAAACTGAGTGCAATCTCCATACCACCGGTCTTTGTAGAGGAAGGGAAACATGCAGATCTTGCCAAACGCATTTCCTTCAATGGTGTAAAGTTCTGAAAGAGAAAAAAAGAGTTTAATCAAAATAGGTCTTCCTAAACTGAATTGTTGCAAATAACTTATTCTGCAAAGATGTCTTGTTTAGACGGTTTTGAGGGCAGACCAAGATCATTTGTTTTTTATATCTTTTCTCAAGGAGAACATTGATGCATCATTTTTCTTAATCCTACTTCACCTGACACTAAGAATCAATAGGTTTTGTGATCAAGTGTTTGATCATTCTCAGTAAAAATCACAAGCCTTCCATTCACAACCTGACCGTCAGCAGAAGCACCAACAGTAGCCAAACAACACCCAAGGTCCCCAGTGTCTGTGCACTTCAGAGGTTATCATACTGTACCTCTGTATGTTCTCGAGCAAGCGCCGCTGGACGTCCCTGTGATCGTGAGTTGGTTGTTCGGCCCGACAGTTCTGGAGAGAGCAACTGTTTGGTCTGGTTTTATTTCAATATAGAGGTCTGTGTCTTTGAGGGCAAGCAGTGTTTCGTTCTTGCATTCCCACTTTTGGAGATCACTCTTGTCGTCACAGTCATACTGGGTTACTTCACTGCTCACACTTTTTCCCTGCACTCCCAGGCACTTTTTGGTTGTAGGAACTAAAAGGCGATCGCCGGTCGTCCAGCGCACGTCAACACAGCGGGTGGATCTTTTCACTAAACAGCCACCAGTGGCCTTGTTTGTGAGTAAGAAAGGGGAATCTGCAGAGGGATGTAAAAAGTTCAGTAAAAATCTGTTGCACAAAATTATATTTTTGCACATGCATGGTTTTTCTGAAGTGCAGCATTTAAAACAACTTTGTTTGAAATTGATAGCATTAACTTTACAACTTCTTCAGAAGATTGTTTCCTGTTTAACTTAACAGACTGTTGATGCACTCAGAGCATCCTCCTTTTGTAAAAAAAAAAAAAATCATGCTTTGTATTGTTTTCTTAACAAAATGAATGCAGCAACCTCAACCATAGCAAACAGAGTAATATATAGCTACAACAGCAGGTAAGAAAGATAATAAGAGTGAATTGAAAAGCAAAGTATGCACACACAAATGAAGAAGAAAAACAAAGGAAGGTAGGTAAGTTATGAATAAATAAATTCACACACCAGATTCAAATTCACCCACACAGGAAAGATACTGCACACTACTGTGTTTAAGGCAAATAAATAATACAAATAAAATGAAATTAAATAGAGAATTAATCTGAATTAAATGTGCAAAGGAGTAGGTAAGACAAAATATGAAAATAATTAATACAAATAAAATTCAATATGCTTTCATTAAAGGTTGCTCTCAGACACACACAGAGCATCCTTGAAATACAAGGATCTGCTGCTGTAGTTGTTTCAGTTCTTTGTTTAGCCCAAATTCAAAGCATCTGTCATTTGGTTTGTGACATCGAAACACCAACTTATAATCACAATCACAATTTACAAAATGGTGTCAATCATCTTAAACAGTAGTTTTGGCTTTCATCCTGTAGTGAAGCCATTAAGTTCATAAATGATTTCCAATACCACAAATAAACAACAAAAGGGAATGGCTGATCCTGACATCACACAAACTTACCTGGAACACAGGTCTAACATACACAATATGTCACATAAAAGAGCTTGAGTGCATACTGTACCATTTGATGTTAAACACTGAGATGTTGGGATGAAGAGCACAAAGGCTGCTAGCGTTATCCTTGGGCTCAGCATTCTTCTGATAAGTCTCAGAGCAGCAGACATTGCCCATGCATTGCAAGCGGAGGACTTATGAGCATGAACATGAAAAGGAAGGAATCTTAATACCTCTGACACTGTCCGTCTTTTTTTTTTTTTTTTCCTTTTCATTGAGAAAGTGTCATGTTTCAGATTGGCACATTTCAACATTTTGCTACTGGTAAAAGAGGTGGGGTTGGGAGGGAAGTAAAGGCAACAAACACAAAAGGGCTCACACACACACAAACACGCACACACACTTTCTTGCTCACATGGATGTCACTCTCCAAAAATGGCAAAAGTTGCCCCATTCACTTCCTGTCCACGAAGTAAATGATGTGTAAGAGATTTGTGCTAAACATGACTCAACACGGTCAATTTTCCAGTCCAGCATCCACCTTACAGACTTTGTAATCTGCCACTGGTGACTGCAAGGACTCATGACTTCACATTCTGACTCCCCATAATGTTTCCAATACCTAAACTTTGCATAACTGCCAATACCAAGTACCAATCCAAAACCAGTGGCAGTAAAAAAAACCTGTTAAGTTGCATAAAGGTGTACAAGACGCTGCTGGAAAGTTGTCAGAAGTATTGGATCAGTGCATTGACTCATAGACTCATATACTCTGACACTGATACAGAATCGAGGATTTTAGGCAGCGTCTGAGGCATTTAAGTCACTGGTATCGATATCAGATCAACTCTACAAGAGCTGACTTTTCACTGCATTTAATGTGAACAATTGAAGCGACATAGATGTTCTCAAAAATAAAGAACGAATAAACACTAGAAGAGATTGCAGGCCACCTGTATCTCATTCTTTGGGCCGCTACCTGAAGCTCATGACCAGAGGTAAGGGTTGGAACGTAGATTGACTGGTGAATCGAAAGCTTTGCCTTCTGGCTCAGCTCCTCGCTTAAGTCCATAAGTCGGCAGGGCTCAGCCATTGAGGTAGAGTGATGAACTCGGACATCCGGAGAGAGCACGGAGAAGAGCCGCTGCCCCACCATGTCAAAAGGAGCATCTGATCAGGGTGCCTCCAGGCGCCTCCCTTTAGAGGTTTTCTGTGCAATACCAACTGCCAAACAAGACCCGGGGGCAGACCCAGAACTCGCTGGAGGGATTATATATCTCGTCTGGCCTGAGAATGCCTCAGGATCCCCCAGGAGGAGCTGGAAGGTGTTTCCGGGGAGAGGGACATCTGAAATATCTTGCGATCCGACCCCGGATAACTTGAAGCAAATGGATAGAAATGGAGAGATTGCACTGTAGTCAGAGTCTAGTTGTCTATGTGGACTTAGTTTAAGTTTTTTCCACACAAGTCCAGCTGTCATGGAGCATACCGATCCCTTCCGAGAAGTCGGCGTCTTGAGAGTGACCTCCTGAAAGTGGTCAACAATAACGCCATCATCCCTGTCAAAATGGCGACCACTGAGCTTCTTCTTCATTCATAGTAGTCTGGGGGTGTCAAATCTGGTGACTGGGGCAGGTGTTGTATAAGTTTATATCTGCGTTCCTGGATGGCAGCCATCACCACTGTAGACTTGTGGGCTTGTAAATTTTCTCCGACAGTGCTGACTTACAAATTTCCATTTCCCAAAACAGAAATGCCATAAAGTTAATAACTTTAAACTAGAGTGGAACGTCACTTGCATGGAACGAGAGTTGTGTAATTAATCTCCTTATAAAGGCCATGAACTTATCAATCATAACTTGTATTGTTGTTTTTTCATGCAGAATAATAGGAAAGTTCACACATACAGATTCAATTGGTGGTGAATTTACCCAGCTGCATTACGTGTTGAACGGTTTAACTTCATGCAAATGTACTCTGCAGACAGTAATTTTCTTGTGATACAGAATCCCATAATTTCTCTCAACTCCACCCAACTTTGTAAAAGTACATCAAATAAAATGCAAGATTGCCATGGCTTTCCAATTCTTTATTATATAATTTGAAAAAACTACCAGGATTTAAAGAAGAAAACAAAGCATTGAAAAGAATTGCTTAGGAAATTAACTACTACATCATGCCCTGGTATGGAGGCAACATGAGGAAGTAACTTCCCAATCAGAGATGAGTGTTTATATTACTTGCTCAACGCAAACGCGGAAGTTTCAAAATTGGGAGACACAAACGCGCAGTCTGCCATTTCGAATCCATACATGTGACGAGGCGTTGGGAGGAATGCCTGCACACACACTCCTTCTTGCTACTTATACTTTAGTTTTCCTGGAATCATTAACTCTACTATGCAGCACACTATTGATCTTTCAGAAGTCATACCACACGCCCTTGTACGTTCCTGCAATTTACAAAATTTAACAACCATACCAAACACTACCAACCAAGAAATTAGCAATAAGCTAGTCAGCAAAAATGCACCAGTGCATGGTTTCATGAAGTCAGATGCTAAAAACCAATATTCCAATGATAGTATATACACTAGAAGTGCTATGATAGCCATAAGGAGGCACAGGATTTCTTGTGAGGTTATTGGAGCAGAGTGATATTTCACTGTTGCTGATGAAGAGAAAATTTGGTGCATCCTGAGTGTAGCAACACGATATCCTGTGCAGAGGCATTCAGATGTTGAGGTTTGTTCTCCAACTCTTCCTTAACATGTATCATAGCATTTTGTGTTTTCACTTCCTCTTTGGTTATTCTCCTTTTTGGAGAGGGCTGTGCTGAAATATGAACCTATGTAACTTCACAGATTTTAAAAAGCCTTTCAGTGCGACTTGTGGGACTAGTGCAGTTTTATACTTGTGTGTAGTTTCTGTGTAGCTTTGTTATTGTTGCAGATGTTTATCTCCAAACATGTTACAGTCTACTCTCAATTTGGCCTAGTGATAATGAATTGTGAAAGAAATTTGACTGTGAGCCTGTCAGTTATCTTTATTTGTGTGTGTGTGTGTGTGTGTGTGTGTGTGTGTGTGTGTGTGTGTGTGTGTGTGTGTGTGTGTGTGTGTGTGTGTGTGCGCGTGCACATGTGTGTGTGTGTGTGTGTTTCGTGGCTTTCCCTCTCTCTGCCATTAACTTGTTGGAAACCATGATTTCCTGGAGATACACAAACCTTTTCTCAGGCGTTTTGATAGCTCGCTGTTCAGGAGATGATGTCATTGACAGTTTTATTGGCCCAACGCCTGCAAACCGTACAGGTGTGACATGACACCTGTGACAGTCAGTTTATAGCCCCTGTAGAGGAGAGGGAGACTTATTAGAGGGGCAGGAAAATAGCAACCTTTGTTGTTAGCTGTGTTATCCATGAGCTAGTACTAGCTCACATACTATATATTTTTTTAGTTATTTTATATTTATTACTTGGATATTGTATTTTTACTCACTCTTATTTCATATTGTTATCTCTATATCCTATTTAAATCTGTCTTTAGTGTGACATTCCTATTAAAGAAGAAGCAACTCTAACGTACCAATTTTCCCTCTGTAATGTATTTCTGATTCTGATTCAGCATTGCTGTCTTTACTTTGCAGAATATAGTTGACCTCAATTACTCCAATCAGAGCATGGATTATCTAATTCTCTGCGTATTTTTATCTCAGAGTTGGAAAGTCAGATAAGATCCAGTAATGCTTGGTCATAACCAAACACAGAACTTCACAGGGTAAACAACCTCATTTCATTTTATGACAGAAGTGAGAGCTTACAAACCTGAAATATTTGTGGTAACTTCATGCAATACATTTAGCCAATGGCATAGGTTTGAATTTACATGAAAGAATCCAAACTGATGCCACTCCATACACCATTAAATAATATTGACTTCATGATGAGTTTGACACAGATCTGGATTCATACTGTCATATGGAGCATTTACAGGACAAACATTAGGTAGTTCTTGTAAACCAGAGCTCTGCTTTGCTGAAGTTTGGCATGTGAGGCATGCAATGACGGTCATAAAGACATTCAGCAGAAATGTGATGCAGTTCACTAAGAACAAGCTGGACTTTAAGCTAAGGTTTACCGATAAGGACTTTAGCACAAGTGCTGTACTAAAAGTTTGACTCCAGTAAAAGAGGCACAATCTGTTAATCAGAGGGTTTGCCAGGATAGCTATCATGCTTTAAGGATCTTCCTTGGATTTTCTTGCCTTGTGTGCTTTCTCCAGACATGAAGCAAATACTTGTTCTGCTGTCAGGTAAGGTATTACATATTACTGTTTATAAGGTGTGTACTTGATTTTATGTGCATACTAGTTAAATAAGGGTGCAAAGATAAAGGGGAGAAGTCGCCAGAGTTGTCACTCACATAAACTACAGAGTGACAGGTTATGCAATGTCAGTGGTGTTTTGAAGTCATGTATGTCGTTGTGGAAGATCTACCGTGTGTTTGACATCTGAAAGCTTTGAGATGTTGGAGTAGTGAAAAATGAAAGATTGTCATGATGGATATCAAAAGTGTGATCACATTTCTCCTTCAGATTCTTTTCTTCTCATCTCTTTGTTATAAAACTCTCTTTACAGTATTTTTGGTCACCGTGTCCTCTCGTCCTGATGAGGAGTACAAATGTAGATCTGGAGAATGTCTTCCTGCTGCACTCATCTCTGATTTAAAGACGGACTGTAAAAATGGCACGGACCAGGAGATTTGGGGTGCGGTAGTTTATCTCTAACCTTCTATGCCTTCTAAATCCACAAATACAAAATGGAAATAGAAAAATAAAAGTAGAATAAAATAGAAGGAACTACAAACAAGACTGTATTATGTTTATTTAACAAAATCTATGACTTTTTATACTTTCTGACTTAATTTCGTACTCCATTTCCCTTCCTTGTCAAGGCTTATGTACCTTTGAGCATCACTCCTGTGGATGGAATGACACCAGCGACACCTCCTACCGCTGGAGACGGCAGATGGCAAACATCACCTCAATACCTGGACTGGACCATACCATAGGAAGTCCATCGGGTAAATATCAACCTCCTGTCACGTCCCATTTGTGTTATTGCTTTGTTGATGATTAATTTAAAAAGGAACCGATGACTTTTTACATGTGTGATAAAAATATTTGATTAGATTACAAGATCTTGCATGTGATAGTAATCTTATTATTTGATATCTCTATGCTGGATTCAGGATATGTCATGCATGTAGACGGCAAACAAGAAGGTGGTATGTTTCCAACGGCTACACTGGAGTATCCTGTTGACAGGCTGGCAGCTCTGGGATGTCAGATCAGGTACTAAAAACAACTTTTTCAACAAGATTTTCTAAAAGATAGATGATATAGTTAGATATGTTCTTGACTGACAATGTGTTTGAATGATTTCACAAGAATTAGTCTGAAATCTGTCATATACAATATGCAAGCTGTTGCCTGTTTTTATGATTTGACTGTCAATCTGTTTCAGCTTCTGGTACCATATTTATGATGAAGGGTCAAGATCATCAACATCTTTTAAACTAACAATGGTCAGAAGTGACACTGAGGAGTTGATACTGCCGATATCTGACAGGAACACAGACGGTTGGGAGAATGCTACCGCCTTCATTGGTAATCGACCAGGAGGATACAAGGTCAGTGAAACTTTATGTGCTTTAAGGCTGTGCACAGACATTCAGTAGTGATCCAACGCTATTTACTCAGAGTAGAGGTTTTCAGACTGTGAGGCACAGGGGGCCCAGAGGGAAAGACGTAAGACAAAGATGTGTCTGTGAGGTGGACCGTGGTTTCCCATTAGTGCTCTGACGACAACTGTCTCACCCAGCAGAGAAAACTGTCTCCTGTTACCACCAGCATACATCTCGGTGCTGGTTTTAAAAGCGTCTTCAACGCGACAAAGTTGTCCAAGCATCTTGGGTTTGCATAACCGGGCTGAATTAATAAGAAAATAATGAACAGGACATGAAGACGTAATGTTAGTGCGCCGAGCAGCAACAAACTTCTGTTCATTGCCTCCCACATGTGACAAACAACAAGAAGACACATCACTTTATTGCGCTTTCTGGAGGGGCGGCCTTTCAATCACCATGTTCTGATTGTCAGGGGTCAGTACGATGACATTGCTCATAACTCAGTACACACATGAAACAAGACACATATTTTTAGTACGTATGTGTAAATATAAGCATACAAACATGATCATCTTGTTACAATGCAATGTTCTCCTGGAAAACCTTGCCACTTGACACGCACCACCCACCCAAACACCAATATAGACCATGTAAACAACCTTCTGGCAATGGCACCCCTTGATGGCAGTGCCCCTCCAGTGTCAGACACCACAGGACACCCCCAGAGGTCTCTGCCTTGATGTGTCAGAGCTGTTTTTGAGACACAAGGGGGACCTGCACCATATAAAGCAGGTGGTTTTACTGTTGTGGCTGATCAGTGTATGTCCCCTTAACGTCCCCAAAGTGTGGGTGGGGAGTGATGTTGTCTTGATTTTGTCTGAGGGGAGACCCAGAGTGTCAGAAAAAACTGAATTAGAGTAAGCCTTTTTTAAAACCTTCACTTCTCTACTTATTTGTATCTTTATATATCTTCACATTAATTTGGATTCATGGTCTAGCGCTCCTATATTTTATTGTGCCTGCGCACTTCTGTGTTTTTTATCTGCTCCGATTCCTGTTCTTATATAACAACTAATTTCCCCAGGGGGGATCGAAAAGCTCCTTCGGTTTGAGTGATTTACACAGTGAGTGATGGACACTGGGTGGTCAGTAAGGACCTTCTGGTCCTTTTTTTTTAAGTAAAGTACTACTTCTTTCATCTTGTTTTAGCTCCTTTGAGGGTAAAAAATAACCTAAATCATTTTGACTATTGATTTCAGAACAAACAGAGTAAAGCACTTCTCTTTCTACAGCTGCGGTTGTCATTTGATCAACCATTTCTCACAAAAACAGACGTCATGGTGGATGATATCAGCTTTGAGTACTGTGAAAAGGGGGAGGTCCCTGCAGGATCAGACCAACTCTCGTGTGATTTTGAAAAGGACACCTGCTCATGGTACCCTGACTACACTGCCAGTCTTTTGTGGGAAAGGAGTGATGGAGGATTTAACGGTCCAACTGGGGAAGGTGAGTTTCTTATTGACAGTAAACACAAATTTTGTTTAAGCAATTATGTTGTGGCATCTTGATTAAGCCCCCTTTTTAGTGCAGTATCACATGTAAGCACAATAATTTTCATTATTAGCAAACTACCGAAATCCAATTGCTGCACGATAAACCTGTAGCTTTTAGGTCCCCTACAGGTCAAGGGCAGTTGCCTGCTTTGCCAGTTAGGTTGGTTATCCAGCCTTGCAAACACCTAAGCTTGTGTACATCCAAATGAGCATGTTCTGCTTGTTGTTGTTTATTTTGTTTCACTTTCTGCCATAGCAGTTGCCAACCTTCCTGAGGTCAACTGTTTCAGGACCCTGAAAGAAAGCTTGTGGCCCAAAGAGGTCTAACATAATTACACAAGTCAAGAGGTCCAAAAAAGAAAAATTTTATTAAAAGCAGATAGAACATGACCATCAATCAAAAGTTAAACTAAGCTAACCCTAAAGCCTCCCCAACTAACTGCAAACTGATGGGCCGGCAAAAAAGAACAAAAGAAGGGAAGCCACCTCGGTCCAACCCTACAGGGCCGTCGGAACCGGGCTCTTCTAAACCCTCAAACTAAACCCTGCAACAAAAATAACGCCCCAAAACTTAACCACCGGACCCACCAGAAAAGGCAAAGGAACAAACAACCAAAGCAACATGTGGCCAGTCTGAACAGCTGCCGCTGAGCAGTGGCAGGTGTTCATGCACCTGTTCATGCAGGTGTCCTGCATAACAGGTGTCCTTTTCAAAATCACACGAGAGTTGGTCTGATCCTGCAGGGACCTCTCCCTCTTCACAGTACTCAATATCAACACAATAAAAGATGTCAAAATAAGATAAAGATAAGTTAAAGAAAGACGGATGGAACAAAAGTAGATAAAACAAAGCAGCTAATGTTGATACAACACAACCAAATCAAATATAAGAAAGGCAAAACTATATAAATAATATCAATAAATGGTTCAAATTAACCCATATAATGTATACAAAATAAAGGTAAAGAGTGTGAAAAACAAGCATTAACAAAGGACAACTAATAATTATGATATTACAGCTACATTTAAGTACACAACCATCCATAAACTTACAGTCTGCTTTAGGCAGAGTATTCGAATACCGATACCAATATATTTAATCTCATATACAGTGTGTAATTGAATTTGTATTTTAGAAGCAGCGGATATGTACAATATATGTGCACAAATGCAGTCTTGATGTTGTTGGGGTTTCATTTAATATTTTCTTACACTGCGGTATGAACAGTGACCTGAGAAAAACATTCAGGTGAAGAACCCTGATTTATTTTGGTTGTCTGAATGCAATATGTTGAGTTGATCTATGTCTTAGCCAGATTTATAGAAAATGCATGGCTATTAAGACAGAGAACACTGTACATAACACAATAATGCATTTTCTTTCATTGATTTGTATACTCTGAATGTGTGTTGTGTTATGTGGCTATCTTTGTGTTCTTATTTGTAATTGACATGATTTGTATTCTTTTTTTCGTCCTCCGCAGGCTACTACATGCTCATCAATGCTGAATCCAGCCGGAATATCTCATCAGCAGCAAGACTCATCAGCTTTCCTCAACCTGCAGGTCAAGTCATTTGTGTGAGCTTCTTGTACCACATATTTGGCAGCAGCATTGGTACGTACCTCACTGTCTATAGCTACACCTACAAACGCAATAAAATTCAAAGTAGTCACAGAAAACAGCGACATTACAGGACTTTTAAAGATCCTAAATTCTGTTTTAATCTGGCTAACCTTTTTTCTATATTACACATATATCCCTCAAATTCACAAGTTCTGTTGATATTCTCTTATTTTCAGGTTCATTGAAGTTTATTTCAAAGCATCCTGGTGAAGATGAGGTGGTTATGTGGATGAGAAGCGGCACCCAGGGAAACAAATGGAGATTTGCAGATCTTACCTTCAACAGTGACAAACCAATACAGGTATTCTTATTGCTCTTTTTTGTTTATATTCTTCTACTAATCATAAGAAAAAGGGTTTTTAGTGGATCATTTAAAATTATATGACATTTTATTTCCTGTAAAGACCTGTGTCATCAAGAGCAGTTATCAAGACGTGTTAGAAGATAGAAAAGAATTTCAGCACATAACTTCAAGCACAAATTCCAACTAATACTGTACTATAATTTTCTTTCTATTCTTTTTTAAGTGAAACAAGTTAGCTTCAATGCACTCCCATAGATTTGGTTTTGTTTCTCAATGAATTCCATAGCCATTTTGAAACAGTAGCATAAATAAATGTGTTTTATTTAAACTCTTTGTAATCTAGGGAACGACACTTCAAATAATTTACTTTGCTCTCTAGTTTATTATAGAAGCCGTGGTGGGTGGAGATCAAGGCAGCATAGCCTTTGATAACATACAGGTGTACAGCAGTGAGACTGGCTCTTGTCCAGCCGAGAGAGAGTGCACCTTTCAGGGCTCCCTCTGTGGTCTGAGTCCTCTACCGTCTGCAGACTTTACCTGGAACCGGATCACAGGGACATCCCAACCAGCCAACTCCTCAGGACCAGCCACAGATCACACGCTGGGGACAGAGCAAGGTGTGCAAGCAGGCTAATCTGCTGTGAAGTTTGCTTATTTTGCAGCTAGATAAACCACATAGTCATCAGCATATAGGTTTGTCTCATGTTGGCTTTAGATGTTTGTTTGAACAAAGAAACTGGGATGGCTGGGAAAGAGGTTGTCTATAGATCGGGCTCTGTTAGTCCACCTGTCAAGTGAGTCATCAGGAACACCCAGTCTTAATTTTGCTTGGGTTTGAACCCTAAAAAAGAGATTAATTTAACAAGTTACATTCATTGGTATATTAAGGAACTTTATTTAGAATTAGGATGTCGGAGGGGACTGAATGAAAAAAACACACAATTGGTAATTAACAAGTTGAGTCTTGTGCTCTTTTATTATGAAACAATGTGTTGATTCATCTGAAGGAAGTCTGATAATGTTGAAGAGAGTTGAAGCATCTTTGTTTGTCATTGCAATATCTCTTCAGAAGGATGGTGCATTGCAATAAATGCGAGAATACTGTAACTTTGCGTGATCCTGTACTATTAAACACAGCTTACAAACTTCCATATACAAATACACGCTCTCACAAAATAATTAGCATGCACATAACTGTGCCTCATGTGTAGGTTATTATCTGAGTGCCCAGCTGTGGAGTCATCCCGTGGGGTCCAGAGTTGCAGTGGTGACTGCGGTGATGGAACCCACTCATCCTGAAGAGGAATGCCTGATGTTCTGGTACTTCATGGAGGGAAATGAAGTTGGGGAACTCAGTGTTTACCTTCAAACTGCTGACAACCACACGCGATCTGCACCGCTGTGGATCAGAAGTGGAGATCAGGGGAAGCACTGGAGGCACGGAAGAGTGACGCTTAGTTCCAATACCCAGTATCAGGTAAGTTGGTTATCAAATAACTGTAGTTGAATATTAACAGAGCAGTGCATTATTTTAAAAAGCATCATCAGAGTCACTTATTTTTGGCTTTTCTTTTGATTTCATAACTTACATTGTGTGGTTTGTTCACAATTTGTTGTCCGTCTCATAACTTTTTTTCCTATGTAACTGCTGCTTTGAAAAGTGCAATATAAATATTTTTTGTATATTTTTTCTTAGATACAATATTTTGCAGTTAATTGTGTGCAGCGGCATACATAACTGTAGGTGTAGCCCCACCAAATCAATATCAGTGTAATCACAATGACATAAAAGGACAAGTTCACATTTTTCTAAGTCTATCTTAATAGATATTTCAATATTCACATGAATTGTTGAAATAACACAGGATGTCTAACAAAATGAAATTTGTCATCAGGTGATTTTTGAGGCAGTGGTTGGGAACGGAACGAAGAGAGATATCGCCGTTGATGACCTCACTGTCTTGAATGGTGCCTGTCCCCCGACAGGTTAGTGACTGCGCTAAACCTCACATTTTAGAGTTTAAAAAAATGGATGAAATATGAAAATTAGTGTACGTGTGTTTGGGTGAGCAGTTGTTCCAAATGTGCACATGTATGTATGCTTGCATAATGTATGTCTGTGTTGTTCCTTGCAGGTTTTTGTGACTTTGAAATAGACTTCTGTGGTTGGGTGAATAATCCTCCAGCAGAGTCTGGAGTGGAGTGGGACTGGCTGTCAGGTGGCAAGGGTCAGTTTATTCCACGAAGGGACCACTCCACAGATTCTGCTTTAGGTAAATCATTGCGCACATATCTTTACTACCAGCATCATAACAAGTGAAGCATTTTGCAATCCACAAAATAGGCACTGGTGGAAAATAATTATCTTGAATATTTTTTTGTGTTGTTGCATTTTTCTCCCTACAGGCCACTTTGCTATTCTCATCCCGGTAAAGTCTGATACAGAAACAATTGCCCAGCTGGAAAGTGAGACCATGGAGGCAGTAGACCGAGCTTGCCTGGAAATGTGGCACTATACCGTTGGATGGTTATCGAATGGTTAGTAAATGATGACTGGTACTGTGACAGTGAGCAGTCATCATTGTTAAAACTTGTTTGAATTTGGCGAAAAACTCAGCTTTTCTGACATCTTTTGACTATCTACTTCATCTTTTAATGCTATCTACTTTACTTACGCTACTTTACTTCTAATGCTTTATTTCAAGGCATAGTTCACATTGACACATGATCATTTGCTATAAATGTTGTTTACTGCAGCCAAATGTAACAAAGACACCAAAATGTTCACATTTCAGCTAGATTTTGCTTTTGAAGTTTAGACATCCCTTGACTTGCAAATGAAACTATTTTACAGGTGTTTCTTTCTTAAACATGGAGGTCACACAACATACTTACAAACTTTCACTGAATTATATATGTATAGAATAATTAAGGACTGCAAAACACATAACATCAAAGTTAATAATGGTAAAATAGCAATTAATAGAACATGAGAAGATTGTCAATATTCTATTACTGCAGATCTTTTTTTTAAATGTTTTCAGAAACATATTTTAGTCAACTGTTAAGCTGTAACACAAAGATGTTTCTGACCAGGCCAGAATGTTGAAAACAGATGTGAGGAGGACTGATAGGGACTCACATTATATTAACATAGCAAATAGTTTTTTTTGCTGCCTTATTATTGTGGAAAGTATCATATATGTAACATGTAATTCTCATCTTTGGGTCTGATTTAATCGTTGAGAAGGAGAAACATCTCAGAACCTGTCAATAAGCACTTTTTTCAGTCTTTTGATTCTGAGTTTTGGTGCTTTCAGCGCCCTCAGCCATTACACTGACAATGTTTGTGAATGAGACTGCTGGACTGCGTCCTGTGTGGAATACAAAAGGATATATGAATGATACATGGATCCGAGAGAGGGTGGACTACAACGCCTCAGGACCTCACCAGGTATCATTTCATATAGTGACATACCCTGATAAATACTGCTCCTTCATAAATCAATGCACACTTATAAATGAACTATTGTCATTCATCAGATTATTTTACAAGCCAGCTGTCCCGGCAGTAAAGAAGGAAGCTTTGCCCTGGACGACGTCCACATCATCAGGAACGAGTCTTGTAATGAGATCATGCCAACCACCACCCCAAACCCTGCCACCATGACCACCTCTGTTCCTCACTCTGACATGGACTGCACCTTTGAACAAGGTGATGATGGAAACAGGGGCTCAAAAAGACTGTGAATTGTCAGTATAGCCTTAATTAATTCCAAGTCAGTACTTGTTGATTAGCTTATAAGATCATGACTCATTTTTGAAGTGCCCCACTAAAGCCACTAAAGACCTTGTGTGCTCAAACTTGTTGTGTTTTTGTTTAAATAAACTGTATTTGTGAACTATCATAAACAGTCAACATTTTTATAAGCTCAATACTCAATAAGTGAATAAACAAAAGGAAGTTATGAGGTGTTTTTAGCAACTGCAGCCTAATGCAGACTCTAAAAATGACTGTATCTCTCCATAGTTTAGTGGATATTTGGGTTTTACTTGAGGCCGGTTGAGGTGTATTTGCGTTTGAATATTTGTATACTTTTGAGTAAATATTCCTTTGTCTATTATTCCATTACCTATGTGACAATACTGTATTTTAAGATTTGAATTTATACTTTGTTAAACAGGTCTGTGTAGTTGGGTCCAGGAGGTCAGCGATGATTTGAACTGGACTCTCAGTAATGGACTTAAAGTGGACGAGCCATGGGATGGACCTCAGTATGATCATACTGTTGGAAATACGCAAGGTAAAGACTGTTGATGAAAATTTATAAGCACTAACAGCAGGAGTAGTTTTGAACACTGGAAATAAACTTGATCTGAAAACATATATAGTGAAGGTGGGGCTGCAAAGGCCATAAGTCAGAAGTCAACACAGTGTTTTTTGTCCAATGTAAACACATTGTTACTGCACAGAAGCATCCCCAGAAAATATAAGTCCTCAAATATGAGGATTTTTTGTTTTATGTCATTGTAAGGGGGATCTTTTGGTGTTTTGGACTTTAAACACACACACACACACACGCATATATATATATATATATATATATATATATATATATATATTTATATATATACATATATAATAATAATATATGTATATATAAAATATATACATATATATATAATAATAATTCCACTGTTTAAACCATAAAAAGTGGCTTATACTGCAGATGTCAGTACATGTTCATTACAAAAACTAGCATCGTGTTGTATTCAGTGATTTGCAGAGATGTGGACTTGAGTTATTGTGACTTGAACTCATGTCATGTTTTGATGACTTGTAACTTGACAGAAACTAAAGAACTTGAGACCTGACTTGTCCCTGGAGATTAAAGACTCTTGACTTGATTTGAGTAATTTTTATTGAAAAGAAATTAAGAAATAATATGCTTTAAGTTAAATTCAATTTATCGTTATACTTTTTGTACAGGTTAGATAAATAAGCCCAATAAGATCAAAGTTAGACATGTACTGAAACCTTGTTTCTCTTTATAGGTGACTTGTCTTGATTTGACACAACCTGTGATTTAATTTGGTTTGACTTACCCAACAAAAATGACTTAAGAACTTCTTGAGACTTGGACCAAATGACTTGACTCACATGTCTGGTGATTTTCTCCTCTATGTTTAATTTGTCTGAAGGTTCCTTCTTACTGTTGAATGGATCTGGATCTAAGGATGATGAGAGAGCAATCATCTCTGTCCCTGTCACCAGTCTATCATCACAAATCTGTGTTGGATTCTGGTACCACATGCTCGGACCTTCAGTGTCCACTCTTGATCTGCTGGTTGAGACGGTACGTGCACTACTTAGTGCTACTTCAAACTCTTTGTTACAGCATTACTTTTGAGTTATAATGACTTCCTTTGCTCTAGAAGTCCTCTGAAGAGTTAGTCTGGACTCGCAGAGGGACCCAGAATCCAGAGTGGATTAAAGCACAAGTGACCGTCAGCAAGAAAGAAATAAAAGCGGTAAATTTGAACTCAACCACATTTATATGTTTGCACTAAAGCCTAACTAGTGCTTTTAAGGTTGGCACCAATATTTGTGAGTTTAAAAAAATTCTGATGAATGTAAATCAGACATTAACACATAAACAAACTTGAGGAATCCTTAAATTTGTTATTAAATGAACTGTGAAATATATGTATAACATTAAATTCAAAATAAAACTTTCAATTAAAATGCTGTATATATTCTCCCTTCATCCACAGGTGATGTTCACCGGCCATAGAAACGCAGACAGTAAAGGATTCATTGCCATTGATGACATCACAGTGAGGGAGGGAGCCTGCAGTAATCAGAGTATGTAAACACAGATCCACAATTGCCTGATGTTCACAGGAAGTCAAAACATACTAAAGATTTTTACAACTATACAACCCTTTTTTACACGGTTTCAGATGAGTGTGGATTTGATTCAGACACCTGTGGCTTTACAAACAGTGTTGATCACGTTGGTCAATGGATTCGAGAAAGAGGCACAAAATATGAGGAGGATCACACCTATGGGACTGAAAATGGTGAGTAGAAAACAAAGCAATAACTATCTCACCACAATTACATGAAAGTTAAAATGTGAATGAGTAGTAAGTCCTAAGTTAAACTTGTATGTTTAAGCAGTAGTTCCCAACCCCACAAAATCAAGCGCTGGGTCACAATATCAATCTGAGGGGTTGCAAGATGATTACCAAAATAGGAAAAAGGAGAAACCAACATGTTTGTCCCATGTTTACCAATTTGTGCCTTTTTATTGTGAAAAACTAGATAGTTTTACCTTAGCAGGTCACTAAAAATGATTTTAATAAAATTATCTGGGCAAAGAACTTTACACTTTGAATCTGTTTGTTTAGAAACTCCTGATTTAGAATATAAAGTGTTTGACAAAACCTATTAATAATGTTTAAATGGATTTGTCAGTGTTATTTGGTCGGTCTAACACTTTGGTCCAAAGTGAAGTCTCTCAAGAACTAACTCTAGAACATAAGTGACCTTAAATTCTTGTACAGATATTAATGGTTTCCAGAGAATAATTCCTATTGACGCTGTTGATCCTTTTTTCCAACACTTTATGACCAAATACCTGCAAAACTAAAGACATTCCCATCAGCCTCAGCTACACTTGGTGTTTAGTGCTAATTAGATATTAGCTGTTGATAGTATACTATTGATGTGAGGGGGAAGAAATGCCAATATCACGATTAAAGAAGAATTTACAGTGAGCGTAATTAGCAAAAACATCAGTGATTCTCTAACTCTGTCTTTGCTGTAGGTTTCTACATGACTGTGACGACATCAAACTCTACACAGACTGAGGCTCAGCTGCTCACACCTGCGTTTCCCTCAGCTACAGAGATATGTGTACGCTTCTGGTGAGTCCAGTGCTGCCATCACACACATTTATACACTGTTGTCTGACAGAGAGTTTAATGTTTGTGTATCTGTTGTATTTGTTCAGGTACTGGTTACCTGCAGAGCCATCCAACGAACTTTCCGTGCATGTGCTGCAGAACGGGGAGCTGGGTGATGCACTTTGGCTACGATCTGGAGCGCCCTCTTCAGGCTGGGAGGTTGCAGAGGTCACTGTGTCCTACCCCGCAAAATTCCGCGTAAGCTGGTTTTTAGAACGATCTCTTTCTTCACACTCTCTGACAGTCAAACTGCCTCTTTGACAGTCAGTCATTTAACTGAGCTCACGTCCATGTCCATCACCAGGTGGCGTTTAATGCGGTCCATGTGCCAGGCACTAACTCTACAGTGAAGTTAGATGATATTTATTTGAGGGATGGGGCCTGCAGTCCTCCAGGCACCTGTGACTTTGAGTCTGGACAGTGTACCTGGGTCAACAACCCCAAAGAAGATGGACATGACTGGGTGGTGGCTCATGGAGGCTTCCAGGGTCCACCGACAGACCACACCACTGAGACCCAAGAAGGTACACCCTTAAATATACTTCAGTATAATAAGCTAAACATTAACATACAACTGGAGTAGAAATCCAAGGTCAACCAGAGATCCCACTAATACGGGAGCATATCCCCATCATGTGTGACTGAGCCAACACAAAGACAAAAAAAATCAACATAGAAGTCACTGTATTGTATGCAACAAAATCTCAGGAGTAAAAGTAGTGAATTTGCCTGTAATGATTTTTACTCTGGTTGGCGACGTCAATCATTTTCAATCATAACCACAGCAGGACGGACAGCTGGGTTTCCTGAATTAAATCCTTAAAGCTTCAGAAATCATTATTTTATACAACCAAAACGCCAAATTATTATTTGTAATGTCGGCTCTACTGAGTATTTTAGCATCTTTCAGCTCGTTGTTTTGGTTACACGTTTTGGTTCAGTCTGTCTGCTCATTTTCCAGCAATTTGTCAAATGACTTGCACCGGGATCCGGACCAATCTGCAGGCTGAAGCTAGCTCACTGGTAGTTGAAGAGTAGAGGTTATAACATTAAAACAACATCAATACAAACAAAGTAGCAGGCCACTTAGATTCAGCGGGAGCAAACAAGCTTACATTTGATCTGTGCTGTGAGCCGTGCACGTTTGGTGTCTCTGATTGGTTGTAGTTCTGTCTAATTGCATTCATTTTATGTCCGTGCCCGTTTAATATGTTTCTTGGAAATTGAAAATTAACTGAGAGAAATGCGAGCTGGTCTGGTGATGCAAGGTTACAAATGACCAGAATCACGACTGCAAGTGCTAATGTTGCTCCATGTCTGCTAGATGGGCAAATGAGCAGTTGTTTGCTAAAACATTCACCATTAAAACTGAACAACATGTCATTGCTGGGTTAGCAGCTTGTTCCACAGCCCCTGAAGTGGCCAAATAAATCAATTATTACAACTTAAAATTCCATCTTCAGCTGTAATGGCACATTTAACGATACCAATAACTGTGGAGGACGCAAAATGATAATAGGTTTGATTTACAGCCTCAAGAAATAATTGAGGATAGTTAGCTGACATATAAGCTTAACAACTGCCTGTGTTGCAATCTATGATTAATACGAGTCGCTGTTGCTGCTTTTTAGCTGACATACTCTGTTACTTATTAACTTCTGTTTTTATCCCTGACTTGTGTCCTGTTGCTGATATTACACTGAAAATAAGTCCCTTGTTTTATTTTTGTTCTTGTTTTTGCATTCAGGTCGGTTCTTGTTGAGCTCAGCGCTGCACCAGCACCACAGCAGTGTAGCGCAGGTATTGTCAGAGTGGATCCAACTGAAAGACACCACCTCCTGTCTCACGTTATGGTACCATATGGACAGCAGGTCAGCAAAAGAAAATCTCACACCACAGCCCACATCACACCATTCAGTATGTGACAATGCAGAGGATGCAGTTTATCCTGTTTGTCCTGTTTAGTTTCCTCATCAACTTCCTCAGGAAGTGTGCACAAAAGTCATTTAGACATGAATCACCTGCTTCACTTTTTGCAAGAGTAGGAATCTTCTGTGGCAGAGTTCACTCTCTACAAAGGTCTGTTGTGCACAAAAGAAGCAAGATCAATTGAGGTTTGAACCCATCAAGAACCTGAAAATAGGGTCCATGTAATACATATACAATGTTTGTGTCAGTGTTGCCTAACTGAAACCAGGAAAGGAGTAGTAAATAAACTAGTGTCTACGTTTACACACTAATTTCCAGGAGTTTTCTTTTGAAAAGATTTGAAAAAACAACTAAATACTTCCACTTTTCTGAAAAACAATAATTTTGCAGATGTAACAAATGTTTTCTGGTTAAACTAACATAACTAGAGCTGTTTTCACATATCACACAAATAAAACATGACATTTGTCTGTTTTCTAGTGAGTCAGGCACATTGAAGGTGTACCTGCGTTCAGGGCCATCAGAGCAGGAGCTCATGTTCAACAGTACCAGCAGTGGAAGCAGCTGGACCAGGTTCTCTGAGTCTGTGGAGAGGAACAAACCTTTCCAGGTAAATTAAAACAGGCTCAGTGGCAGAAATACAATTAATGAAAGTAAAATTAGATATTTTATTCATAATATTCACTGATTCGGACCTCATTCTCAGCTGCTGATTGAAGCAGAGTCCAACAACAGAGGATTTATTGCTATTGATGACATCACTGTCACCCCAGGTCTTTGTCAAGGTACTGATGTTTTTTTAATATCTGTAGTTTATTACTGATATGTATTTGCAGCACATTGGATAAATAGTAAATTAAACTGTTTTTTTTCTTGTAGTAAATGAAACAAGTTTGCGATTTGGGGGTTGTTCCTTTGAAAATGGCACATGTGGTTGGGAAGACATCAGTGTCGGCCAGTGTCAGTGGATGAGAGGAAGGAATGCTGAGAACACAGGACCGTCTGTGGACAACACAGTGGGCACTGAACTGGGTGAGGCCACGCTCCTAATCTGCCTTTATTTACAATTGGAGAGGTTGCCCTCATTTGGACAGACTTTCTGTCTCGAACTATAGAGCATGGGTTGTCAAAGTGTGGCCCTTGGCGACACTCAGAAACATATGTATTTATTGTTTATTTATTATTTGGAAACAGGTGAATTTTGTTGCTTGAGGAATTTTATCATGAGACCAATCATGAATCGGAGGGAAAGTTTATAGGTTTTCATGTGCAGCACACAATTACATGCTGGCTCCCAAAATTGGCACCAGTCAAATCCATGGCCTTTAAAAGTCAGAACAAATAGATTACCAAAATTGTTGATGCTCCACTTTTATCAAACATCATCTGTATACAATATGCAAGTCTGGACTCCTTCCATTCATAGAATTAATTCTCTACCTACCAAAGATGGAAACACTTTTTCTTTGAGCCATTTTCTATCATACATTTCTGATCATAAAAAGATGTTTTGAGTATCATAATGAGAAGTCTGTTACAAGGGGAAAAGCAGCTGTATATGGAAGTGAGATTTCTCTTGTTTCCCCTTTTACTATATGTATGGTACCACTGCTGCATGTGGGTAATGTTAGCCACAGTTTCTATATCCCTATCCTTGTTATGCTCATGCTTTGGCTTCCTTGATTTAAACACTTATGGTCAACACTGAATCTCCACTTCTGTGATTTATTGTTGAATTATTGTCTTAGTTCAACTGTAAGATGTAATGCAATTTTTATATAGCATCACCATATGTTCTTATTTTGCCTAAAATTCTGAAACAGGTATCAAAAAAGAGAGGAAGTCCATGATTCACAGTGCCTCTCCACCAAACTTGCACACTAAACTCCATGTAGCCTCCAAATTTAGGTGGTTTATTATGTATAAGCTGCACAACAGTTCTCCACCATCATGATAAAACATGCTACTGCCACCCCATTTTTCCGCAGCATGTCAGTTTAGACTGTGCAGAGACAGAATAAAGAGTAATACTCTGGGTTCATATCTGATTCTTCCAGGTTGGTACATGGCAGTGAATTCTGACAGTGGAGTAGAAATCGGCCCTGCTGCATTGCAGAGTCCCACCATGAAACAGGCCAGCGCCACCTGCACGCTACACTTCTACTACAACATGTATGGAGAAGGTATGTGTTGTTTATGCAAGTGTATGTGTTGACGATTAAAAATCAGCTGTTTTTTTCTCTGTTTCTTTCCTCTTACCTGTAGTGCTATTTACCCATCTGGGTTGTTTAGGTGTGATTTGCCAACTTTTGGATGTAGTGGAACTAGATGACACTCGGCTTTTGGTGCACAAAGTGCCAAAAAAAAATACATTTGAAAACCTCAATAGTAATGTTTCGTTACAGAAATCATGACCTGGTTACTAAAGATAAGCTACAAATCAATCTAGATGGAAAATATCACTACAGGTCAGAGGAAAGATATGTATTTCTGATTTTGGGATGAACTGCCTCTTTAACTCTATCCATTGTTATAGACATAAAAGACCTGAATGTGCTGTTAAAGGAGGGCTCCAGGACCACCACACTGTGGTGGCTCTCTGGTAGCCATGAAGATTCGTGGCATCACGGCGAGGTAACACTTGGTCGAATGCCTCAGGACTTCACCATCCTGTTTGAAGCCTCCAGGACGTTCCACAGGCCTGGACACATCGCCATCGATGACATAGATTTTGCCAACTGCACCCTGCCTGGTAGGCTACCTGCTCCACCTGCACACTCCCCCATGTTTTTTCTCACCTAGCCCTTTTTAAAGCTGATTTATAATCATGATTTTCTCTTTGTGGTTTCCTTCTCAGAGCCTCAGCCCTCATGTCCAGAGAATATGTTCATGTGCAACAACAGTGTGTGTGTGCTGCAAAACCAAGTGTGTGACTACAGCGATGACTGTGGGGACTGGTCTGATGAGAACAACTGTGGTGAGCTGTCACTAATGTTGAAACATTAAAAACTGTAATGCACTGGTACAGTAAATTAATACACATGAGTCTCTGCACACTGCACAGATGCTCCCTGTGTACTTCCCCTTGTCCTGAACATCGTTTCATAATTTCCTTGAAAAGGGTTAAACATTAAGCACATTGTGATATTTTGATATTGGGTAAGAGATGTGTATATTTAAATTCCTAAGAATAAATAATAATGATCTGAATTTGATTTTATCTGCAAGTTCGTGTAGCTTTTCTGAACTATATTCAAAGAGCTGCATCAATAAGTCAATTCATTGATGGACAGAAAACTATATAGTAACTATTTATATGACTTTTTCAATGACTTTTCTTGCAAAAATGTTAAAAAAAAATCTACTGGTTCAAGCTGCTCACATGAGAATTTGCTGCTTTTGCTTGTCTCACATTAGGTTTTGGACTATTGGTTGAAACCCACAAGGTTTAAAGATGTCACAGTGGGCTCAAGGAAATAGTGATTTATATACTGCCGGATTAATCAATTAATCTAGAAAATAGTCAGCAGATTAAATGCTTATGAAAATAACTGTTTATTGCAGCCATGCACATTCAAAAGGTTGATGTCCTTGGTTAATAGTTTATGACTTGTCTGCCTTTCGCTCCCTTGTACCTCTTAATTACAACAATGTAGAGCAACAAGGTGTTGTGGAGCGCTGCAGCTTTGAACAAGGCCTGTGTTCCTGGGAGGAAAGTGATGTGGACACACCTGGAGCTGAGTGGACGTTTCACACAGGAGAGGAGGTCTGGCCCAAACACGGGCCTCACAGGGATCACACCCAAAACTCTGCTGCAGGTATGAGACTCTCTGAGCTGTCTGGCACTGAGATGAGTCTGAAAAACTTTACTCACTTTTTGTTTCTTCTGTCATACTTTAACTTCACATTGTAATGTCTAATTTCAATATACAGGCCACTATGCCATCCCTGGGACTCACCTGACTCAGAAGGGCCAGATGTCAGAGATTCTCTCCAAAACTTTACTACCCAGTTCTAACTGTACTGTGAGTATACGCATGTGCCCGTAGCATGAGCCTAAATCTCCACGCGTGGCTTAAATGTTGTAGAAGTGGTGTACAACAGCAATTACAAAAAAATTGGGATACTGTGTAAATGTCTGCAAGGTTCAGAATATATAACACTGATACCTGCTACTATGTGTATGTGTGTGTAGCTTTTATTATCCATTCTCACCTCTGAGTTGTACATTATTAACAAGTCTTACAGGTCGATCACAGTTAATGAAACTTTACATAGCTCCAATGTGATTACTCTCGTTGTGTCCGTGTAGGTGAGGTTCTTCTTCTTCAGCCTGGAGGATGCTGCAGCCACACTGACAGCCCAGTTCAGGACTCAACAGTCTGGTAGCGACGACGTTGTTCTATGGCGAAGGAAAAACTCACAGCAGACTTACAGCTGGCAGAGAGCAGAGGTCACGTTCTCCTCCTCAGACAATAGCAAGGTCAGTGAAGACACAGACAGTTAATTAAGTGACAGATGTGAGCTTCAGGCAACCAGGGCCGCATTTATGAAAATGCTCTCATGTGGTTTACTGTCATATGACAACGAACAGATGAAAGGAAGATTTTTTAAAGCTAAAGGTGTAGCTCATATATAGAAATCCACAGTAAATTAACACCAAGCTCTGCAAATAGAACATTTTAGCATCTTTTAGCTAGTTGTTTTGGTTTTGCATCCCATTACTTTGCTGTTGTGTTACACTCTCACCGCTCTTATCAGTGTTGTTTAGCTGTGTGCTACCTGCTCAGCACTGAATAACAGTTACACACAGTTATCAATTAGCTTGCAAACATAGAGGAGTCTGATATTTTCCTCAGGAGCTGGTGGAGACCAAACCCAAGCTTCAAGGAGAGTGAAAATGGGAGTTTGACTGGTCAGGTGGCCAGAAAACACGACTCCAAATAAATGCTAATCTTGCTCCATGTTTCGATGAGTAAATGAGCCGTTGTTTGCTAACAATGGAGCCAATTGTGTCCAATTGGCCCCATAAAAATCAATAAATAGTGTTGATGGTTATGGAGAAGGATGAAATCAGTATCATAATTTTGGCCGTGTACTCCGACACTATTATTTATCATCTTAGTAGAAGTTTTAAGTTAGCAACAAAGTCTGAATGCAGTCTTGTTTTCTTCCTCAGATTGTCTTCAGATACGAACAAGCTGATGGTCCCAGAGGACTCGTTGCACTGGACGACATCTCTTTCTCCAGGGAGTGTGTATTTGACCCTGACAACAACAAACTGCCTGATACATCTTCCACCTCCGCCCCACCTACATCCTCAAACACACCCACATCTCCAGCCACATCCTCGACCTCTACTGCACCAACCAACCCCTGTCAGGTACTTTACATAACACACTCAAAAGCAATTCGGTTAAACAAAAAGTATTTCATTAAAAAACTCTGTAAACCTGTTGAAACTAATCCTCTTTTTTTTTTGGCGATGCAGGGAAATGAGTTTTTCTGTTGGCGGTCAGCTAATAAAGGTTGTATCCTGGCAGCCTTAAAGTGTAATTATCATCCAGACTGCCCCGAGGGGGAGGACGAGGATGTCTGTGGTGAGCTGCGTGTGACATTCATTGATTTTATTTCATTTTATTGCATCTACTTTTGACCTTATATGTTGAATTATTAGTTAACCTTATTAGCTGTCACAAGATGGTCGCTGTGCAGTGAAACAGTTATTATTTTCAACAAAATAAAAAAGAGAAATAAAACAACAACAACAAAAAGAAACCAAACTAGAATGGCACTAAATATGTGGGGAAAAACGCCCCATCTCTCCCAAGTGATAAAAAAAAATAATCCTGGATCCGACCCTTTATTTGGATCCACATCAACAGTCAACAGGGTCTATTCTGGGTCAAGACCCATCCTCCATCCAAGTTTCGTGGAAATCCGTTCAGTAGTTTTTGTGTAATTCTGCAGACAAACCAACCAACAACAAACAGACAGGGTTGAAAACACAACCTCCTTGGTAGAGTTAATGACTCAATTTATGAACAACATTAGCACGGCATACAGTAGAAGATGGAAAAAAGGAATAACCAATGAATATGTACACACAACTGTATCATTCTGGTGTTATACTGTAGATGTGCAGATTAGCCAGCATTTGTCTGAAAAGTCTGAAACTTTATATTAAATGTTAGGGTCCCAAAAACAAGATGATACACAAAAATACAGTGTTGGCTATTCTGTCCTACAAAGTCTAAAAAAACACAGTAACTACATTAAAAAGGAAGATCAGAATTTGACTTCTTGTCCTCTGTTTGATGCCAGAGAAGTGTATAATTTCTGAGAAAGAACATGTCAGATTTGCAGTATAGGCTTCCTAGTAAACAGACACAAACATAAAAACCGCACTGCAGTAGCTGCAGTCTGGTTGTGTAATCAGTGGCTTGTGCACTCTTTGTCACAGAGAGGCTGGACAGCTAAAACCACAAGAGAGCTGTATCAAGTTAAAGCTGGCTCATGAGACCCTCAGCTCGCCCTGGCTTAAGATAAAACTAAAACTAAAGCTGTTATTGTGAAAAAATATCACTTTGACGAACTGAGTTAATTCAGTTAATCCGCATTACTATGAATCAGTCTTACTAGTTTAGCAGCTTTCAGTGAGGGCCATGTAAATTAATTGTCTGCCAAGGAGGTTGTATTTTTGCCCGTGCTTGTTTGTTAGTTGCTCGGTCGGTTTGTCAGCAGGATTACACAAAAACTACAGAACGGATTGACATGAAACTTGGATGGATGATAGGTCTTGGCTCAGAATAGACCCCCTTAAGTTTTGGTGTGGATCAGGGTAAAAGGACAGATCCAGAAACATTGTGAAATAGGGTGTTTTGTGCAATTTTGTTGGAAAAATGGATCTTGATGAAAATAATCAGGCGTATTTAGGTGGCTGGTATCTATGAGTGAGTACAATTTGATGCAGATCCAAATAAAAATCTGGATCTAGCAAATTGAAATATGTTTTATTTGGTGTTGGATCAGCCTTGATTGAATTTAAAAGGGACTGTTGGGCCTTGGTGGAGGTATGTGCGCACTGTCATTCTAGTCATTGCAGTATATTGATTTCAGCATAGATATTAATAGTAGGACAGACAGAAACAGCAAAACAGATACCTTTAAATCACCTTAAATAATAAAAACAAGGTTTATTTTCTTAAACAAAGTGGTTAAATTGACAGGGAATGGTAAAAGGTCGTGCAGTATCTGTTTATTTGGGTATTATGTAGGTTTTGGCAGCAATTTTGGGTGTAAAATAAGACCTTTATTTACTCAGGTAATCAGAATCTATTTTGCAAGGCAGGCTTGAGTGCAGCAGTAAAATAGAACGAATATAAGACACAACAAATCATATCTAATCACACGTAGAAGCAATACAGGTTTTATGTCACCCAGTGGAGTGAGACTTTCAAGTTTTAATGACCTTTGTAATTCCTTGTATCAAAATGGCGCAGAGTATTGTAGGGCAGTCTTCCAGGTTCAGTATGCCTTTGCTCTGCTCTGCTGATCAGCTGTTTTAAGAAGAGATGTGATACGTGGAGGCAGTTTTCGTAAGAGATGAGACATCAAGATATCTCTGTGGTCCAGCATTAACATGATGATCAGTTGCACAGGGGTTTTCCATTTTAATTTGTACAAATATTGTTTCTGTGTGTAGAGTTCATCCACAGAGAGATCATGTTTTCATACGTTCATGTGTTTATTTTCTCTGCTGCACAAAAAGCTTTTCTCAGAAACATGTGATTCATGAACCAACATCCACCTCCCTTTTTTCCCAGCAGTATTACTCATGTCTCGCTTATACTTCCAGGTCCGTGCACATTTGAGAGTGGCCAGTGCCAATGGACTGACACCAGTGATGGACAGATCAGGTGGCAGAGACAAAAAGCCAGTAACGACACTGAGCCACCCACTGATCACACCACGGAAACAGGTGGAGAGTTTATTGACAAGAATTTAAGAGATAACGTGTTAAATGACCCTGAAATCATCCTAACTGCACTCTTCCCTCAGCAGTTGAATCTGCATGTTTAAGGGTTGTTGATGTGGGATATTTTACATCGTTCTCAGGCTACTACATGAGAGTAAATGTCAGTCAGGGGTCTAAACAGAGTGAAGCACGACTCCAGAGTCCCCCACTCTCCCCTTCATCTCCCTACTGCCAGATTCTGTAAGTGACATTAAAAGCCACATTTCTCTTATTATCATCCAGAATCTCTGTCAAATATTTGATTTGATACAGAGTTCAATATTTCAAGTATGAATTGCTCAATGCTCCCCAACGTCTCCTCTGTCTTTCTACCATGCAACTCTCTTCCCAATCCAACACTCTCCCCTTCTTCCTTCCTTCTTTCCTGAGCGCAGGTTTCACTTCCACATCAGCGCAGAGAGTGCTGGGTCACTCAGAGTGCTTATGCAGCAAGCTGAGGGGAGTGAAGCAATCCTGTGGTCACGCAGTCACAACACTGTCTCCCATTGGACCCCGGAGCAGCTGCCCGTAGGCCTGCACCAGCAGCCTTACAAGGTGTGTGTTCGAGTATCCACTGAACAGTTGGACAAATACATATGAATCCCGATGACAGGGACATACAGAGAAATAAAAATAAATATTAAAGGGGCAATGTGTAGGATTTAATATTCAAAAAATGAACTGACATTATCAGCAGAGTATGAAAGACGTCCATGTACTGTGTTACCGAGATGTCTCCTAAAGTTAGCATGCTAATGTCCGTCCTGTGTCCTAATACCACTTAGTACCGCAAGAGGCAAAAGTACGATAGGCCCTGTAGGTTTCAGCCGGGGGATGTAAGCGAGCGGCTATTTCCCCTCATTTTACAAGCTCGTTTTTGCTTTTTAGTAATAAATGAACAAAATAAACTCACAAAATGTCAAGAAAGTAAAAATTCTTACACCAATCAAATTTCTGTCTTTTTCTGAACTAACGACAAGCTTAGTGACTCGTTAAAATCGTCGTAAAACACACTTCATTCAAAATCAACAGAAACAAAACTCACCAAAACAGTCTTGTTTTGTCTTTCCACAATCAAAACTGACCGTCATGGTCCAGGCAGACTCCAGTCAGCTGATAGGACCACTTATCTCCATGGCTAATGGAGCTAATTACCTAACGGCAGCTAGCTAGAGCCAAAACTAGCTGGTTGTTGAGTACTCTGGTGATCTGCTGCCCTCTATGAAATATTACAAATCTTCAACCTTCAAGCTTCAATATGCAACCAAGTGTGTATTGAAATGTACAATATATTTATATTATCACTGTCACATCCTGGCTCACGAGGCAATGAGAAAGAGGAAGACACACGATTATCAAATGTTGAACAAAGTAAATAATTATGAAAAACAGGTGAAGCAAATACATGACAAAACAGAGAGGGAGTTTGGGGTGTTATCGGTAGTGTCAGTAGTGAGGATGTTCATGATCCTTCACCAGATCCTTCAAAATCATGAATGTTATCGTTTCTATTCTTAGGTTTGGTTCAGTAGCATCAGTAATGTGACTCAGATGGACGCTACTGCTGGAGGTCACACTGTTGCTGTGGATGATATCTCCTTCCTGAACTGTAAAAAGTCCTACCAACCACCAGGTAAATAATCGTACATGTGAGTATGTTGGAAACGAATAGTAGCGGTATGCTTCATAAATTGTTTACCTTGTTAAAACCTACAGGAGAGAGTGTTTGAGGGGAAATTTGTCTAATCCTGAAATCCTCTTCCTCTCCTCAGCTCTGTCTGCCTGCAGCTGTTCTTTTGAAGATGGTCTGTGTGTCTGGGTGCAGGGGGCTGAACATGAGTTGATCTGGCTCAGCAGGTCTGGTCCAACAGAAACCCCCAACACAGGGCCTAGAGGAGACCACACTACTGGCAAAGGTCACTCTTATTCTTATACAAACAACTAAATAGTGTTGTGCATGACTGCACGATCAATCACTTTTATTGCATGTCTTGAAAAATTTCCTTTGAAGCAAACAGTGACAGCTGTCACTGAGGCCAGACAAGTGACCATTACTGGGAATTTACCCTCACATTACCACAAGTAGACAGGAGTCATAAACAGAAAACTGACTCAGTAGTGTCAGTTACAGTCACACAAGTCATACCAGACCAACATTTTATTCCACTCTCACCACATTTCACCGAGAATTGCAATACCTGCTTCCAATTGAGAAATCGGTTGTGGTTAGTCAGGCCCGGAATTGATAATAGGTTCTGATATGCACATTTTAGAGCATGGAAAATGTCTTCGCAATGATCTACAACCGCCCTATGTATATCTATGGTCCTGGTAGCACCTATGTACTTAAGCATGCACTTCACAACAAAGAACGTAATGTCTTTTATTTATTTTACATTAATCCATATAACTGCTCCCATAACGATGTTGGAAACTTGGAATCTTGTTGGCAGCACACAGCTTATGTAGTTCCATATTTATGACATTTAACATCGAACACTGAATGTGTTGAAATTACGTCTTCAAGGAGACTGGTTGAAAAAAGGGTGAAAAGACATTTTGGACGTTCAGAGAGTTGGGACTTGATAATGTTACTACAAGAATCAGCCAGCTTGTGACAGAAAGCATAATCACTTGCTAAACAGTGGTAAATTTGTATGATAGTGGTTCCCAATCTGGTGGCAAGGGCACCTTAAGGAATCGCAAGATGAATCAAAGGGGTCATATGATGAATACCAGAGTGAGAAACCAGTTCCAACAACTAAAACTTAATTTTTTATGACTTTTCTCTAATCTTTTCCTTTTCTGTGAAACACTGGAAAGCTAAACCTCTTCAGGCCTCTAAAAGGTGTTGAAATGAGAATCACAGCTTGTTGATATACTACATATACTTAGTCAAAAGTCAGAAAGGTATAAACCTTCTGTTTGTGTTGTTTCACAGGGAAGTACCTTTACATCGAGAGCTCCCCACCAAGTGTTAAAGGAAGTATGGCCCAACTGAAGTCTCCACTGCTGCCACCTGCTGGTGAACACGGATACTGTTTCACATTTTGGAATCACATGTTCGGGGCGACTGTGGGCTCTTTGAGGATGCTTCTACAAACAGCTGATCCCTTCAAGAAAACTCTGGTAAAACAAGCATAGAATTACTTTATTCTTTGTTTCACCATGCAAGGAGATAACAGAGGTTAGACAAGGCCACAGTTTTTTCATGTATGTGTTTAAGTCTGTGTCCATTACTTCCCTTTACTGTTAGAACAACGGCTTTGAGGTTGATTGAGAAATATTTCTGACCGTTCCCGCTGAGTTTTCTCTCTGTTATTATACTTTTCACATGGTTGTGAAATGCTGATTGCAAAATAAGCACTAATGCATCGTATACTGAGTGCAAGCTGCACAGTTTCAGCGCATACCATGGTGTTGCAAAAACTTCCTCACATCCTCATTGTGACCAGTGAATCAGCCTCCTGTCTTTCCTGTAGGTGTGGCAAAAATCAGGAAATCAAGGGGATGAGTGGCAGCGGGTGCAGATCCACATGACCTTGCAGGAAGTCCACCAAGTGATTGTGGAGGCTACAGTTGGGGGAGAGGCCGGAGACATAGCCATCGATGACATCTCATTCATCAGTGGACCATGTCCTGCTTCTGGTAATAAGACTGAAATGGGAGGGAATCACGAGGCGTTGACTGTGTTGAGTTTTTTTATTGCTTTGTTGACTATTTTGAAGTGACTCAATATGTAATCAGTTTGCAAGGGAAAGATTGACTGGAAACATTAGAAAAAGAGAGAGTAAAGGCACATTTTCGAGAACTAATGTCTCCTCCCAGTGAGTCGTATCCTCTCAAACAAATCTTCCCCCTTTTCCATGAGCCATAGGGACATCTTGATAAACGTTGTCCTACATTTAAAGGACAAGTCTTTCTTATTGTCCAAAAGCACATGAATGGTCCAAAACCACCGTTGAATTAATACTATTAACATGTATTGTCTGTATGGCCCATAGCTTTATTTATATAGCACCTTTCAAAACATACTTATAAATTGCTTTACAAACGAGATAGACAGTAAAAATCAAACAAGGGACCCTTAGTGCAAAAGACCGGTGACCTTTTGTGACGAGGTTGGACTCAGGAATCGACAGGAGGGACACAGCAGAGGAGCTAAGGTTACGTACAGGCTCACAGGGAACCAGTAGGTCAGAAATATATTTAGGGCTCAAACCGTGCAGAACTTTACAAGTTAGCAATAAAATCTTAAAATCAGTTCCAAAAGTGACAGACAACCAATGATGATGTGTGATTTTCAACAAGTAGGAGGCGAGAGATGGCTCTCTGACTAAGACCAGAATAAAAGTGTTGCAGTAATCTGAGAGTGATGTAACAAAAGCATGAATGATCGTTTCAGGGTCTGCTTCGACTTTATTTTGAGACAGTCCTTAGCTGAAGAAAGCAGAGTTGGACAACTTGTGCTATTTTGTTCTCAAAAGAAAGGTCTGACTCAAAAATCACACCTAGGTTATGATCAGAGGTGGACATATCTTATCCTCTGTGCCTTGAGAGCTCCATTGCTGTCACAAACTGTTAAAAACGCATTAGTACACACTATTGCACTGTGTGACATTTGCCCTTATTATGAGGAACTGTTGCAGCCATGACCATGTGTGGATTATTTGTTCAGTTTTTGTAATTCTCTTTTTGAACACCCGGTGGTGTCTGAGTGCAGGGAGGCATACAGGCACGGCCAAACCCACCAGGACAAATGGAGGTGACTGGGAGGGGGATGAACCCAGTAATTGATCTGATGTTCAAACTACTTTTTACTCAGTCTGGTAGTCACTTAGTATCTTTAAGTATCAATAGTCACCTCAGGAACACTTGGTGGTTTTGGTCTTTTCATGGGATTTGTTGACAGCAAGAAAAATATAAAATAATGTCAAAAATGTGAAAAATGTGAAAAAGAAACATGTTTGAGGCACTGTTAGGAGCCTCCTTGTCTATCAGTCTGTGAGTCTTAAACCCTCAGAGTTACCCTTTTTTACTCTTACAACATGTTTTTAGTAATGCTTTCAAAAACATCCTGCAGATATGTGTGACTTTGAGGAGGGGACCTGTGACTGGCAGCAGCAGACCACCGATGACTTTGACTGGGTCAGACAGTCGGGCTCCACCTTCAACCCCAACACCGGGCCAGACAGCGACCACACCACCAACACACCCACGGGCCATTACTACTTCCTGTCCTCCTCTACTACAGACCGCACCGGACAGAGGGCTGAAATGTTTTCACCATTGTACCCTGCAGGTGAGACAGTCCTGTGTGAAATATTTGTCTAAATGCGAACAAAACTAAGTTGTGCTGTGCTGCAGTACGTTCTTTCAGTCAAGGAATCACATTTTCTTTCCTATGGCCCTTCAGTCAGAGGAGCTTGTGTGCAGCTGTGGTACCACATGTATGGCGAAGGAATAGGGACGCTGAATGTTTACCAGCAGAGTGAAGACGGGAAGAAAGCTCTGATTTTCTCCCAGACGGGAGACCAGGGCCGGCTGTGGAGGTTCGCTCAGGCTTCACTTCTGCCCCGGGTTCAGTCTTACAGGGTGAGTCACAAAGATCCACCTGACACAGTCTGATAATACTGAGTCGTTCTAGTGAAAAGACATAATGATATTACATATATTAAGAAACATTCATTTAAACAAATAATAAGTCAAATTAGATATCAGTTAGTTGAAAATGTCTCTGTTCCTTTTGACAATCATGGATTTGATTGCTTTGAGTCTAAAGCTGTGTCAGAAGATTAGAATGACAGTAAGATGACCTCTAAAACTCATTTCAACTATGACACTGATTTTAAACCATGTATTAATGTTCAGTTTCCATCGTTACACCCTTTGTGTTTCAGATAGCGGTTGAAGGTGTGAAGTCCGGCCCCACTCATTCAGGAGACATGGCCTTTGATGACGTTCAGCTGACAGGCGCTCAGTGTCCTTCTCCTGGACATTGTGACTTTGAGACCAACATGTGTAGCTGGAGCAACCTGGGAGAGGTCGACCAGGAGGACTGGCTCCGCGGCAGAGGAGCCTCCACAAATCCCAACACCGGCCCCAGTGTTGATCACACCACTAACTCAACATATGGTAATAGGCTACTATGTCTATTTAACTCTGTGATTTTAGGTCTGAAGTGGATCGATTTGAGTGTTTGGAAGCTCACAGAAACTTCATGCCACTGATTTCATCGTGCATCGAAACTATGGCCTACAAATCACTAACACACCCAGTGACATCGTCAACAAACTAAGGCTTTTTGTTTTGCAGATTCAAAACGTAGCTATTAAACAAATACAAAACATATTTGTAACACATCAAGTGCAAAAAATATGTCCTAGGAAGACACATATCATGTGACTTTTGGCACAGTCTTTGTGATTCCGTGCTCAGGACTGGACTTGTCCTAAATGTTCTGAGTAGTTCATCAGCCATCGCAGCAGATGGCGCTATGAGTTAATTTAAATGCGCTGGCTGACAGAAGAGCAGACCTGGGCAGATTAAACACCCAAAACCACAATTGGATTTCACAGCTAAAACAATTATTTGATTAATCAATTGGCAGAAAATTAATTGGCAACAATTTTGATAATCATTTTAGTTATTTTTTCAAAAACATGTCACAGTTCCAGATTCAAAAATGTGAAGATTTGCACCTTTCTTTTTAACTGTCTAATATTTTTAATACATTTGAGGACTGGACTATTGGTTGTGCAAAACTGCATTGGTGTCACTTTCAGCTCTGGAATTTCAGAATTTAAAAACCAATCAGTCAGTTGATTAATGGAGAAAATCACAAGCAGATTGATCCATAATAAAAGATAAGCAATATTTGCAGCCCTGTACTAAAAGTTCAGAGTGAGCTCCACTTTAATCAACAGCAATATTAAATTTGTGCTTTATACATTGATACATGATTGAATACATAATAGTATATCAAATGTATCATTCGTCTGAATTACTACTTTTATTTTCAATACTTTAAGTTCAATATCCTGATTAAGCTTATACTTTTTACTCAAGTAACATTTTCAAAGCAGGACTTAAACTTGTACTCGAGTATTTTCAGTGTGGTATTAGTACTTTTACTTAAGTAGAGGTTCTGATTACTCCCACCACCATGGCAGCTGCTCATCAGGCAGTTCATTGAGAAGAGAACCAAAGCAAAAAAAATCACCCTCACCAGATCTGCATCTCATGATCGGTGCTGTTAAAGCCTCCACCAAGTCTATGATACAATATACGTTATTGTCCGTGCAGAGAAATGTATCTTGGACTGAAATGATGTGAACCTATCGTGGAGATATTAGTAAATGAAACATTTTGCACTACTACCTATATTGCACATATTGCACAACCAGTGATGATAGAATAGAATATAGAATAGAATATACTTTATTGTCCCCTAGGGGAAATTTGCCATGGACTCAAAGTGCATAGTGCATAGTAGTAGCTGCCCTTACAGACAATAAATACACATAAGCTATTGAAGCTATTGCACAATCCCTGCAATCATTTTGTGACCGTTGAGTTTACACCTGGGCACTCTATATTGTTTGCCAGAGGGCAAAAGCTCAAACTCGGCGTGGAGAATACATGTCCGCGATGGGTCTGCCATTATCTTCTGTGCTTGCCTGAGTACAGACTGCTCATATATTGACTGGACAGACGGGTGTTTGTTCTTGCCCATGATGTTCATGGCAGTCTCTTCCAGACGGCCAAGCTTGATTATTATCTGTACAAACAAGTCTAGCTGGATTTGTCGTGAGTAGTAGGTAAGAAATGTAAAGGTTTGTAGCTTTAGTGCAGCACACCAGCTGTGTAAAGTGAAGTTGACTATATCAAAATTTGGATATTATATATATATATATATACATATACATATAATTTATTTTGTCATTATTCACTACCACGTTTCCACCAGGTTACTATCTATACGTGGACAACTCTGTTGGTGAGTGGGGAGACATGTCCTTCCTCATCAGTGATGTCTTCCAGCCGTCCACTAGAGGTTACTGTCTGAGATTCTGGTACCACATGTACGGCGATCATGTCGGGACTCTCAGAGTTTACATCAATGACAGGTAACTATCTGTTAATGCCTGAAGAGAAGCTGTTCTTGTAACATTTGCAATACCTCAATTCAAATTTGTGCTCTCTCTTAGAAAAATGCACGCAGGAGGCTACGAAGACGGGGATCTGAAGTGGATTGAGACGGGAGACAAGGGAGACAAGTGGCAGGAGGCCAATTTGGCTATTAAACACCAAGAGGCCTTCTGGGTAATAATGAGCTTATGATGGATATTATCAGAATAAGCTTTAACATCCTGCATCTTTCTGATAAAATGTAAATAAACAGTTATATATAGTGGAGTAAAAGCAAATGGCAGTCACATAAAAGACGACAGTTTATAAATTGTATACCTTCAGTAACACATTAACCAATAACAGCAGTGTTCATTCATGTTTTCTTCTGAATTTTCCGATCACTGTGCTGAATTTAAACTCTCTTTTTGTCACAGTTTGTGTTTGTGTATCAGAGGGGGATGAATCCAGCTGGGGACGTTGCTCTTGATGACATCACCGTCACCCCTGGTGGCTGCTACTCAGAGCCTCCTATTGACCCTCCTGATAGTGATCATGGTAACCTGAAAGCATTCCTAAGCTACTTCACCTGAGCACACAATCATTCTTTAGAAAGAATCAGGTTTAGCTTCATATGCTTTGGGACAGATATGTGTGTAACTACACACTTTATGACTAAGATAACTATTAACTACAGTTGAACTATATTTTACAAAAATTGCCAGGCAATCTGTATTAGTAACTGAATACATGTCATAGCAATCTGACCAAACCCTGATAATGGAGCTCTATGGCACAGAACAATAAGATAAATCAGGCTTTGAATACAGGGGCAAAACTTGTAGATGGATAAAATTGTTGTTTGTGTTGGTCTTTTCATAGGATTCATTGAAAAATATAGAATATCATTAATCTTACCCTTTCATAAATGGTAAAATTGGAACAACCTAATCAGTTAATTCCTTATGCAAGTGCTCAAAAATGAAGGGATTTTTAAGCCTCAGTGCAAGTGGGAAGTGTAATGTACAAATAAATGCATGTTGGAAAGGTGTTAATGTCAAAAGTTGTGCTCTCTCATGTTTCTCTGTCTCTGCAGACATGTTGTCTGTAGGTCTGGCGGTTGCTCTCACTCTCCTGGTGGGAGTCATCATCTCCAGCGTCCTCTTTATGCTGAACAGGAGACGTAATACAATGTACACAGTTAATTAAATATATAAACAATTTACGTGATGTGCATATAAACACTGAAGAAAGTTTATTTATCTTTTCTGCTTGTGTGTCTTTTAGGAATCAACTTTTGAACAGTGACGCAAATAACCAGAGCTCTGCGTTTGACCTCTTTGACTGCAAAATAGATGTAAGAAAGCAAAATTTGGTCACATTATGTCTTGTTCTGCCTTCACAGATTGCAGATTATTAAAATATGTGTTTCCTCTCAGGGCACACAACATGGAACTCAATCTGACCTTTCCTTCTTCAACAATCTGTATGATCCATCACAACCTGACTCTGACGACACCAGGGTTTCATCTGTTGCTTAGTCCGGATTAATGAAAGAATTAACACTATTTGTAAATGATGCCTGTTTTCTGGAGGTATTTGATTTACATTCAGATTGTTTTTATGAGATGAAATACTGGTGTTAGTGTGGCATTTTAAGAAAATGGATCAGATGATATAATGGCAGTGAGCCTTCAGTTTTGATAATGACTTCTGGTTTATTAATGATCAAGAAATACTCATTGCTTACCTGCGGATATGGCCAAAGAGAGCAACAAACCCTGGTGTACTAATTTTTTATAAAAATGGAATATAACAAGCACCCTGTAGTGAATTGTTTTATGTTGTCGTTGATGTACGTAGAATCAGCAGAACCAGAACTGTGTTTTTATCCGAATGCATTATGTTTATTAAGTGTATATTACACCGTTTAATTTGTCATATTTTTTAAATGAAGCAAACAAAATTAATTAATTTTACAGTAAATGACCAATTCTGCCTGATGGGTTATCAGTTATTACAAAAATGCTTAAAGACTAAATATGTGCCGATGAAGCTTAAAAACCTCAATTATTTTTCCATTATTGTATTATATTCTCTTTATTTTTTTAATCTCCTGTGCCAGTATGTACAAAACTTGTATAAATTGTAAAATTGTAATAATGAGGTAGTTTGAAAAGCATCATTGTATAAGCTCCATTGCTCCAAACTTTATATGTTTTGTGTGGAAAATCTTTGTAACTCGTAACTGAGGCTGTAAAACTGTAGGGGAGTAAAAAGTAAAATGTTTTCCTCTGAAATGTTGTAAATGGACTTGCATTTCTACAGCGCTTTTCCAGTCTACTGACTGCTCAAAGCGCTTTACAACACTTGCCACATTCACCCATTCACACACACATTCATTCACTGATGGCAGAGGCTGCCATGCCATGCAAAGTGCCAACTGCTCATATGATGCTCAAGGAAGATTCGAGGTGCAGCCGGGGGAGCCGGGGATTCAAACCAGCGACCTTCCGATTGCTGGACGACCACCTCCTGACCTTACAACCACCTCCTGAGTTACAGCCGCCCCTTAGTAGAGTAAAAGAATAGAGCGCCACAAAAAGAAAATATTTTCTATATAAGTAGGCCTACAATGTCATCTGACAAAGTGTAGTGTAAGAGCCACATGTGTAAGTGTCTGTATAATCTTGGATTTGGTTTGTATGTGCACACCGCTTGGGTACTTGGGTAGTGGAAGTGTCAGTATATTGATATTTATTTTTTTTCTTTATTTGTGTGGTGGGGTATACTCCCCTAGTACAGAGCAAGGTGTGGTGCTGGTAAATGCAGCCTTGACTCAACTCCTCCCCCAACAAACTATAAGGCACCTGTGTGCCATTGTTATGCCTCTGCTTCCTGCTCTCTGTGGCTGGCAGTGTTTGGTGTCCCAGGTATGCTGGAAAAAACCCTTTTCTTTAAACGCATATTCCCACCTGACATGTGTATTATATATTTTGCTGTGAGGTTTGCTGTGCTGCACTGAAGATGAGTAGTGGTAGCACCCCTGGACACTGACTCTGTGTAGTCTGCCGCTCCACATATGGCCTCAGCTTAGTTTTCCTTTTTCATAGTCGTGGATGGACCGACTTTTAATACAATTACACTGATCTTCTTTTTAATATTTCATATTGAGGCCTTTTTAAAAGATTGTAATAAAAGTTATTTATATTCACCGTACTGATTTGAAGAGTTTTTCATTTGCTCATTAACCCTTTCTTTCCCCCTTAGCAGTTCAAACCCCTGCCTGTTTACATTGATTATTTTGATTATTGTTTAAAATAAAACCTTTAATTTACTTTATAACTCACATCTCTGCCAATTCAGTAAGTTCAGTGAGCCTGTGTCCTTTTCTATTTCCCAACCAATCTCAGAGGTTCAAATATTTCTTGGGGTTGCAAGTCCCCAGGTGGCGTTGTTCGGCTTCCCCCTGAATTTACCCCCCTTAGTGCCCCTCGCCGCATAATCAAGTAACATTACTTTAAAGGTGCACTGTGTAGTTCTGCAAAATAAATGTTACTCAGAAGAGAAAGATCAAACTAAGAACAAGAACAAATTAATTAAACAAATTGAGTAAACTGAATATACAAACTGACCTTAAAAGACACCACAATTTCATACTGTTTTACTTTGTTTATGTTTGGCAGACCCTGCCACCTTTCTAGCTCCAAACAGTGTTCTGGGGACCTTATCTTCCTCTGAGAACAGTTTGTTCATTCGGTTATGGAGAAAAAATATTTCTGAGTTTGTATTATTACCTCATAAATATTGGAAATATTACAATTCTGAGTTTGATTTTCTTCTCAGGAACTACATAGCGCCCCTTTAAGATAAAACAAAACTAATCTTATTGATATTTTTCTCTAGTCTTTATTCGCATGTTTGGTATTGAGGTAATCCAAAAGTAATGGAAAGTAATCAGGTAACATTACTTTCTTTTTTTTTTACTTACTATTTTTAACCCACCCAACCCCATATGTCCTGCCACACGTCACAGAAAAGGGAGTAAATGTACTTGGGTTACGTTCCACAACTGCTACAGTGGAGGTGGACTAAACCATGTGTCCCATATGTAGGGGGTCGTGGGTTATGAGAGGCTTTACTGTGTTTCTTAAAATAAAGAAATGGTCTCTCAACACTATTTATTTAACCCACACTAAGAGTTAACTTACACTGCTGATAACGTATAAATTCAAATTACATAAAAGCAAACTTTCAATTCCAGACTTTTTACAGCCCTCCCCCTTGTGACGTACTTCCAGTAGTCCCCTCAGTTCAACGCCCCTTGCTATCGTCCTGTTTGTTTAGCTGCATTAAGCCATTAAAAACACTTTATTTTTCCCTATCTCACGTTGTTCTCTTTCAGATAAGCTTCAGCACACATCCATAAAAGCAGAAATAAAAAACAGACATCGCTTTAAACTGGACGGGCCCTCTCAGCCACGTGAGACCCGTTACACTGGCATCACTGAACTAGCCAATCCCGTCGCGTGAAGCTGTACAGAGAGCTCGTGCTCCAGGAATCAGTGTCAGACAGGGAGGACTGCTCGGCGAGAACAATGGGAGTACAAGTCGACACTCTAAAACCTGGAGATGGTGAGGATTTTATCAATCAAGTGGCTTGTTAACTGAAGTACGCATCATTTTTTTTTATCGTACATTTGGTTTTAACAGACTTTTTTTTTACTTCTTCCAGGAAGGACTTTTCCGAAGAGAGGACAGCATGTGAAGGTGCACTACGTTGGTGAGACACAGCGTTTATTTCATTGTTGACTGGTCAAAGGTTATGAATTCATCCACTTTAATCTGAAACGGGAAACATTACACGTTCGAATACAAATGGTCGATTTTAAATTGAATCGTGGAGAGATGGTGTAGTTTCACATTTTTGAAATACCGTATCGTCGCTTTCTTGTGGGGAGACGGAAACGTGAAACTGTACGGCATGTAACGGTTCGCTAAGCTAGCTTAGCTAGCACAAAGACTGATAGCGGGGGCTCTGTCCAGTGGTGTTAAAATCTGCTCACCAGCAGCCCCTTTGCTCTCCAATAAGGACGGCATATCTCATTCATTACATCGAAGTGTAAAAATATCGATTGGCTAGGCTATGCTAGCGGTTTCCTGTTAGTTCCACTCCTTGTGCTAGGCTAAGCTAACCGTTCCCTGGCTGTAGCTTCATATTGAATGTATGACGTTAAGGAGGAGTCACCATGCTTCCTGCACGCACGCACTGGCTCATGTATTTATATTCAATCACGTTGTGTTTTTAAATCCTACGAAAACACCTAAGATAAGTCTTAACGCTCTCTGGCTGTGTTGATTTCTCCCAGATGCTAACAAGTTTTCGTTCTTGTTGCTGCTGTTGAACAGGCACGCTGACAAATGGAAGTAAGTTCGACTCTTCCAGGGACCGGGGAGCTCCCTTCGAGTTCCAGATTGGACTGGGTCAAGTAATTCGTGCTTGGGATGAAGGTGTAATGCAGGTATGGAAAGGAAGTATAAAGAGGCTCCCTTTTATGATGAGTTAAACTCATCCACTATTCAGCTTGTGAAAAAGGACTGGGCAATATGGCCCAAAATGAAATCCTTTTTCGTTAAACTGCTTAATGTTCCTGGTTAAAAAACAACATTGAAGTGTCAAATGTTTTGGGTCTTAATTTGCAAGACAGCTGTGCTAGGTAAATGAAATGCCTGCACCACGTGTATGATCATCATGCACGTATATATATATATATATATATATATATATATATATATATATATACACACACACACACAAGTTATCCCATACAGCATCTGGACTGCCAGTACCAGGTGCTTCAACTAGGTAGAGCACTGACATTGATATATTTGAAATCAGTTTGAACACAGATGGAGTAGAACAGTCAGCTCATAGAGTCATCTGCTAATGTTGTTTGTGCTTTGACATCAGCCTGATGTCTGTAGACAGCTGGCTGGCTAGCTCATGAGCACTGTAGCACTGTTGTGACTTCTAACGGCTGTTAGAGCCAGCGATCCTCTACATTACTTTTTGCAATAACTGGAATTTCACATTTTAGACATTTTACGCATGGTGCATAAACATGAGTTTGAATTAAGCCAGTTATTTTGATGTATCACCCAGCTCTGCTGTGAAGACAATTGTATAATGTCTTTTGTGGCTCTGCATGTGCTCTGCAAAGTCTGTAAAAATATCCTCTGATATCATCAGGATTATCTCAGCTTGGCCTCAATGACTTCAAATTTGTAGGAGCATATGTAAAAGTGTTGGCAGAAGTTTGAAAGTTGTAAGCATTTACCAGGCAAGAAGGGTCTAACAAATCTTGCTATTAATTTGCTTTCTGGGAAATGTAGGATCCAGGGTATTTTATTAGTTTGAGCCATGCCAGGGAATTGACATTAAGAGTCTCCAAACTTTATGCAAGGGCACTACTAAGTCACTGGAGTAACCCTTTAACAGAGATGCCCGAAATGCAGATCAGCCATTCAAATATTAAAACCATATTTTTAACTTCCTTTACAGATGAGCCTTGGCCAGGTTGCCCGGCTGACCTGCTCGCCGGACTATGCGTATGGCGCTAGAGGATTCCCACCCGTCATCCCAGCAAATGCCACTCTCATCTTTGAAGTGGAGCTGCTCGGTTGCTGAGTCTTTTAAGTTGAAGGTTGCTCTTCAGAGTTTCTCATTCCACCCACACCCGGACACAAATAACTGTTTAATTAAAGGTGCTATCAGAAGCATTTATAATCAGGAATAAATTGTTGTAGAAAGAATGCTGATGTCTTGGTATGATTTAGACAAATGTTAAACATATGAGACCATAATAATGCAACTGGTATTATTGTTGCGATGAAACTTGGATCTAAAAACTGTAAACGAATAGTACAGAACTCTGGGAAATGTGCTTATTTCCGTCAGGATTGATGTGGCCTATATTCTTACATGTGTCTGATAAATGTTAGGTAGCACAGCACAGCAGATGCATAATGGAATACGAGCAAATAACAGGGACATCAGAAAGACTTGTGTGCTGTTCTTAATTTGTGTGCCATTAAAGAATCTTAACAGAATTGCCACCAAATCTGAACCAGTGGCACTAAACCTGCAAACTCTTGTCGGTTCATAAATGTCTCCAGCATTAAAAAGAAAATAATGATTTTTGATATAGAAAAATGTAAATGAAACACCTTTTAATGAAGAGCTTATTTGTGTTTTCTAGCCTGAATTTCACCCTTAAGTAGATGAATTGAGTCAACAGCTTGAAACTTTGACACAATGTAAAACACATTTGTTTGAAAACAATTTTTCACCCCTATTTGTGTTGCCATTTATAGTGTGAGGAATAGATTTTGAATCCCGTCCCTTGTAATATACTCTTGGGTCTTTGTAAAGGCCTCAAGTGTCCTTGTTTGACGGCATCATGCTTCACATAATTTTTGGTAATGTTTTTTTTCTTCATTGTGCCATTCTTTGGGAATTGTCTTACCCGTGGGTATTGCATTAAAAAGAAATTATACAATATTTTTGCATCATTCATTTTCATGATTTAGACTTAGGAACAATTAGTTGTGATAACTAACAGCTATACACATCAGAGATTTCTTCTCGGGGGGGATCTAAACACAAATCATGTGAAATTTTAAAGTTAGATCTTTTAGAATAATCAAGTTTCTTTCCAGGAAGTCCTACTGGCTTTTAAGTCATTGATGTATCTGAACTAAAACTGAAGTGTTTTTGGTGTCCTGGCAGACTAGCAGGGGTTTTTGTCTTTCAGTATCGACCTTCAAGGGATTGCCACATGGCTTTAGGAATGTTTTCATGTACACGGTATTGTTGTCAAACTGGATTCTGCTCTGTGGGTTTAGGTAAAGGTTTAATCTGCAGTCATCTGCACCAGTTATATAACATAGCATGATACTCCATTTCAAGTGAAAGTCCTGAATCGAAAGTGTTAGTCACATTTTCCAGATGCTGTTAGTTGAGTAATACTATTATATAATCAGATTATTGTTACTTATGCATTAGTGTTGTAGCTTTAAATAAGGCTACAACTAGTGATTATTTTTCCTTATGGATTAATCTCCTGATTATTTTCACTGTTCTTTCTCTTTTCAAAGCATACTCTTACCTTAATGTGTATATTTAAGTGTGTGGTATTAGTACTTTTACTCTAGTAGAGGATAAAGAAAAAAAACGAAAATAGTGAGATACGCTTATCACAATGTTTGTTTTCTCCAACCGATTTTCAAATCGGCAAAAAGAAGTTAAAAAAAAGAAAATGCAAATGCATAAATTAATGTAAAGAAATGGAGGCAAATCCATATATTTAAGAAATTGAATATTTTACCAGCTCTGCTTATGTTTTGTGAATTTGTAGTAACTTCAGCTCTACATATTAATAAATCTAGCTAATTACAAATAACAGTACTCCTATTCTCAATAACCAACACTGAAATAGGAAGGAAATAAATACCCAAACATCAAAACAAAGATAAACATGGAATTCATTCAAAAGTGAAAAGCTATTCCCAAGTAAGTGAAGGGTTTGTTGATCTAGATATTAACTCTGAGCAGGGTAACTTTTACAGGCATTTACCTTATCTCTGATTACTAAATATTTAAAAGAGTATAAATTATAATGTTTAGATGATTTATAAATTACTTAAAAGGTATGGTTTCATAGGTTTATTGTGACTGTGGCCATCTAGTGGGGAGATTGTGGAATTACATCTGGGGCGACACAAACTCTGCTGCCTTCACTTGCCCCTAGTAATCGTCAAGTCGACGGAACATTCAGACGGAGAATTACTGTAATGATTGCCGCACACCAAGAATGAATTAGTGTGGGAGAAGTACTTGAGTAAAAGTAGCAATATCGCAGTGTAGAAATACTCAATTAAAAGTAAAAGTCGAGTATTCAACATTTTACTTAGGTTGAATTACAAACGTAGTAAGTTTATTCCTACTGTACTGTATCAATTTGGACATTTACGACAACGCGTGAAGGCAGCGTTTCCACAGACTCATCACCAGCTGCGCTTCATTCTGGAGGACAAACTGACGCACAGACGTTTTGCGGACAAACTCAAAGCTGAGCATCGACATCAACATGACGGAAAGCTCTACGTTAGGCCACATGAATAGTTAAAATTTGCATCGTGTGCGTGTTTTTTTTTTTTTCTAAATAAGATAAGTGGGTACTTTTTTGTTTTTACTTGGCAGTGAGACGTTCAGGCACAACATCCCATTGCGCCAATTAGAGTTTAGGTTAATTCGCGTTTTGAAGATGCGCTACGAACTGAGAGGAAGGATGGCGCTGACCCTGACAAAGACGGTTAATCTCATCACAGGACTGGTCATTGTTTTTCAGTTTCAACTGAGCTTCATGAAGCTGAAATCAGTTAATGGTGAGTTAAAATCTAAATATATTTATATCTTGAATCCGCAAATGATTTGCTTGTTAGCGTTAGAAGTAGTTAACGGTCAGGAGGTCAGTCTAGCTTCATACAAACACGTTACACGGTACATTATCGGACCTAAAATGTGTTTTATCGTTTAAACTTACTTAATCTGTCATTACTGTCATATGCAAGTCAATATAGTCGTTGGTGTTCACCGCACTTTTGTTGCTGCGTCATTTTATGTTCCTGTTACGTTAATTCTAGTCACGTCAGTGTTACGTTCAAGTTTCTGTCTTTAGCTATGTCACCACGTCATGCACAACGGATAACTGGTTTATTTACATTATATACGATTTGTTCTGTCAGTAATACTAATATTTTTGGATTGAACATATCAACTACATTTTTTAAAATAAAGAATCCCAAAAAATTCCCAAATGTTATTTTGTTCTTGGTTCAGTGGAAAACTTTTGACAGCATTTAGACAAGGGTGGGAGCCTAATTTTCTTTTAAATGACTCACAATTCTCTCTTTAAAGGTGCACTGTGTAGTTTTGAGGGATACATTTTACACAGAGGAGAAAGGCCTTCATTAACCGACTTTTTATGCCTAAACAAACTAAATAAACAAACTGTCTTCGTTTTCAGGACTGAGTTAACTGAATAAACAAACTGACATTAAAGGACAACGCAGTTTCATACTGTTTAACTTTGTTTATACTTGGCGGACCCTGCCACTTTTCTAGCTTCAGACAGTGTTCTGGGGACCTTATTTTCCTCTGAGAACAGCTGTTACTGAACAGTTTATTCAGCCACAGAAAAGATCAATCTTTGAGTTTGTATTATTACCTCATTAATATTGTAAATATTAAAAATATCAGTTTGAATTTCTTCTCCAAAACTACATAGTGCTCCTTTAACCTGATATACCAGGGAAATAAACCATACATTCTAGCATTTTCAATTGCTAGGCCTATGCAGTAAAATAATGTAACTAAGTACATTTACTCAAGTAATGTGCTTAAGTACAAATTTGAGGTTCTTGTACTTGAGTATTTCAATTTATGGTACTATATACTTCCACTCCACTAAGTTTGGAGGTAAATGCTGTACTCTTGTTACTCTGCTACATTTATTTGATAACGTTTGTTACTAGTTACTGTGCAGACAGCATGCTGCATCAGAGCCAAAGTAGCAAATTTTTAAATTAATATATTTTATCACCAAACAATTAAAAGAAAAAAACCCCACTGATTCTGATAATCAGAAAAGTGCTGAATATCAGATCAGATAACTGGCCAGTCAGATAACGCCAAGTATACAGTTTATAAATACATATAAATGTATGTTTAATTTACTTTTACTTTTTATCCATAAGTACATTAATTGCCAGAAAATTATTTTTAATAATTAAGTACATGTCATATCAGATACAATAGACTTTTACTTAAGTACTATTCGTATAGGTGAATTGCACTTTGACTAAGCTATATTTTAACATCTTTACTTTTACTCAATATGACTTTAACAACACTGGGCACTATGTACCTGTGTTCATTTGTGTTGCCATGTTGGACCACCAGGTGGAGATACTTTATTTTGAAGGAACTGATTTAAGGTGTAATCAGGCTCAGGTGTGTAGCTGAAGCAGCTGTTTTTGACCCTGGTTTTGCCAGTATGTGTGGTTTTCTACTCCTTATGGAATATCTGGTTTATTTGAAGTGAAAATAAAAAAAGTGGACCATATTGCAAAAGCAACCGGTAAGCTTTGAAAATCTGACTTTTGGTGACAGACTGGGCATTTTAATAGTCTCAAACAGAAGCAGCCCTCAGTGGCAGTAGCAGTTACTACTTTTTTGTTACCAATAAAGCTTCTCTAACTTCTGTTTTCTTGACATCTGCACTGCTACTATAGATTATATAGCATCAACACACTGCCCGCACCACACTAACACACAGGTGGAAGGTTATCAGGCCTCTGCAGCAACAGGGCCAACATGTGACAAAAATATAGACACCCACTGCTGCCCGGCGGGCCTCACATGCCTGGTCCTGGACCTGCTGGTGTGAAGAATGTGAAGCATGCTTTCACCCTCTGCTGTGAAGGGAAAAGTTTGGACACACTGTTGTCACTGGAAGGGCAGAATGACGGGGTGACCACGCATGTTTGCCACATGGCGCACGCTGGGGGAATTGTTTATGTCCTGTTCCATGTGAGGAGAAGATGGAGGAGTTTGTTTACTGATGTTTAAGGTGTTCAATGAGGCATTCTCCACATCTAATTCCCTTAACATACACTATACGCTATTTTTTCCCTGTTAAGTTGCTTTATGTCTGTGAAAATTCCATACTGTCAGTACCATATATGTGAAGTGCCAGAAAGAAAATGATGTGCAGAATATTTGATTATGGAAACAATCTTTATTTGCAGTCCTAGTGTGAATAAAGTTCAGTTGCAATGAGCAGCTGCTTATTTACAGGTCTTTATATTTCTAAAATGCTTGAAACTGATTTAAAACTGTCAAGCACAATTTCAGTCTTCAAACAGATTGTTTTGTTGAAATTATTAAAGATTTTCTATTTTCAATTATTTAAAACAAAAAAAAAGCAGCAAATGTTTGGTATTGTTTTCCTGATACATTTCTGAAATGATAATCGTATTATAAATTGCCCGTTATAAAAATTGAGATGCCTTATTGTTTTATCTTTTAATAGTTAGTTCTCTTTATGTGACAATATTATTCAATTTTATGGAGTGTTGCTGGAAGTTTCATGATTTGAAATGTTTGCTCGATGTGTGAAGGCCTCAAACAATCAAACAATGTGATTACGACAATAATAATAAATCTCCTCTCTTTGATTCCTCAGGAGTCTACCGCACTAACACACAGGAGCTGTCTCCTCCAGAGGGAAGCTCGTATGTAGTCGCAGGGAACAACAAGCCCAGGGAGAGAGGGTGGGCATCCAGACCGACTGCTGGGGCCCCTGGCTGGGAGGCAGATGCAGGGGGTCACTACAGAGACGAGCACCAACCAGAGGAGTCAGATCCAGACCTGCTGATGGAACAGGGACACGACAATTCTACACATATTGTGGTAGAGTTATTTACAGCTAAGAGGTTGTCACTTGAAGTATTTATGTATTTTGTCATGAGTCCATGTGCCAGTGTTTCCTGTGTTCAGGGACAATTCAATTCAGGTTCAGCAG